>NC_069504.1:812322610-812672610 GCF_027579735.1 Bombina bombina
GGCCCTACCTTCCCTTAGGGATCAGATTTGGGGGAATATAGCTTCTTTTAGGCCCTCAAACATCAGCAGGACCCTCCATGTGAAACAGCATGAACTTCTCTGCAATTCTAACTGTGCATCTGAGGCAATTAGGCCCCTCCCACTCTACTCCGGAGCTGTGAGGCCTAGTAAATCACTCCTAAGTGACTAAAAAACAGCCATGTGGTAATAACCCCAGAAAAAACACCAAAGGGGCTTTCAAAGTGTCTTGCAAAACGATTTTTCCTTAGCCAAACAATCGATTGCCCTGAATAAGTGTCAACCAGTATATTAGCCCTATTATGTAAGCATTCAATTCCTTACTAAGTCTGTGAACATAGCTTACCCTCCCCTCATGGGGATCTTGTCAGTCTTCTAGCATTATCTCAGTCTTGTCTAGAAATAAATGACTGAACATACCTTATTGCAGATCACCCTGCAAACTGTTCCCCCCAACTGAAGTTTTCTGGTACTCCTCAGTCCTGTGTGGGAACAGCAGTGGATTTTAGTTACAACATGCTAAAATCATTTTCCTCTCAGCAGAAATCTTCATCACTTTTCTGCTAGAGAGTAAATAGTACAAACCGGTACCATTTAAAATAACAAACTTTTGATTGAAGATAATAAAACTACAATTCTAACACCACATTCACTTTACACTCCCGAGAGAGACCCTAGTGCTTAGAGCCAGCAAAGAGAATGACTGGGGGGTGGAGCTAGAGGGGGAGCTATATGGACAGCTTTGCTGTGTGCTCTCTTTGCTACTTCCTGTAGGGAATGAGAATATCCCACAAGTAAAGGATGAATCCGTGGACTGGATACACCTTGCAAGAGAAATATCGTTACAATTAATGAACAACTGCTTTTACAACTATAGCAAGTAATACAATATACAAGCCACAATTTATTATTTTTCTAATACCTGTATTCATAGCTATAATAAGCATCAAGACTGTATCTTTATTATGACCAGCAAATATTGTTACAATTAATGAACAACTGTATTTACAGCTATAGCAAGTAATACAATATACAAGCCACAATTTATGATCTCTCCAATAACAGTAAGTTCACTTGAACATAGTCGAGTGCAGACTAGTAGTTTGCCTCCACACAAGCTATAGAAAGACAAATTATTAGTCATAACAGGCTTACATTTGATATAAAATCTCTTTGTAGATTAAGTGATATTTTCAGGGTTTCACTGCAACCATAACAGTATTCATTATGGCTATCAAATCACTGTGACTCGTGGTGAAATCAGTGACATTATACACTGTGGGTTATATTATACTGAACTAGACTCAGTATTATTAAGGCACTCAACAAACACTGTGGTCAGCCACACATACATCTTCCTAGTTGTGACAGTCAATCAACCATTATTTATTTGTCCCTTTATATAACCACGTTGCAACATATCCAATTATATTCATGAATGTGCTATTGCATCCCATTGATTCTGTGTGTGTGTTTTTAACTTAAAGAATTTTTTTTTCCCTATTTTAAACACAACTCTATTAAAAGTTATATTTTAATTATTGTTTCATCTGTCCATTTCTCGTATGAGATTGGCATCAGTGTAAAAGCTGTATATCACAGTCAGAGATCTCATGAAAGATCATATTATTGTCTCATTGAACTTCCTGAGTGCTATATGTGTATACTTCCATTAGGAGGCTATTCACCTCCTAAAAAGTTTTCTCTAAGTTTTTAGCTCTTTATATATCTCAGTTATTTTATGCTACCATTAAATTTAAGCTATAGGAAGTTTTCTTTAATTTGCAAGTAGTGCCATTGGACCCATTTCTCTTCTAAGTTTTAAATAGTGTTTGCGATGCGGGAGGGTGGCGGTTTAGGGGTTAATAGGTAGTTTATGGGTGTTAGTGCACTTTGTAACAGTTAAGTTATGAGTTTTGTGAAACATTTATGTTACACAAAATCCATAACTACTGCTTTCTGATGGCGGTATGGATTGTGACGGTATAGGCTGTAACGCAAGCATTTTAGCCTCACCACACAACCTGTAATACCAGCGCTATTGAAATCCCATTGAAATCCCATGCAAAAACGTTGTTTTTTTAGAGTGCGGGATTGATGTTGTGTTACAGGCTAAAATGCTTGAGGTATAGCTATACCGACACGACTCGTAATGGCTGTGTTACTGTTTTTATGCTGAAATTGCAATTTCTTCAGCATTAAAACCGTAACGCACAACTAGTAATCTAGGTGTATGATAGGCATATCACCACTCGTTGGGACAGAGAGGGACAGCAAGACTAAATAGTCAATTTCTCGTGGGTCTGACAATCTTTTTATCATCGGGCCCTATGAGAGCTCTTGTCTACTCACCTTAGAAATGTAGATGAAGAACTACTGACCACCAAGCTAAATTATGTTTCATGCAAACAGCTTTCAGTTGACAGCTGCCAGTACCTAAGATGGTGGATATAGTTAGAGCAGAGAGGGTTAGAGAGATGTTTGGGAGGGATCAGGGAGGTTGGAGGGTAAGGGGGGATCCTAAACTACAGAAAAAAGGAAATTTATGCTTACCTGATAAATTTATTTCTTTTACGATAGGACGAGTCCACGGATTTCATCCTTACTTGTGGGATTTATCCTCCTGTTGACAGGAAGTGGCAAAGAGCACCACAGCAGAGCTGTATATATAGCTCCTCCCTTCCCTCCGCCTCCAGTCATTCAACCAAAGTTAGGAAGAGAAAGGAAAAGCTAAAGGTGCAGAGGTGACTGAAGTTTAAGAAAAATAAATATATACCTGTCTTAAAAATGACAGGGTGGGCCATGGACTCATCATATCGTAAAAGAAATAAATTTATCAGGTAAGCATAAATTTCCTTTTCTTTTACAAAGATATGACGAGGGACAAGACAGGAACCTAAACGGAAGACATCACTGCTTGAAGAACCTTTCTCCCAAAAACAGCCTCAGAAGAAGCAAAAGTATCAAATTTGTAAAATTTGGAAAAAGTATGAAGAGACAACCAAGTTGCAGCCTTGCAAATCTGCTTAACAGAAGCATCGTTTTTAAATGCCCATGAGGAAGCCACAGCCCTAGTGGAATGAGTCGTAATTCTTTCAGGAGGCTGCTGTCCAGCAGTCTCATATGCCAGACGGATGATACTCTTCAGCCAAAAAGAAAGAGAGGTAGCCATGGCCTTCTGGCCCCTACGTCTTCCCGAAAAAACAACAAATAATGAAGAAGATTGACGAAATTCTTTAGTCGCCTGTAAGTAAAACTTCAGTGCACGGACAACGTCCAAGTTATGCAACAGACGCTCCTTCATAGAAGCAGGATTAGGACATAATGAAGGAACCACCTGATTAATATTCTTGTTTGAAACAAACTTAGGAAGAAACCCAGGTTTAGTACGGAAAACCACCTTATCAGAATGAAAGATAAGATAAGGCGAGTCACATTGTAACGCTGAAAGCTCAGAAACTCTACAAGAAGAGGAAATAGCAACCAAAAACAAAACTTTCCAAGATAATAACTTAATATCTATGGAATGCATGGGTTCAAACAGAACCCCTTGAAGGACATTAAGAACTAAATTCAAACTCCATGGTGGAGCAATTGGTCTAAACATAGGCTTGATTCTGGTCAGAGCCTGACAAAAAGACTGAACGTCTGCAACGTTTGTGTAATAAAATTGACAAAGCAGAGATTTGTCCCTTTAAGGAACTTGCTGATAACCCTTTCTCCAATCCTTCTTGGAGAAAAGACAGAATTCTGGGAATCCTAACTCTACTCCATGAGTATCCCTTGGATTTGCACCAATAAAGATATTTACGCCATATCTTATGGTAGATCTTTCTAGTAACTGGCTTACGTGCCTGAATCAAAGTATCAATGACTGAGTCAGAGAACCCCCACTTAGATAAAATCAAGTGTTCAATCTCCAAGCAGTCAGTTGCAGAGAGACTAGATTTGGGTGCTGAAAAGGTCCCTGAATGAGAAGGTCCTGCCTCAACGGAAGTTTCCATGGCGGCAGAGAGGACATGTCCACTAGATCGGCATACAAAGTCCTGCAAGGCCACGCAGGCGTGATTAGAATTACTGAAGCCCTCTCCTGTTTGATCCGGGCAATCACCCGGGGGAGGAGAGCAAATGGTGGAAACACATAAGCTAGGTTGAATGACCAAGGCACTGCCAAGGCATCTATCAGTTCGGCCTGAGGATCCCTTGACCTGGATCTGTATCTTGGGAGCTTGGCATTCTGACAAGACGCCATCAAATCCAATTCTGGTCTGCCCCATCTGAGAATCAGAGTGGCAAAGACCTCCGGATGGAGTTCCCACTCCCCCGGATGAAACGCCTGTCTGCTTAAAAAGTCCGCTTCCCAGTTGTCCACTCCTGGGATGTAGATTGCTGACAGATAACAAGAATGAGCCCCCGCCCATTGAATTATCTTCGATACTTCTGTCATTGCTAAGGAACTCCTGGTTCCCCCTTGATGATTGATGTAAGCCACAGTTGTGATGTTGTCCGACTGAAAGCGGATGAATTTGGCCGAAGCCAACTGAGGCCACGCCTGAAGTGCATTGAATATTGCTCTAAATTCCAGAATATTGATTGGAAGTAGCGACTCCGACTGAGTCCACACACCCTGAGCCTTCAGGGAATTCCAGACTGCACCCCAAGCTACTAGACTGGCGTCTGTTGTCACTATCACCCATGAGGGTCTGCGGAAGCACGTCCCCCGGGACAGATGATCCGACAACAACCACCAAAGAAGAGAGTCTCTTGTCTCCTGATCCAGGTCTATCTGAAGAGACAAATTTGCATAATCTCCATTCCACTGCCTGAGCATGCTCAGTTGTAGCGGTCTGAGATGAAAACAAGCAAAAGGAATGATGTCCATTGCCGCCACCATCAATCCTATTACCTCCGTGCACTGAGCCACTGATGGCCGAGGAGTGGACTGAAGGGTTCGGCATGTATTCAGAATCTTTAACTTTCTGACTTCCGTCAAGAAAATTTTCATGGATATGGAATTTATCAGCGTTCCCAAGAAGGGAACCCTTGTCTGTGGAATTAGTGAGCTCTTTTCTAGATTCACCTCCCCCCGTGAGCCCTCAGGAAGGACAGAACCATGTCTGTATGAGAATTTGTCAGATGGTAAGACAACGCCTGAATCAGAATATCATCCAGATAAGGCGCCACTGCAATACCCCATGGCCTGAGAACCGCCAGAAGGGACCCTAGAACCTTTGTGAAGATCCTGGGTGCTGTGGCCAACCCGAAGGGAAGAGCCACGATCTGAAAATGATTGTCTAGAAAGGCAAACCTTAGGAACTGGTGATGATCCTTGTGGATAGAAATATGAAGATATGGATCCTTCAAGTCCACGGTAGTCATATATTGACCCTCCTGGATCAATGGCAGAATTGTCCGAATAGTCTCCATCTTGAAGGATGGGACTCTGAGAAACTTGTTTAGACTTTTTAAACCTAAAATGGGTCTGCATGTTCCCTCTTTTATGGGGACCACGAAAAGATTAGAGTAAAATCCCTGTCCCTGTTCCAGCTTTGGAACAGGACGAATTACGCCTCTCTTTTTATCTGGTCTGCAGACAATCATGAAAGAAGAAACCTCCCCCTTGGGAGAGAATTTTTTAATTCCAACTGATACCCTTGGGACACGATTTCCAGTGTCCAAGGATCCTGCACATCTCTTACCCAAGCCTGGGCAAAGAGAGAAAGTCTGCCCCTTCTAGATCCGGTCCTGGATCGGGGGCCGCCCCTTCATGCTGTCTTGGTAGCAGCAGCGGGCTTCTAGGTAGTTTACCTTTGTTCCAAGCCTGGTTGGGTCTCCAGACGGACTTGGTCTGAGCAAAATTCCCTTCTTGCTTGGCGGAAGGAGAGAAAGAAGAGGGGACTCCTCGAAAATTCCGAAAGGAACGAAAATTATTTTGTTTACCCCTCAGTTTGGAAGTTCTATCCTGAGGTAGGAGATGACCTTACCCACCCGTAATGTCAGAAATTATTTCCTTCAAGCCAGGCCCGAATAGGGTCTTTCCCTTGAAAGGAATAGCCAAAAGCTTTGACGTAGATGATACATCAGCAGACCAAGATTTTAACCATAACGCTCTACGCGCTAGAATGGCAAATCCGGCATTTTTAGCCGCCAATTTGGTGATCTGAAAGGCGGTATCCATAATAAAAGAATTAGCCAGCGTAAGAGCCTTAATTCTATCTAAAATATCCTCTAAAGAAGTCTCAGTCTTAAGAGACTCTTCTAAGGCGTCAAACCAAAAGGCCGCCGCAGTAGTAACTGGTACAATGCAAGCCGTTGGTTGTAAAAGAAAACCCTGATGAACAAACAATTTCTTTAGGAGACCCTCCAATTTCTTATCCATAGGGTGTTTGAAAGCACAACTGTCTTCAATGGGAATAGTTGTACACTTAGCCAGGGTAGATATAGCTCCCTCTACCTTAGGGACTGTTTGCCAAGAATCCCGAACAGTGTCAGATATGGGATACATCTTCTTAAAATTAGGGGAAGGTGCGAACGGGATACCCGGTCTTTCCCATTCCCATGTAACAATTTCCGAAATTCTTTTAGGAACTGGAAAAACATCAGAGTAAGTAGGTAAATCTAAGTATTTGTCCATCTTGCACAATTTTTCTGGTGGAACCACAATAGAGTCACAGTCATCCAGAGTCACTAAAACCTCCCTAAGTAATAGACGGAGGTGTTCAAGCTTAAATCTAAAGGACATGACGTTCGTATCTTTCTGAGGTAACAAGCTTCCCGAGTCGGAAAGTTCTCCCTCAGACAGAAGTTCCCTGACCCCCAAATCAGATCTCTGTGAGGGTACATCGGAAAAACCTACTACAACATCAGAAGTTGCAGCAGTCTCATGGACCTCTGTCCTGCTACGCTTGCCCTGTAATACAGGCAGCTTAGATAGTACCTCTGTAAGGGTATTTGACATAACTGTAGCCATATCCTGCAGAGTAAATGAATAAGACGCGGTTGAAGAACCCGGCGTCGCTTGGGTGGGCGTTATAGGTTGTGACGCTTGGAGAGAATTTGGCGGCATATCCTGACTCTCCTCAGACTGAGAATCATCCTTAGACACCCTCTCTTTACCTAAAAACAAAATTTATGCTTACCTGATAAATTCATTTCTCCTGTAGTGTGGTCAGTCCACGGGTCATCATTACTTCTGGGATATTATCTCCTCCCCTACAGGAAGTGCAAGAGGATTCACCCAGCAGAGCTGCTATATAGCTCCTCCCCTCTACGTCACCTCCAGTCATTCGACCAAAGGACCAACGAGAAAGGAGAAGCCCAAGGGTGTAGTGGTGACTGGAGTATAATCCAAAAAAATCTTTAGCCTGCCATAAAAAACAGGGCGGGCCGTGGACTGACCACACTACAGGAGAAATGAATTTATCAGGTAAGCATAAATTTTGTTTTCTCCTGTTAAGTGTGGTCAGTCCACGGGTCATCATTACTTCTGGGATACCAATACCAAAGCAAAAGTACACGGATGACGGGAGGGACAGGCAGGCTCTTTATACGGAGGGAACCACTGCCTGAAGAACCTTTCTCCCAAAAACAGCCTCCGAAGAAGCAAAAGTGTCAAATTTGTAAAATTTGGAAAAAGTATGAAGAGAAGACCAAGTTGCAGCCTTGCAAATCTGTTCAACAGAAGCCTCATTCTTAAAGGCCCAAGTGGAAGCCACAGCTCTAGTAGAATGAGCTGTAATTCTTTCAGGAGGCTGCTGTCCAGCAGTCTCATAGGCTAATCGTATTATGCTACGAAGCCAAAAAGAGAGAGAGGTAGCCGAAGCTTTTTGACCTCTCCTCTGACCAGAATAAACGACAAACAGGGAAGACGTTTGACGAAAATCCTTAGTTGCCTGTAGATAAAATTTCAGGGCACGGACTACATCTAGATTGTGTAGCAGACGTTCCTTCTTCGAGGAAGGATTAGGACACAAAGATGGAACAACGATCTCTTGATTGATATTCCTGTTAGTGACCACCTTAGGTAGGAACCCAGGTTTAGTACGCAGAACTACCTTGTCAGAATGAAAAATCAGATAAGGAGAATCACAATGTAAGGCAGATAACTCAGAGACTCTTCGAGCCGAGGAAATAGCCATTAAAAACAGAACTTTCCAAGATAACAACTTGATATCAATGGAATGAAGGGGTTCAAACGGAACACCCTGTAAAACATTAAGAACTAAGTTCAAACTCCATGGCGGAGCAACAGTTTTAAACACAGGCTTGATCCTAGCTAAAGCCTGACAAAAAGCTTGAACGTCCGGAACTTCTGACAGACGTTTGTGTAAAAGAATGGACAGAGCTGAAATCTGTCCCTTTAAAGAACTAGCGGATAACCCCTTTTCTAAACCTTCTTGTAGAAAAGACAATATCCTTGGAATCCTAACCTTACTCCATGAGTAACTCTTGGATTCGCACCAATATAAGTATTTACGCCATATTTTATGGTAAATCCTTCTGGTAACAGGCTTCCTAGCCTGTATTAAGGTATCAATAACTGGCTCAGAAAACCCACGTTTTGATAAAATCAAGCGTTCAATTTCCAAGCAGTCAGCTTCAGAGAAGTTAGATTTTGATGTTTGAATGGACCCTGGATCAGAAGGTCCTGTTTCAGAGGTAGAGACCAAGGTGGACAGGATGACATGTCCACTAGATCTGCATACCAAGTCCTGCGTGGCCATGCAGGTGCTATTAGAATCACTGATGCTCTCTCCTGTTTGATTCTGGCAATCAATCGAGGAAGCATCGGGATGTGATATTCCTTTTAGGATTATCCCCTCCCACCTAATTAACTTTCCTTTATAGGGCAGTAACTTTCAACACTCATTGCCTGAATATTGAAGCTCACAGTTACGTTTGCTTCCTTGTGCCATTCCTACTTGCTAATTGTAGATACAGCTGATTCCCTTGAGGATTTTCTACCTGACATCGTCTTCAGATTCATACGCATCCGGATCTACATCCTCAGCGTTCCGGAAACCAAGCCGCGCACACACAGCTTCTCACCGCCATCGGCGGTCACTGCTTAGCTCTGCTCTTACCGGATCCTTGTGGGGTATTGTATGTTGGCTATCTGGATAATACTTACCTTGCTTTGTATCCTCAAATTTACCTCACGTTTGAACTGACTTACTCTGTGCAGCATTGTTATACTTACGTTCCTTATTCAGTATAAGTTGTGCCATATAAAACCGCATCAAACTCTGCTCACTACTATCAGTAAAGTTTGGAACATCCAATTATGATATATTGATTGTGTGGTTTGGATTGCTTGGAACTGTATATATTTTAGAATGTCTGTGTGTGTGCGTGAAGACAGGTTTTGACTTCAATACCTTTGAATTGCTATCTCAATGAATATATTAATTCTACCTGACTAAAAGTTATACCAACTCAGCTGTCTCAAACCTTTATCTTATAATCTACTAAAAGATTTCAAAAGTAACAATCTCACAGTATCTATTCAGGTAATTTAAACTACCATTACCTGCTTAGTTTACAAAAGAGAAACACATCCCTTATTTATTGAGGGATTTTTGTTATATTTCAAACCCTTAATACAAAAGTGTACCAGTTGCTACATAATATTCAGGCCCAAAAAATAAGGGTTTATTTATATAACAACCTAACATGAATCCTCAGGAAGTAAAGAATGAGTTAACTAATATATATCAAAAACTAGACTATTTAAATAAAGGGTTAACTGAAGTGCAAGCAGAAACTGCTGCATTGAGAGCTTTACTAAAAGACTGTTTGCCTATTAAAAGTGCTGAAAGCCCAGAACCACATGTTCATTATCCCCAACCATTTACTGGTAAAAGGAATGAGTTTAGGGATTTTAAAAATGCCTGCCATCTACTTTTTTCTCTAAGACCACGTACATATCATACAGAGAGAATCAAAGTATGCACAACCATTTCCTTTTTACAAGGGGAACCAAGAACATGGGCTAATAGGTTCTTTGAAAGTAATAATCCTATCCTAGATTCACTACAAGATTTTTTTCGAGCACTCACAAACCTATATGAGGATTCCAACAGTCAAATCACTGCAGATACAAAATTACGTTCCTTAAAGCAAGGAAAAAGAACCATTGAGGAATACACAACTGAATTCCAAATGTGGGCAGAAGACTCTCAATGGAATGAGATTAGTTTGCGTACTCAATTTCGTTTAGGATTGTCAGAAAACTTAAAAGACGAACTCTCCCGCCTGGATGCCCCTGACAGTCTCCTCTCTCTTATAAAACTCAGTACAACTTTAGATAGAAGACTCCGTGAAAGAAAGGCTGAAAAAGCAGGTTATGATGTCATACCAAAACGTCCCTTCAACTATACCTCTACTCAGGAAAGACCTAGTACCAGTACGCCTATGGAAATTGGAGTCATCAAAGGTCCCCTCACACCAGAGGAAAAAGCCAGGAGAAGAATGGAAAATTTGTGTCTCTACTGTGCTCATAAAGAGCATACTGTTTCTTCATGTCCTCAACTTCTGAAGCAAAAGAAGGGTAAGCTAACCCACAACACTCATTTGTTTAATCTAACATTGGATACACAAATGACTTTGTTTTTTTCATTACAGTGGGACCAGAAAAACATTCAATCTAAAGCTTTGGTTGATTCAGGGGCCTCACGGAGTTACATAGATACTACCTTTGTTAAGAATAATAAAATACCTATTGTGTGTAAAGCAAAACCTCTCTTTGTCAAATTAATAGATGGTTCACTAATACAACAAGGTCCAATAACTCATCACACTATACCTTTACTTATAACCACTAAGGAAGGTCATACTGAATATATCTCATTTGATTTAATTCCTATATCATTACACACAATAATTCTGGGGTTTTCCTGGTTGCAGAAACACAACCCGAATATAGACTGGTCTCAAAATAAAATAACACTAAGTTCTTCTTATTGTTTGAAGACCTGTTACCCACACTGTACCATAGCTACTCTAGAGAATGGGATACCCAGACCTTATCAGGATCTGGCAGAGGTTTTTGACCTTAAAGAGGCAGAAAGTCTTCCCCCACACAGGGAATTCGATTGTCCGATAGATCTAATACCTGGGTCACAAGTTCCACATGGGAAAATATATCCCCTCTCTCAAACCGAACTAGCTTTTGTAAGAGCCTACTTAGACGATAATCTGCGCAAAGGGTTCATTTCACATTCTACTTCCCCTGCAGCAGCAGGTATGTTTTTAGTTAAAAACAAGGATGGGACGATACGTCCTATTATTGACTACAGAGCACTAAATGATATTACCTTAAAGAACAGATACCCACTACCCTTAATTCCTGAGCTTCTTGAACGCTTACATGGCGCCACCATCTATTCTAAACTTGATTTGAAGGGTGCTTATAATTTAATTAGAATCAAACAAGGTGACGAATGGAAAACAGCGTTTAGAACACGTTATGGGCTGTATCAATACAACGTGATGCCTTTCGGCCTAAGTAATGCGCCCGCTACATTCCAACATTTTATTAACGAAATCTTTCGAGATTTATTGGATGTATGTGTTATAATTTATTTGGATGACATCCTCATTTATTCTAAAACATTGCAAGATCATGAGAAACATGTACGTTGGGTGCTTACTAGGCTAAAAGATCACAAACTATACGCTAAGCTTGAGAAATGTTCTTTTCACGTTCAAGAAATTAAGTTCTTGGGTTATATTATAACACCAAATAAAATCATGATGGATCCAGAAAAGGTTTCTGCAATTGTAAATTGGCCAGTCCCCACAACTGTTAAAGCTCTACAAAGATTCATTGGGTTCTCAAATTTTTATCGTCGTTTTATTAAAGATTTTTCACTAATTGTGAAACCGTTAACACAACTAACAAGTAAGAAACAGAGATTTACTTGGACCAAAGAAGCTCAATTATCTTTTGAGACTCTAAAGAATCAATTCATTAATGCACCAGTTTTAACATTACCCAACTTTGATTCACAATTTATTCTTGAAGTAGACGCCTCAAATACTGGTATTGGGGCAATTCTTTCACAAAAGAATAAAGATAAAACAGAAACCCATCCCATAGCCTTCTATTCAAGAATGCTCACTACTGCTGAAAAGAACTATAGTATAGGGGATAAAGAATTACTGGCGATAAAATGTTCACTGGAACATTGGAGACATCTCCTTGAAGGTTCAAATCTCCCTTTCATAATTTTCACTGATCACAAGAACTTAGAATACTTAAAGAAAAGTAAAACACTTAATTCACGACAGGTCCGTTGGTCCATCTTTTTAGACCGGTTTAATTTTTTAATTACATATAAACCAGGGAAACTCAATATTAAGGCAGACGCCTTATCTAGAATGTATGAAAAAGATCTGTCTGATGACCCCGAGTTTGTAATCCCTGAAGAAAGATTCATAGGAGTTATATCTTCTCTAGAACAAGAAATACTTGAGGTTCTAAATAAAGACCCTAACATACCTGGATCTTGTGATAAAGATCCACAGACGGGACTATATTATTACAAAAGGAAGTTGTTCATTCCTGAATCTTTAAGGAACACTATCCTTAAACAAACCCATGATGGAACTTTAGCTGGTCACCTGGGAATCCAAAAAACCATAGAATTAACTAGAAGAAATTTCTGGTGGCCTGGGATGAACCACACAATTTACCTATACATAACAAACTGTGATGTTTGTGCTAGAAACAAGATCTCCCATAAAAAACCAATAGGCCTCTTAAGACCTCTGCCTATCCCAGATAAACCATGGGAGACCATATCTATGGATTTTATTGTTGATCTCCCTAAATCTCAACATCACACTTCCATACTAGTTGTAATAGATCATCTAACGCGTCTGGCTCATTTCATACCTATGAAAGGTTTGCCTTCCGCTCTCGCAACAGCTACAGCCTTTTTGAATCAAATTGTAAGATTACATGGATTACCCACCGTAATAATTACGGACAGAGGTACACAATTCACCTCTTCTTTCTGGAAATCCCTATGCATATTACTAAAAGTAGATAGTAGATACACTACTGCATTCCATCCCCAAACAAATGGACTTACAGAAAGAACGAATCAAACCCTTGAACAATATCTTAGGTGTTTCATTACCTACTTACAAGATGATTGGATTGATTATATCCCCATGGCAGAATTTTCTTACAACAATTCTGTTTCCACTTCTCTTAAAATGTCACCTTTCTTTGCTACTTATGGATTCAATCCCAATACCGTATCTCTTTCTAGAAAAGAAGTAAACTCACCTAGTGCCACAGAATTCACCAATTCTTTACAAGAAAGGTTAGATCAATTGAAGGATTCTCTCTCAAAGGCAAAAGACTATCAAAAACGTAACTATGATAAACATCATAGTCCAAGTCCCACTTACCAAATTGGTGATCAAGTTCTACTATCCATCAGGAACCTTAAGTTGCAAATACCATGTAAAAAACTTGCCAATCAATTTTTAGGACCTTTTACGATTGATAAGATCGTTAACCAGAACGCAGTTAGACTCATTTTGCCTGATTCTTATAAAATACATTCCACATTTCATGTGTCTCTCATTAAACCTTATTCTGCTAAAGACCATCACGGTATTAATCTAAGACCCCCGCCTATCTTGGTGGAGAATCAGGAAGAATTTGAAGTTGAGTCTATTCTTGATTCCAGAGTAAGACGGCATAAGCTGGAATATTTAATAAAGTGGAAAGGTTATGGTCCGGAGGAAAATTCTTGGCAAAGGTCTACTGAGATACATGCACCTCGTCTGGTTACTGCTTTTCATCGTCGTTACCCAGAGAAACCTCGGATGGAATCCCCTGAGGTGATTCCTTGACTGGGGGGATCTGTGATATTCCTTTTAGGATTATCCCCTCCCACCTAATTAACTTTCCTTTATAGGGCAGTAACTTTCAACACTCATTGCCTGAATATTGAAGCTCACAGTTACGTTTGCTTCCTTGTGCCATTCCTACTTGCTAATTGTAGATACAGCTGATTCCCTTGAGGATTTTCTACCTGACATCGTCTTCAGATTCATACGCATCCGGATCTACATCCTCAGCGTTCCGGAAACCAAGCCGCGCACACACAGCTTCTCACCGCCATCGGCGGTCACTGCTTAGCTCTGCTCTTACCGGATCCTTGTGGGGTATTGTATGTTGGCTATCTGGATAATACTTACCTTGCTTTGTATCCTCAAATTTACCTCACGTTTGAACTGACTTACTCTGTGCAGCATTGTTATACTTACGTTCCTTATTCAGTATAAGTTGTGCCATATAAAACCGCATCAAACTCTGCTCACTACTATCAGTAAAGTTTGGAACATCCAATTATGATATATTGATTGTGTGGTTTGGATTGCTTGGAACTGTATATATTTTAGAATGTCTGTGTGTGTGCGTGAAGACAGGTTTTGACTTCAATACCTTTGAATTGCTATCTCAATGAATATATTAATTCTACCTGACTAAAAGTTATACCAACTCAGCTGTCTCAAACCTTTATCTTATAATCTACTAAAAGATTTCAAAAGTAACAATCTCACAGTATCTATTCAGGTAATTTAAACTACCATTACCTGCTTAGTTTACAAAAGAGAAACACATCCCTTATTTATTGAGGGATTTTTGTTATATTTCAAACCCTTAATACAAAAGTGTACCAGTTGCTACACGGGAAGGGTGGAAACACATAAGCCATCCCGAAGGTCCAAGGTGCTGTCAAAGCATCTATCAAAACCGCTCCCGGATCCCTGGATCTGGACCTGTAGCGAGGAAGCTTGGCGTTCTGACGAGACGCCATGAGATCTATCTCTGGTTTGCTCCAACGTCGAAGTATCTGGGCAAAGACCTCCGGATGAAGTTCCCACTCCCCAGGATGAAAAGTCTGACGACTTAAGAAATCCACCTCCCAGTTCTCCACTCCCGGGATGTGGATTGCAGACAGGTGGCAAGAGTGAGACTCTGCCCAGCGAATTATCTTTGATACTTCCATCATTGCTAGGGAGCTTCTTGTCCCTCCCTGATGGTTGATGTAAGCTACAGTCGTGATGTTGTCCGACTGAAACCTGATGAACCCCCGAGTTGTTAACTGGGGCCAAGCCAGAAGGGCATTGAGAACTGCTCTCAATTCCAGAATGTTTATTGGAAGGAGACTCTCCTCCTGATTCCATAGTCCCTGAGCCTTCAGAGAATTCCAGACAGCGCCCCAACCTAGTAGGCTGGCGTCTGTTGTTACAATTGTCCAGTCCGGCCTGCTGAATGGCATCCCCCTGGACAGGTGTGGCCGATAAAGCCACCATAGAAGAGAATTTCTGGTCTCTTGATTCAGATTCAAAGTGGGGGACAAATCTGAGTAATCCCCATTCCACTGACTTAGCATGCACAATTGCAGCGGTCTGAGATGTAGGCGTGCAAAAGGTACTATGTCCATTGCCGCTACCATTAAGCCGATCACCTCCATGCATTGAGCTACTGACGGGTGTTGAATGGAATGAAGGACACGGCATGCGTTTTGAAGCTTTGTTAACCTGTCTTCTGTCAGGTAAATCTTCATTTCTACAGAATCTATCAGAGTCCCCAAGAAGGGAACTCTTGTGAGTGGAAAGAGAGAACTCTTCTTTTCGTTCACCTTCCATCCATGCGACCTTAGAAATGCCAGTACTAACTCTGTATGAGACTTGGCAGTTTGAAAGCTTGAAGCTTGTATCAGAATGTCGTCTAGGTACGGAGCTACCGAAATTCCTCGCGGTCTTAGTACCGCCAGAAGAGTACCCAGAACCTTTGTGAAGATTCTTGGAGCCGTAGCCACAAACTGGTAATGCCTGTCTAGAAAGGCAAACCTTAGATACCAGTAATGATTTCTGTGAATCGGTATGTGAAGGTAAGCATCCTTTAAATCCACTGTGGTCATGTACTGACCCTCTTGGATCATGGGCAAAATTGTTCGAATAGTTTCCATCTTGAACGATGGAACTCTTAGGAATTTGTTTAGGATCTTTAAATCCAAGATTGGCCTGAAAGTTCCCTCTTTTTTGGGAACTACAAACAGATTTGAGTAAAACCCTTGTCCTTGTTCCGACCGCGGAACTGGATGGATCACTCCCATTAATAAAAGATCTTGTACGCAGCGTAGGAACGCTTCTTTCTTTATTTGGTTTGTTGACAACCTTGACAGATGAAATCTCCCTCTTGGGGGAGAGGATTTGAAGTCCAGAAGGTATCCCTGAGATATGATCTCTAACGCCCAGGGATCCTGAACATCTTGCCCAAGCCTGGGCGAAGAGAGAAAGTCTGCCCCCTACTAGATCCGGTCCCGGATCGGGGGCCCTCGATTCATGCTGTCTTAGGGGCAGCAGCAGGTTTCCTGGCCTGCTTGCCCTTGTTTCAGGACTGGTTAGGTTTCCAGCCTTGTCTGTAGCGAGCAACAGCTCCTTCCTGTTTTGGTGCAGAGGAAGTTGATGCTGTTCCTGCTTTGAAATTACGAAAGGAACGAAAATTAGACTGTCTAGCCCTAGGTTTGGCTTTGTCCTGAGGCAGGGCATGGCCTTTACCTCCTGTAATGTCAGCGATAATCTCTTTCAACCCGGGCCCGAATAAGGTTTGCCCTTTGAAAGGTATATTAAGCAATTTAGATTTAGAAGTAACATCAGCTGACCAGGATTTTAGCCACAGTGCTCTGCGTGCCTGAATGGCAAATCCGGAATTCTTAGCCGTAAGTTTAGTTAAATGTACTACGGCATCTGAAATAAATGAGTTAGCTAACTTAAGGGCTTTAAGTTTGTGTGTAATCTCATCTAGTGTAGATGATTCAAGTGTCTCTTCCAGAGACTCAAACCAAAATGCTGCTGCAGCCGTGACAGGCGCAATACATGCAAGAGGTTGCAATATAAAAACTTGTTGAACAAACATTTTCTTAAGGTAACCCTCTAATTTTTTATCCATTGGATCTGAAAAAGCACAGCTATCCTCCACCGGGATAGTGGTACGTTTAGCTAAAGTAGAAACTGCTCCCTCCACCTTAGGGACCGTTTGCCATAAGTCCCGTGTGGTGGCGTCTATTGGAAACATTTTTCTAAATATCGGAGGAGGTGAGAACGGCACACCGGGCCTATCCCACTCCTTAGTAACAATTTCAGTAAGTCTCTTAGGTATAGGAAAAACGTCAGTACTCGCCGGTACCGCAAAATATTTATCCAACCTACACATTTTCTCTGGTATTGCAACTGTGTTACAATCATTCAGAGCCGCTAACACCTCCCCTAGTAATACACGGAGGTTTTCCAGCTTAAATTTAAAATTTGAAATATCTGAATCCAGTCTGTTTGGATCAGAACCGTCATCCACAGAATGAAGTTCTCCGTCCTCATGTTCTGCCACCTGTGACGCAGTGTCTGACATGGCCCTAATATTATCAGCGCACTCTGTTCTCACCCCAGAGTGATCACGCTTGCCTCTAAGTTCTGGTAATTTAGCCAAAACTTCAGTCATAACAGTAGCCATATCCTGTAATGTGATTTGAAATGGCCGCCCAGATGTACTCGGCGCTACAATATCACGCACCTCCCGAGCGGGAGATGCAGGTACTGACACGTGAGGCGAGTTAGTCGGCATAACTCTCCCCTCGTTGTTAGGTGAAATATGTTCAGTTTGTACAGATTGACTTTTATTTAAAGTAACATCAATACAATTAGTACATAAATTTCTATTGGGCTCCACTTTGGCATTAGCACATATAGCACATGTATCTTCCTCTGAATCAGACATGTTTAACACACTAGCAATAAACTAGCAACTTGGAAATGCTTTTCAAGTAATTTACAATAATATGAAAACGAACTGTGCCTATAAGAAGCACAGAAAAAATTATGACAGTTGAAAATAAATAAGTTATAGCATCAAATCTTTGTAAAAAATACACAATTTTAGCAAAGGATTGTTCCCATTAGCAAAAGATAACTAACCCTGACAGCAGAAAAAATACACAAATAAACGTTTTTTATCACAGTCAACTACAATCTTCACAGCTCTGCTGTGAATGATTACCTCCCTCAAAACAAGCTTTGGAGATCCCTGAGTTCTGTAGAGATGAACCGGATCATGCAGGAAGAAATTGAACTTCTGACTGAGTTTTTTGATGCGTAGTAAAAGCGCCAAAAATGGCCCCTCCCCCTCACACATAACAGTGAGAGAGATCAGAAAACTGCTTTAATTTAAACAAAACTATTGCCAAGTGGAAAAAATAGTGCCCAAAACATTTTTTCACCCAGTACCTCAGAGAAATAAACGATTTTACATGCCAGCAAAAAAACGTTTAACCTCAATAAAATAATTGTTATTTAAAACCTATTGCAAGTCCCTGCAAATTAGGTTAAGTCTATGTATACAGTATAAATCCAGTGAAGTACCATTCCCCAGAATACTGAAGTGTGAAATATACATACATGACAGCCTGATACCAGCTACATCTACTGCATTTAAGGCTGAGTTTACATTATAACGGTATGGCAGGATTTTCTCATCAATTCCATGTCAGAAAATAATAAACTGCTACATACCTCTTTGCAGATTAATCTGCCCGCTGTCCCCTGATCTGAAGTTTACCTCTCCTCAGATGGCCGAGAAACAGCAATATGATCTTAACTACTCCGGCTAAAATCATAGAAAAACTCAGGTAGATTCTTCTTCAAATTCTACCAGAGAATAAATAACACACTCCGGTGCTATAATAAAATAACAAACTTTTGATTGAAGGTAATAAACTAATTAAAATCACCACAGTCCTCTCACACATCCTATCTATTCGTTGGGTGCAAGAGAATGACTGGGGGTGACGTAGAGGGGAGGAGCTATATAGCAGCTCTGCTGGGTGAATCCTCTTGCACTTCCTGTAGGGGAGGAGATAATATCCCAGAAGTAATGATGACCCGTGGACTGACCACACTTAACAGGAGAAATATGCTTTTTACATTGTAAGGCCCTTTCAGTACAAAGTGGGACAAAGTGTAAGAGGGGGTTCCACATTGGCATCCAAACACATAGAACAAGTGTGATCCGGTAGATCAGACATGATAAACAGCAATACTGGTCGTGTCAGAAATAAAAATAAACAAGTACTGAGATTTTAAAGATAAGCGGTACTGTGCCATTAGATTTTATAATGATCAAAAAACTTTTCTGCAGCTAAAATGATATAGGCGTTTTGACAAAACAATAACTGCTTAGCTGCTGTCCCAGTGAAAGTTAACCCTTAGTAAAAAGGAGTAATAAGGAGTATAATAAGCAGTGAATACCCGGTCTTTTATCACCCCTGCACCAAGCCACAGCTCTGCTGTGGCGCCTACCTTACAGCCAACAAGACACGCCAATAACAACGCCTGGGTCCGCTTGTTATAATCGCTTAGAGCAAGCTGACCAAGGAGCAAGAACCTTCCTTGCCAGAACGGATTAGCAAGTGCGCACCAGACGCGCAAAACTGAAGCCCCGCCCATCGTGGGCGGTATAGTAAAAAAAAAAAAGGGTGCCTTAAAGACATTATAGTGCCAGACAACCCCAGATAGCCAAAGTGGTCCCCATCTAACTACACATCCACAAATAGTTCCCCAGCGTCAGCCAAACACATTTGACTCCTATTGACATGCCGTAATGAGTCTTAATCAGTCCAGAAGGTATTAGAGCTAACCGGCCTCTGTCAAAGATCGTGTCACATAACACCCACCTTCCTTACTTAAACTACCCACTCAGCATAGGAATAGTGTGAGTAAAGGAATACATACAGGGAAATAAACTTATTTTATGTAAGTACATTACCTCCATTTGTGTTGCAGCAACTAGCGTCAGCCTGTTCTGAGTTACATCTCTCCCCAGAAAACAAAAAAGACTGTACATACCGTAGTGCTGATCTGAGTCTGTCCCACATGCACAAGAGGACTCTTTACCTCACCTCCTGTAGATCTGTGGGAACAAAGAGGGCCTTATGTGATATTCCTATAAGGCCATTAGCAGGGCAGCACCAGCATGGAGAGTGAGAGAGAATATAACAAAACTCCTCAGTTCCCATTAGTTGAAAACAACTGATGTTCCCGGATAAAAAATACCACTCACTGGCACTATTTGGAAAATAATAAACTCTTGATTGAAGAAATTAAACTAACACCTCACTTTACCTCTTCCTAGTACTAACATAGGCAAAGAGAATGACTGGGGGCGGAGGGAAGGGAGGAGCTATATATACAGCTCTGCTGTGGTGCTCTTTGCCACTTCCTGTCAACAGGAGGATAAATCCAACAAGGATGAAATCCGTGGACTCGTCATATCTTTGTAAAATAAATATATATATATATATATATATATATATATAAAAATATAAAAAATTTCAAGTACCTAAGATGGGGGTGACCAGTGGGGGGTGAGTGAGGGAAGAGAGCTGTTTGGCAGGGATCAGGAAGGGATCAGGGGGTGTCAGGAGAAAGGATAATCTCTACACTAAAGCTAAAATTAAATTTCCAAGCTACCTGATTAACGCCTTCACTGCGAGCAATAATAGACGTGTGGTGCGCAGCTGCAGTTAGCAGGCTTCTAATTACTTATTTTGGGCAAGTTCTTCTCTGAAAATACAGGTGGCCCTCGTTTTACAATGGTTCAATTTACACCGTTTCAGAATAACAACCTTTTTTTCCGGTCATGTGACTGCTTTTGAAAAGCATTGAGAAGCAGTGCATTTATTAAAATAGCCAGTAGGTGGAGCTGTCCGCTTGTGTTGCAGCAAAGCCAAGCAAGCTGAAATTAATCAGTTTAACCAGACATGAGCTATCAAGCAGATTTCAAAGGAACAAGATCTTCCTGTCTATAAATCAGTCCAGATTGGAATGCATAGAAAGAACTGTTTGCAGAAAAATGCAAGTGAAGTCTGTGTTGTGTGATTATTTTGTTAGGTTTATAATGCTGTTTAGCAAATGTTTTTGTTCATTTAACTTAGTTAAATTATATATTCTGTGTTGTGTGATTATTTTATTAGGTTTATAATGCTGTTTAGCATTTAAAGTCTTCATTTTAAAGCTTTAAAAATAATGTATTAGGTGTTACTTATGACAATTTTGAGAGGGGCCTGGAACCTATCTCCTTCACTTCCCATTGACTTACATTATAAACTGGGTTTCAATTTACAACAGTTTCGATTTACAACCATTCCTTCTGGAACCTAACCCCGGCGTAAACTGAGGGCTACCTGTACATTATAGTACATTAATATAACAATGTAGGTTGTGCAAAGCTGGGGAATGGGTAGTAAAGGTGTTATCTATCTTTATAAACAATAACAGTTTTGGTGAAGACTGTCCCTTTAATGACTTTAATAAAAATTAATAGCTGTTGCAATTAAAATGTGGCTGTTGCAGATACTTATTTGCCTACAGGAGTTTGTTGCTATCAGTTTTGGCAAGCAAAGAATAAAGCCACTGTATAGTTAGATATTTTAACCGCCTCATTTTGTGTTCAAATTGCATGATAGGGGTTTCTAAACATGGACGTTCCAGGGGCGTATAGGAAAACAGAATTTATGTTTACCTGAAAAATTACTTTCTCCAACGGTGTGTCCGGTCCACGGCGTCATCCTTACTTGTGGGATATTCTCTTCCCCAACAGGAAATGGCAAAGAGCCCAGCAAAGCTGGTCACATGATCCCTCCTAGGCTCCGCCTTCCCCAGTCATTCGACCGACGTAAAGGAGGAATATTTGCATAGGAGAAATCATATGATACCGTGGTGACTGTAGTTAGAGAAAATAAATCATCAGACCTGATTAAAAAAACCAGGGCGGGCCGTGGACCGGACACACCGTTGGAGAAAGTAATTTATCAGGTAAACATAAATTCTGTTTTCTCCAACATAGGTGTGTCCGGTCCACGGCGTCATCCTTACTTGTGGGAACCAATACCAAAGCTTTAGGACACGGATGATGGGAGGGAGCAAATCAGGTCACCTAGATGGAAGGCACCACGGCTTGCAAAACCTTTCTCCCAAAAATAGCCTCAGAAGAAGCAAAAGTATCAAATTTGTAAAATTTGGTAAAAGTGTGCAGTGAAGACCAAGTCGCTGCCTTACATATCTGATCAACAGAAGCCTCGTTCTTGAAGGCCCATGTGGAAGCCACAGCCCTAGTGGAATGAGCTGTGATTCTTTCAGGAGGCTGCCGTCCGGCAGTCTCATAAGCCAATCTGATGATGCTTTTAAGCCAAAAAGAGAGAGAGGTAGAAGTTGCTTTTTGACCTCTCCTTTTAGCAGAATAAACAACAAACAAGGAAGATGTTTGTCTGAAATCCTTTGTAGCCTCTAAATAGAACTTTAGAGCACGAACTACATCCAAATTGTGCAACAAACGTTCCTTCTTTGAAACTGGACTCGGACACAAAGAAGGCACAACTATCTCCTGGTTAATATTTTTGTTAGAAACAACTTTCGGAAGAAAACCAGGTTTAGTATGCAAAACCACCTTATCTGCATGGAACACCAGATAAGGAGGAGAACACTGCAGAGCAGATAACTCTGAAACTCTTCTAGCAGAAGAAATTGCAACCAAAAACAAAACTTTCCAAGATAATAACTTAATATCTACGGAATGTAAGGGTTCAAACGGAACCCCTTGAAGAACTGAAAGAACTAAATTGAGACTCCAAGGAGGAGTCAAAGGTTTGTAAACAGGCTTGATTCTAACCAGAGCCTGAACAAAAGCCTGAACATCTGGCACAGCCGCCAGCTTCTTGTGAAGTAAAACAGATAAAGCAGAAATCTGTCCCTTCAAAGAACTTGCAGATAATCCTTTCTCCAAACCCTCTTGTAGAAAGGATAGAATCTTAGGAATTTTTACCCTGTTCCATGGGAATCCTTTCGATTCGCACCAACAGATATATTTTTTCCATACTTTATGGTAAATTTTTCTAGTTACAGGCTTTCTAGCCTGAATAAGAGTATCGATGACAGAATCTGAGAACCCACGCTTTGATAAAATCAAGCGTTCAATCTCCAAGCAGTCAGTTGGAGTGATGCCAGATTCGGATGTTCGAACGGACCTTGAACAAGAAGGTCCCGTCTCAAAGGTAGCTTCCATGGTGGAGCCGATGACATATTCACCAGGTCTGCATACCAAGTTCTGCGTGGCCACGCAGGAGCTATCAAGATCACCGAAGCCCTCTCCTGATTGATCCTGGCTACCAGCCTGGGAATGAGAGGAAACGGTGGGAACACATAAGCTAGGTTGAAGGTCCAGGGTGCTACTAGTGCATCTACTAGAGTCGCCTTGGGATCCCTGGATCTGGACCCGTAGCAAGGAACCTTGAAGTTCTGACGAGACGCCATCAGATCCATGTCTGGAATGCCCCATAATTGAGTTATTTGGGCAAAGATTTCCGGATGGAGTTCCCACTCCCCCGGATGAAATGTCTGACGACTCAGAAAATCCGCTTCCCAATTTTCCACTCCTGGGATGTGGATTGCAGACAAGTGGCAGGAGTGAAGCTCCGCCCAGTGAATTACTTTGGTCACTTCTTCCATCGCCAGGGTACTCCTTGTTCCCCCCTGATGGTTGATATATGCAACAGTCGTCATGTTGTCTGATTGAAACCTTATGAATTTGGCCTTTGCTAGCTGAGGCCAAGCCTTGAGAGCATTGAATATCGCTCTCAGTTCCAGAATGTTTATCGGGAGAAGAGATTCTTCCCGAGACCATAGACCCTGAGCTTTCAGGTGTTTCCAGACCGCGCCCCAGCCCACCAGGCTGGCGTCGGTCGTTACAATGACCCACTCTGGTCTTCTGAAGCTCATCCCTTGTGACAGGTTGTCCAGGGTCAGCCACCAACGGAGTGAATCTCTGGTCCTCTGATCTACTTGGATCGTCGGGGACAGATCTGTATAATCCCCATTCCACTGTCTGAGCATGCACAGTTGTAATGGTCTTAGATGAATTCGCGCAAAAGGAACTATGTCCATTGCCGCAACCATCAGACCTATTACTTCCATGCACTGCGCTATGGAAGGAAGAAGAACAGAATGAAGTACTTGACAAGAGCTTAGCAGTTTTGATTTTCTGGCTTCTGTCAGAAAAATCTTCATTTCCAAGGAGTCTATTATTGTTCCCAAGAAGGGAACCCTTGTTGACGGGAATAGAGAACTTTTTTCTACGTTCACTTTCCACCCGTGAGATCTGAGAAAGGCTAGGACAATGTCCGTATGAGCCTTTGCCTGTGGCAGAGACGACGCTTGAATCAGTATGTCGTCCAAGTAGGGTACTACTGCAATGCCCCTTGGCCTTAGCACCGCTAGAAGGGACCCTAGTACCTTTGTGAAAATTCTTGGAGCAGTGGCTAGTCCGAATGGGAGTGCCACAAACTGGTAATGCTTGTCCAGAAAGGCGAATCTTAGGAACCGATGATGTTCCTTGTGGATAGGAATATGTAGATACGCATCCTTTAAATCCACCGTGGTCATGAATTGACCTTCCTGGATGGTAGGAAGAATTGTCCGAATGGTTTCCATCTTGAACGATGGGACCTTGAGAAATTTGTTTAGGATCTTGAGATCCAAAATTGGCCTGAATGTTCCCTCTTTTTTGGGAACTATGAACAGATTGGAGTAAAACCCCATCCCTTGTTCTCCTAATGGAACAGGATGAATCACTCCCATTTTTAACAGGTCTTCTACACAATGTAAGAATGCCTGTCTTTTTATCTGGTCTGAAGACAATTGAGACCTGTGGAACCTTCCCCTTGGGGGTAGTTCCTTGAATTCCAGGAGATAACCTTGAGAAACTATTTCTAGCGCCCAAGGATCCTGAACATCTCTTGCCCAAGCCTGAGCGAAGAGAGAGAGTCTGCCCCCCACCAGATCCGGTCCCGGATCGGGGGCCAGCATCTCATGCTGTCTTGGTAGCTGTAGCGGGCTTCTTGGCCTGCTTACCTTTATTCCAGCCTTGCATCGGTCTCCAGGCTGGCTTGGTTTGAGAAGAATTACCCTCTTGCTTAGAGGATGTAGAATTTGAGGCTGGTCCGTTTCTGCGAAAGGGACGAAAATTTGTTTTATTTTTAGCCTTAAAAGACCTATCCTGAGGAAGGGCGTGGCCCTTTCCCCCAGTGATGTCTGAAATAATCTCTTTCAAGTCAGGGCCAAACAGCGTTTTCCCCTTGAAAGGGATGTTAAGCAATCTGTTCTTGGAGGACACATCCGCCGACCAAGACTTCAGCCAAAGCGCTCTGCGCGCCACAATAGCAAAACCTGAATTTTTCGCCGCTAATCTAGCTAACTGCAAAGTGGTGTCTAAGGTAAAAGAGTTAGCCAACTTAAGTGCTTGAACTCTGTCCATAACCTCCTCATAAGAAGATGCTTGATTGAGCGACTTTTCTAGTTCCTCGAACCAGAAACACGCTGCTGTAGTGACAGGAACAATGCATGAAATTGGTTGTAGAAGGTAACCTTGCTGAACAAACATCTTTTTAAGCAAACCCTCTAATTTTTTATCCATAGGATCTTTGAAAGCACAACTATCTTCTATAGGGATAGTGGTGCGTTTGTTTAGAGTAGAAACCGCTCCCTCGACCTTGGGGACTGTCTGCCATAAGTCCTTCCTGGGGTCGACCATAGGAAATAATTTCTTAAATATAGGGGGAGGGACAAAAGGTATGCCGGGCCTTTCCCATTCTTTATTTACAATGTCCGCCACCCGCTTGGGTATAGGAAAAGCTTCGGGGGGCACCGGGACCTCTAGGAACCTGTCCATCTTACATAATTTCTCTGGAATGACCAAATTGTCACAATCATCCAGAGTAGATAACACCTCCTTAAGCAGAGCGCGGAGATGTTCCAATTTAAATTTAAATGTAATAACGTCAGGTTCAGCTTGTTGAGAAATTTTTCCTGAATCTGAAATTTCTCCCTCAGACAAAACCTCCCTAGCCCCTTCAGACTGGTGTAAGGGCATGTCAGAACCATTATCATCAGCGTCCTCATGCTCTTCAGTATCTAAAACAGAGCAGTCGCGCTTTCGCTGATAAGTGGGCATTTTGGCTAAAATGTTTTTAATAGAATTATCCATTACAGCCGTTAATTGTTGCATAGTAAGGAGGATTGGCGCACTAGATGCACTAGGGGCCTCCTGAGTGGGCAAGACTGGTGTAGACATAGAAGGAGATGATGCAGTACCATGCTTACTCCCCTCACTTAAGGAATCATTTTGGGCAACATTATTATCAGTGGCATCATTGTCCCTACTTTGTTTGTCACATTCATCACATATATTTAAATGGATAGGAACCTTGGCTTCCGAACATACAGAACATCGTCTATCTGATAGTTCAGACATGTTAATAGGCAAAAACTTGATAACAAAGCACAAAAAACGTTTTAAAATAAAACCGTTACTGTCTCTTTAAATTTTAAACTGAACACACTTTTTTACTGAATATACGCAAAAGTATGAAGGAAATGTTCAAAATTCACCAAAATTTCACCACAGTGTCATAAAGCCTTAAAAGTATTGCACGCCAAATTTGAAAGCTTTAACTCTTAAAATAAACCGGAGCCGTTTTTACATTTAACCCCTATACAGTCCCTGGTATCTGCTTTGCTGAGACCCAACCAAGCCCAGAGGGGAATACGATACCAAATGACGCCTTCAATAAGCTTTTTCAGTGGATCTGAGCTCCTCACACATGCATCTGCATGCCTTGCTTCTCAAAAACAACTGCGCATTAGTGGCGCGAAAATGAGGCTCTGCCTATGACTAGAAAAGGCCCCGAGTGAAAAAGGTGTCCAATACAGTGCCTGCCGTTTTTTAACAAAATTGCCAAGATTAAAATAACTCTCCAAAGTTATAAACCATTAAATATGCTTATATAGTAATCGTTTTGGCCCAGAAAAATGTCTACCAGTCTTTAAAGCCCTTGTGAAGCCCTTTTATTCTTATATTGAAAATTAAGAAAATGGCTTACCGGATCCCATAGGGAAAATGACAGCTTCCAGCATTACCAAGTCTTGTTAGAAATGTGTCATACCTCAAGCAGCCAAAGTCTGCTCACTGTTTCCCCCAACTGAAGTTAATTCCTCTCAACAGTCGATTTTAGTAACGGTTGCTAAAATCATTTTCCTCTTACAAACAGAAATCTTCATCTCTTTTCTGTTTCAGAGTAAATAGTACATACCAGCACTATTTTAAAATAACAAACTCTTGATAGAAGAATAAAAACTACATTTAAACACCAAAAAACTCTGAGCCATCTCCGTGGAGATGTTGCCTGTGCAACGGCAAAGAGAATGACTGGGGAAGGCGGAGCCTAGGAGGGATCATGTGACCAGCTTTGCTGGGCTCTTTGCCATTTCCTGTTGGGGAAGAGAATATCCCACAAGTAAGGATGACGCCGTGGACCGGACACACCTATGTTGGAGAAATTCTGTCAAGAATTTCACACTACAGATCTCACAGATTTTCCTAGCCAGTTAGAAGGTGGCAAGCTTTTCTCAAAACAATCAAAATACTTAATACCCTAATAGAAAAAAAAATGCATGTGAACATAGAAAAAATCAAATAAGATGATATACGCAGCGTAATGTGATTTATATGGGATTTATATTGGCTACAGGATTTCATTTTTAAAGTCCCCCCCCTGCTCCCTGCAAACTTAACTCTATGGAGTGAAGTGTCCCTTTCCAGCAGGCTCCATTAATTTATATAGGGGCCATCTCAGCACTCACAGCTTGAAAAAGTAAGTCTGATCCTGCAAAGTTTACATTATAGCTCAGAGTGAAATATTGCTTAAGTAGTGAATGGGTAAAAATGATCAAAATAGTATTTAAAACTGTGTTTTCTATTAGTATTCCCTGAAGTAAACAATTTAGAGAAACATACCATGCTCTGCTGTGTTTCTGCAGATTGTGGGATACTTTGTTGTATAGCGTCAGATTTTGGAATATTGTGTAGTGCTGGATTGTCCATCAATGAAATTGCTTGTATGGGATCAGTACATAATTTCTTATTTCCTGTTTCTTTAATAGAGTCACTGTCTGAGGCTGAAAAATAAAATAAGGGATTAATATACTTTTGCAGCAAAGTGTGACAAATTTCTGCAGCAGAAACAATATTAAAGGGTAAGGCACACACCAATTTGTACACATGTAGCAGGAATAGAAAAGTGTTTATATTGTTACACATTTTGTAACATTTTGATTACTTAAAACGGTCTGATACAGATATAACATACAATTTTAGAAAGCATACCTAGGTAGACCTAAGAGTAGCAATGTACTACTGCGAGCTAGCTGGTGATTCACACAGGCCTGCCTCTTGCTTCTGCGTCCGCCCCCAATCGCACTCTGCCGCATACTATTGGTTCTGATCTATAAGCCATATTCTCCGCCCTCTGACTAACTGTAAGGGAGTGTCTTCAGTTAAACATGGCTGAAAGCACTGAGAGAAAGGATACAAGCACGCTTCATGACGTATATGGTGGGTGGGACCGCTGATCATAGTAAGAAGGATGAAGAAGGAAGAAAGCGAGGGGGCGGAGGAACATAATGAAGAGTAAGATCACAATTAGGTAGATATTTCTAAAACCGGTGTAAATACAAAAATATAAAGTTAGCGATTTAACTTGTTGATAGTAGATTAACCAATAGCCTTATTGCAATATAGTAAAATTTACTTTTACTTTAAGTATGTGAAGCAGAGACAATCCCAATGCAATATGGCACTGCATTAGAGTTTTGTTACACTTACGGGCCGATTTAACAAGGGTCGAATGGCCCTGAATGTAACTGTTTCCACGCAAGCCTTCAGGCTCGCGGGAAACAGGAGTTAAGAAGCAGCGATCTTAAGACCGCTGCTCTTTAACTCGTACGCCTCTGAGGCGGCGGACATCAATATGCCCGATCGCATACGATCGGTTAGATTGACATCCCCTGCTAGCGGCCCATTTGGCAATGATAAATGCCGACAACGAATACTGTCGGGATTTAACAATGTGCAGCGCACTTTGTTAAATCAGCCCCCAAGTGCATTGTATTTTATATTTAGATTGGGTCCTTTCAGTATTGTTGAATTTAAGCTTTGCACTTTCTCATTTATATTTTAAAATTTAAATTTTGATCTAGCAGTGATTTTACACATTCTGATTATGCTTTGAAAGTGTCTGTGTTACATTAATAACTTAGGATTGTATTTTGTATATTTCTGTGTAGCTTTAACAAATTTCATTTCACCTTGTATTTGCTGCATTGCAAACGAAAACTGACACTTTCAGAAAATGGGAGGGACAGGGCAGTTCCCCGGGGCTGAACAGGAGAGCTCCCAGGGTATCTCTCACAAGTCTTGTGAAATTTTGTTTGCATTTTAAACAAGCTGGTCTCAGTGATTTTTTTCACCAGCTGTATGCAGGAGAAGTTAGCTCAAAATTCACAATACACTTATTTAAACTATCAGAAAAGTAATATATATTAAAATAGAAACAAAAGCAACTTAAATTGTAGTGAAAACATTTTAATTTCATTTAGATTGATGCAAACTGAGCCTTTATATCAGCCCCAGGGTTTCTCTAGTTACCATCTCTCTCCCAAGTGAAATTTTGTATCCCAGAAAGCTTCATTACTTTCTGTTACCAAGATTACAAGTTTTGTGCTATATCAGGTGCATAAATAACGCAAATAAATGAGCGTTATCGCACTTTCCATAGCGCTGCCATTACAAGTTAATGAAAAACCTTCTCTTGTTGTGAGGTATGGTGCGATAAGCTCCATACCGCACAAAACCCAAGGCCTGACTTGACGTGCTCGTGCACACTTTCCCCCATAGACATCAATGGGGAGAAAGTGTCAGAAAAAAACTAACAACTGCGATCGCGGAATGCCGATCGCCGTAATGCAACCCCATTGATGTCTATGGGGAAAAGAAAGTTATGTTAAAACCTAACACCCTAACATAAACCCCTAGTCTAAACACCAATCCGCATATCCCGCCGCTACAATTTTATTTTATTAATCCCTAATCCGCCGCCCCGACATCGCCGACACTAAATAAGCTAAAAGAGAAGGTATAAGGTGCGCAAATCTGTCCCCTGCACAGACACTAATCTGTTCCCATAAACCAGATATGTTAGACAATATTGAAATATAAGAAAAAGTGTGTGTGTGTGCGCTAACAGCTGCGGGGATTATCTCCAATGGTGATTTATAAAACAACTATGGTAGTGAGTGCAAATATGCTCAAAATCCTAGGATTATATCCTCCTTTGAACGATATATCTAATAAAATAAACACATATCCCAATTATACAAGAATAAAATACTTTATGTTATTATTCTTAAAAAATACATGAATGTGCAAAAATGACAAAAATTAAGTTTAAACTAAAATAAGGCTAAAAATGTATGACTGGTCATATACATATATGCATGCAAACAAACTAATTAGATACAGGATATAAATCTAAAAGCCCCACTTTGAAATGAAGGTGCGGTAGAGAATTACACTTTGTGCAACAAAAAGTATGGTAAGGGATTTGTTCTGCTTAGAACTATGAAATCCTAAATGTATCGTGGGTCCTTTAACGACTGAATTCTTAATTAAGAAAACTTGTATCCACCTAAATGTTCTTTCCTTTGTAAATAGTAACCTTCAAAAAAGTTCCAAGAAAGTTCCGTTTATATAGTGGAGGTTAACCAATCAACGGACAAATTCGTTTAAAGGTGGTTGGTTCGATACTAATATATTATTAGTGTGTTATCCAGGATATAAGTCTTAATCATAGGACGGGTGACAATGTATAACCTAACTGTAGGGCCACAACACCTCTACAGTGCCTACCTGTCTCACTTTGTGGTAAGAATTGTCCGTAGGGTTCAGGCACAGGTGTCTGGAGCGGCTCCTAACAGTCGGCGGTGTCACTGATCCTCTCGGAAGTAGATCTGGCTTAGACGAAAACTCTGCGCAGAGTATGTGGGAGAGAGGCGAAAAAAGTAATTCCGGACAATCTCTTTCAATCCTTGATGATCGTGTTATATTAACACCTTGTGGTTTATTGTCTGACTCCTTCAACGCGTTTCGCCATGTACCATGGCTTTATCAAGATGGTTCAGACATGTTTTAGACCTCTTTAAATACGTATGCTTCATCCGTGATTGGTCTATTGGTTTTCATGACGTTTATATAAAGGTGGATTTTAGATAAGGTGGAATATTGTGATGGTCAAATCCCTTACTTCTGATCTATCTTATCTTAACAATTAATACTGTTGGCACAAAAAATATTAAAAAATATATAATACATTTAAAACCATGTAATATGTAAATATACAAATAGTGATAACCTTAATATATGCACACTTTTTAAAATATGATGCACACACAAATCTCCACAATAACAACAGAGAAGCATCTGAGAGTTCATAGATAGCTCTCCTGGGAAGTATTTTTATTGCAAAAGAGGATCCGGAGCCGGGCCGACTTGAAGTACCGGAGGAGGTGACAGGAAAGTCCGGGGCTTCGGCCTATATCGGCATTTAAGACAACATAGAAACGGATCGTCTGAAAGGACAGTGACATACCAATCCGGTTGTAGCCGGAACGAGAGAGGAGACTTTTCCCAGGCAAACAAATCGCAGAGAGAGGGTAAGACATTTTACTCCTTCACATACCCGATAATAATTACCTCGGGCTGCGGCCTGCACGTAACAGCACAGGGCATTACGATGCACATGAACTTTGGCTAACAAAAAGGTCTTGTAATAAGGACATTATTGGGAAAGAACGATTTATACAGGTACTCTCTCCTGCATAAGGGCTCTCACAGTTAGCGCTGACAGCTTGGAAACATACAAGGGTGTAGAGGGGTCTGCAGTGAGGGAGACTCAGCAGGCGGGAAAAGTCGCCATTTTTCGAGACAAGACCTAATGTGAGTGCAACTTTGATTATATATGGACAGTCTCCTTACAAGGCTCCCCTTTTCCAAACTCTATACCTGGGCTGTGAAACTCTGTAGCAGCGGCTTAGGAACACTTATAGAGAATTTACAGGAGCCTTTAGGTCACCAGACAAGAGAGACCACTTAACACATCTATTTCACCTCCTTAAAAAAACACAATGTGATATAGACTGCAGTCTTGACATCTATTTTGCCTGACAACTGATCCACATGTACCCTGCAAGTAGGGGGTTATTATAAACATGAGCGCATAACCCTAAAGAATCCCCATAAATCCTAAGAGTAAGCAAGCACAAGGCATATTGAACACCTAGGTTCCCCACAACGGTAAACCCCAAACAAGAGATACCATCTATCAAACTTCTCAAATGAAGAATAAATCACAAACAGTGAAAGAATGCCTATCGAGATCTCAATCTAAACAAAAAGGTCTAGATAAAGGTAATTCCCCTATGGCAACTAGTTCACCAACACAGAGCACTGAGAAACCTGGGGAACCCAGAACAGAGGAAACCAACAAAGAGCTCCTATCCCAAATTAAGTCTTTGTTCCAAGAAGAATTTAAAATGGCTCTAGCTGAGATCAAACAAGACCTCAGAGAGATAGGTGGGAGAACTGCTGAACTGGAAGAAAAACTGGATAGTGTGACCGAGGAAATCCCCATACTCAGAAACTCGATACAAGATAACTCTGCATATGTCCGTAGACTTGAAGAGCAGATTGAAGATCTGGAAAACAGATCACGCAGATCTAACCTAAGAATCCGAAATCTTCCAGAGACCTATAATAATTTAGAGGAAACAGTTACTGAGCTATTTGTACAATTAGTTCCAGATATAGAGCCAACCATGCTGCTGATGGACAGGGTCCACAGGGCCCTCACAAGACCACAACAAAATGCCACCAGAGATATCATCTTAAAACTACACTATTATCACATTAAAGAACGGATTTTGAAAGCTGCAAGAGACAAAAGATGTATAGAATTCGAAGGACACAATATCCAAATCTACACGGATCTTGCTCCAATAACACTCAGGAAAAGAAGGGATTTGAAACCCATCACTGCTGCTCTTACAAAGGAACATATAAAATACAGATGGAACTTCCCCTTTAAATTAGCCTTTACGCACCAGAATGGGAATTACAGCTGCGCTACCCTAGAGGAAGGAAAGGCTCTATTAGATCGACTACAAATTCAAAGTGACATTACTATTACTCCCGCAAGTTTAGTGCCTCCCAGAAAAGCTTTCCAAAAAGAGTGGACCCCAGTCGGGAGGAATGGAAAAGCAAAGAAACAAAAGATTAACTCTAGCAAAGATCTAGAGGAAGAAGATTCTGATGAAGCTACTGATTCACCAACATGAGACCAAGGCTAATATAAGAAGCTGCGAGTATCTCAGGACTAAGTCTCAAGATGTAAGGTCTATCCCAATGAACTGGGACAAGGCCTACATGGTAACATTTTTCTGTGTGAGACTCATTATTATTGGGTTCGTGTTCATGTTGATTTTATTAACCAGTTCTAGGTTAAAATGTTTACAAGTTAAATTCCTTAGGCATAACTCACTACAGTGAGGTAAAGCCCCCTATCTAGCTCCCCGCTGTCCACAGTTGAGCTTTGCCCCTATGAGGCTCCTACGCTAAAATTTTAGACAAGGGACACTATTGGCCCCTTTCACCCTTAATTACCAATCTACCTCAAAAGGGCCCTCAGGGACTTACACCCTTTAACCCTCACTAAAATATTGGATTATATTGTTCAATACCATTTATTGCACAAATAATATATACTCTTAGGATCTATTCAACACCCCCCACCATCCATACCCCTCCTTTGTCTCCCCCCCCTCCCCCTCCCCTACCCACGCTCATGTTAAGCACTTGATCAGGTAAATGAGATGTAACACTTATATGATAAGTCATGTATATGTCTTTATCTCCAACATTTATTTGTATTTCATTTTTGTTTCAATTTTGGTCACTAATCTTTAGGTCACTTCTTATTGGTGAGTTGGCTCAGAAAGTTGATGTTGTTTTTGTAATGCCTGTAGAAACACTATATGTTTTGCTAAACCTTTTCTCTATCATTCATGAAGGCGTGATTACAACTCCCCTACAGAAGCTGAGCTCGGCCTGGTCCATGAAACCCCTCCTCCAATTCAGAGAGACCACGATCCTCCCCTCGCAGACTCGCAGGTACTCTTCTAAAGCAGTCCTCTCTAACACTACAACATGCCCATAAAGATAATATCACATAACGTCAGAGGGTTAAACTCTGACATCAAAAGGAAAAAAGCAATCATAGAATACAAGGCACTGGGGGCCAAGATAATAATGTTACAGGAAACACATTTCACATCAGCATATACGCCCGCATATTGGGATAAGGCATACCCCACGCAATTTCATGCTATAGGCCCGAAAAAAAAATGCGGAGTTTCCGTTCTAATTCACTCATCACTAAATTTCCAAGAAGAATCGGTAATAAGAGACAAAGAGGGTAGATATTTAATAATACAAGGTTCGATACAAAACACCCCAATCCTATAAGTTAACGTATATGCCCCCAATGAATCACAGGCTAACTTTATCTCTAAACTTAGCAAGCACCTAACCCTATGGAAGAGATATAAAACTATAGTAGGAGGTGATTTCAATATCACTATGAATGACAAAATTGACAGATCCTCACAAGCACACACACCTCACAACTCACCTACAAAACCGAATAGAATCTTACTAGACTTTACATTAGATCACAACTTGATAGATTGCTGGCGAGCCCAGAATAAAGATGCTAGAGACTACACATACTATTCTCCTATGCACTCCTCACAGTCCAGAATAGACTATATCTTTGTAAGTCAAATCTTAATACCACTACTTAATGACACGTCAATCACAAATTGCTCCTGGTCCGACCACTCCATAGTGGAAATCACTCTAGCAGGATTGATTAATCCACATAGGACTAAATCTTGGACTCTAAATGCATCCCTGCTTAGGGAAGGGCCGGAACTAGATAAGTTAAAACAGCAAATATCTGAATTTATTACCATTAACAATAACTCCACACAAACCCCGCCCTTGAATGGGGAGCATTGAAGGCTTACACACGAGGCTTACTCATGGCCGAATCTAGAAGACAAAATAAGATCAGAGAAACTAAAACACTAGAATTAAAAGCAGAAACTAACAGGCTACGATCACAGCTTGGGCTTAATCCTTCCCGCTCCTTAGCCAACCAGCTTAAAGCCAAAAATGCAGAGTTAGATTCACTTCTAAACAAAGAGGCAGCTAGATCAATAAAAATAGTGGACACCCAATACTACATCTATGGCAATAAGCCGGACCGAATGCTAGCTAACAAATTGAAAGATATAGTGAAAACCATGACAGTCCCACAGATACAAGCCCCAAACAACAAGACCACCAATGACCCTCAAGACATAGCGAACCTATTTGCAGACTACTATGGTAAACTATATAACTTATCAATAACACACACAGAGAGGAACAGAGCTCTTGATCTATTATCCTTTCTCGGAGATAGCACTCTACCAACCGTCACCACAGACGATCTTGACTCCCTAAATAAACCCATAACTCCAGAGGAAATAATACTCAATATAAAGAATCTTAAACGATCCAAAGCCCCAGGACCTGATGGCTATCCTGCCATCTTCTACAAAATATTGCATCCTATTTTAGTACCCCAATTAGTTAAAGTTTTTAATGCTATGATGCAAGGTAAGGAAATCCCCAGAGAAATGTTGATGGCCCGAATCACAGTGATCCCAAAACCAGGAAAAAACAAACAACATTGCCAAAACTACAGGCCCATCTCCCTTATCAATCAGGACATTAAACTATTTACCAAAATCTTAGCAAACCGGTTAAACCCACTCCTTACTAAATTAATCCACCCAGACCAAGTAGGATTTATCACGCAGAGAGAAGCCCCAGACAACACGAGGAAAATTATCAATTTGATTAATATAGCCACGGTTGAAAGAATGCCTTCTCTGTTCCTCTCGTTGGACGCAGAGAAGGCATTCGATAGAATTAACTGGGACTATATGTTTGCGGTTCTAGAAAAAGTAGGCATCACAGGATCATTCTACGATGCCATCAAAACATTATACTCACACCCAACAGCTTATGTCAAATTGTCAGGCTACCAATCGAAACCCATACACGTTAACAATGGAACTAGACAAGGCTATCCACTATCCCCGCTTTTATTCGCCTTGAACATAGAACCGTTAGCTATCAAGATAAGAGAAAACCAGGATATCTCTGGTATTCAGGTAGGCCAAACAGAACATAAGATCTCCTTATTTGCTGACGACGTAATCCTGACATTAACTAAACCCTTACTCTCCCTCCCTCCAGTATATAAATTAATACAACAATTTGGATCCCTATCGGGATATAAAATAAATGACGAGAAATGCGAAGCCCTTGGAGTCAGTATCCCAAACCACACTAAAAAATTAATGGAACTTAACTTTTCATTTAGATGGCCAAAGAAGTCCATTAAATATTTAGGAATCAATCTATCTAATAATATACACTCTTTATACCAGCTGAACTACCTGCCTATGTTTAAAAACATTAGAGCCCTAATTACAAAATGGATGAAACTCAAAATCTCATTCTATGGAAGAATTATCTCTACTAAGATGTCCTTACTACCTAAGTTGCTCTACTTATTTCGCTCCCTACCCATTTCTCTTCCTCTATCAGACCTGCAAAAACTCCAGAAGGACATCTTAAAATTTGTGTGGCAGGGAAAAAGAGCGAGAATCAATAAGAAACTTATGTGTACTACTAAGGGGGATGGGGGGGGTAGGTCTCCCAAATCTAATATCATATTATTATTCGGCCCGCACTGCCCAAACCCTACATTGGTTCAATATCAACAATAATTCACAATGGGTAAATATTGAATCAAGCGTTATGAATACCACTCCATTATCTAACCTCTTGTGGACCCCTGACACCACAACTACTCCCAAAAAATGCGAATATATCACAATCCAACACACCCTACACATCTGGAAAACATTAAACTCCAAATTCCCCCTACTTAATAGGAGATCTATGATCACCCCTTTGATAACTAATACTACCTCTTTTGATAAAACCACTCAACAGAAATGGCGTAATAGAGGACTCTATAGAATTGCAGATATATATAAAGAAGGTAGGATGATTACATATGAACAATATCAGGCTTTGGATCACGAAGACAAGAATATTTAGTATCACTACCTACAATTAAAATCCAGAGCACAGCAAGTCCTGGGGGGAGAGAGGGTCCCAACAAGTACCACACTAGAGAGGCTCTGCCTAGCGGATCATCAAATCAGAGGGGGCATATCCACCTTGTACACACTATTCAACAGCGAACCTCAAGACAGTAAACCACCCATAATGTTAAAATGGGAAAATGACACGGGGAGAACTTGGTCAGTTAGGACGTGGAGGGAGGCCTTAGTTAATGGCTTATCTTTCTCGCAAAACGCGACCCTTAGGGAAAATTTCCTTAAGGTGGCTTTCAGATGGTACTTATTCCCAACTAGATCAGGTAATAGAGGAGACCCATCATCCAAACTCTGCTATAGAGGTTGTGGCGAACATGGGACATACCCACATATGTGGTGGGAATGTAGAAGCGTTAGGGAAACTTGGAATCATACATCTGCTCTTCTGAGCGATATTTTCCAAAAACCAATAATTTTCTCAATGGAGCAGGCCTTACTCCACTTTCCGATCCCTGGAATATCCAAGCATAATAATAAGTTAGCTAGGTGGTGTAAGATAAATTGTATCTTTTAGAATTGTAGTGTGTTGCTAGTTGCAAACGCCAAGAGATACAAATTATAACCTGGCAATATGCTTCAAGCGTTTTGCTAAGAGTGAACTCACAGGAAATGCTGCTAGACAAATATGATTCTATTCAGACAAACAAGTGTGCAAGTCTGATAAATTCACAGAGGCAAATATGGATAGCTAGATCAAAAATAGAGTTCTTTAGCATAAGATTAATTGTTAATATACAGACTGAGTAAGTATGGTTGATAATATGAACTAGAAACAACTTGAGAGAATCTGATTAGCAGAGTTATACTTGCGGTAGCCTGTGCTTGGCTTTCCCTTGCAGCATGGAACGCTGTAATGGCGGAGTGAGACTGGAGTTCTTCCTGAGAGCTGAGTGGCTAGTTGCAGTACTGGTCAGGCTGAGAGATTGTTCTGTAGCTTCCGGAAGGAAGGTGAGTTGAAGTCCTAGCGAAGCAGGTGAATGAATCAGCTGCAGCTGGAGATGTGAGAAAATCCTCTGTAATACTGTGGTGAGCTGCACTTTAGGAGAGAGACTGACAGGCAATCTATGAAATGGATTCAGATGGCTGTGCAGATTAAGTGTCTTTAGTAGAAAGCAGCAATTAGTTAGAAAGTTCCTTTTTGAGGGTTAAATTCAAATAAGCAAAAGTTCAATATCACTCAGTTTGAGATGATAGCAGGAGTGACTTGATTTCTGTGAAGTATTCCAATCAGAACAAACAAAATAATCAAGCAAAGTAGATCTCAGGAAGTGAGGTTTTATAGGCAGGTGAAAAGGTGGAAGTGGAATGTCTTAAAGGGACATTACAGATCCCCCCCCTCAAAGCATCCGCTCCGAGGATGCAGGCTTAGCAGGATAACGCCTATGGAAAGCATCCAAGAGATGGGTAGCATGAACATGAGACCTTGGTACCCAGGAATCCTCCTCAGGACCGTAGCCCTTCCAACGGATGAGGTACTCCAAATGACCACGGTACATACGGGAGTCGAGTATAGAATCCAACTCAAATTCGTCATGGTCATCCAAGTGAATGGGCGGAGGTGGTTCTTTCGGCCTGCCCCTAAAGGTGCTGGATGTATATGGTTTCAGCAAAGACACATGAAACGTGGGATGCACCTTGTATCTAGGTGGCAGTTGTAGGGTCACAGAGGTTGGATTGAGTATCTTCTTTATAGGAAAGGGGCCAATGTATTGGTTAGCCAACTTCCTTGAAGGAACAGATAATTTCAGATATTTCGTGGATAGCCATACCAAATCACCTAATTTGTAATTCGGACTATCTCTGTGTCTTAAATCGTAGTAATGTTTCTGCGAGGCTTTGGCAACCTGTAGATGTTCCTTTAGTAAGATAAGAGAGTCCTGGAGATTGATGAGATATGAAGTGGCTGCTGGTGAAGTAGAACCTATACGCGAAAGTGGAATGCTTTGTGGGTGGTAACCATAGGTAGCATAGAATGGACTGACTTTAGTCGAGGCTGATATTGAGTTGTTGTATGAATATTCAGCTAGAGGGAGAAGAGAGTACCAATTGTCTTGCAAATGTGTTATATAGCAACGAAGATACTGTTCTAAAATCCCGTTAATTCGTTCGGTTAAACCATTAGCCTGAGGATGGTAAGAAGTTGTTAATCTAGGTCGTATACGTAGAACTGAACATAAAGCTTTCCAAAAATGTGAAGTGAACTGAGTCCCTCGGTCTGTTATGATGGATTGAGGGATTCCATGGAGACGTACTATATGTTTTATGAATGCGTCTGCGGTGTCAGTTGCAGATGGCAAAGACGGTAGGGGAACAAAATGTGCTAATTTTGTGAGATGGTCGACCACCACCATAATGGTGTTATGGTTTTGAGATACTGGCAATTCCACTATAAAATCCATTGAAATTATTGTCCAAGGAATATCCGGAATTGGTAAAGGTGTGAGTAGTCCAATGGGCTTTAGTTTCTGAGTTTTATTTCTAGCACAGACTGTACATGATACTATGTACTGTTGAATGGCATCTGCCATCTTAGGCCACCAAAAATATCTCTGAATTGCTTCCTTAGTCTTATATATACCTTGGTGTCCAGAAAGGGGGTTATCATGGAATTGTTGCAAGATATAAGTCCTAAGTAGTGTAGGTATATAGAGCTTGTCATGGTAAGTATAAAGTCCTGTTTTGTCTTTTTGTAGTTGTGGGATGTCTGGTATGTCATCAGTTTGAAGAGCTTTGAGGATATCGTTTTCAAATGGTGTGAGGTTACCTATAATTTTGTCTGGAGGTATGAGACACATGTTATGTTCTGTCTTTTGATTTTGTTCATATACACGTGAAAGAGCATCAGCTCTAGAATTTAAAGGTCCTGGTCTGTATGTTATTACAAAGTTAAACCTGTCAAGGAATAATGCCCAACGGACCTGTCGTGACGAGAGGGTTCTACTCTGACGTAAATATTGAAGATTTTTATGATCAGTGTATATTGTGAATGGTCTGTTAGTACCTTCTAAGATATGTCTCCAGACTTCTAAAGCAGTCTTAATGGCCAACAGTTCCTTGTCGCCAATCGTATAATTTAGTTCTGCAGGTTGCAAAACTCTTGAATAGTAGGCAACTGGATGAAGCGTAGTATCTGTACTAGTTCTTTGGGAAAGGATTGCTCCTATGCCAATGTCTGATGCATCTGTTTCTACTATAAATTCACAAGTATGATCAGGGATTGACAAGATGGGTGCTGATGAAAATTTCTCTTTCAAGAGTTTAAAAGATGCATCGGCTTCTGTTGACCAAAAGAACTTTCTATTAGTTTTTGTTAGATTGGTCAGAGGTTTCACAATAGCTGAGAAGTTGAATATAAATTTGCGATAAAAGTTGGCAAAACCCAAAAAGCGTTGCACAGCTCTCACTGTTTTAGGTTGTGGCCAATCTTTTATTGCAGATAATTTTTCTGGATCCATTTGAATCCTATCTGGTGTGATGATATACCCAAGAAACTTTATCTCATGCACGTGGAATAAACACTTCTCTAATTTAGCGAAGAATCTATGTTCGCGTAAACGTGTCAACACCCACCTAACATGTTTTATGTGTTCAGATGTTGTTCTGGAGTAAATCAGTATATCGTCTAAGTATATTATTACGCATATCTCAATGAGATCTTTAAATATTTCATTTATGAAATATTGGAAAGTACCTGGGGCATTGCACAGGCCAAAGGGCATGACTCTGTATTCAAATAGCCCGTAGCGGGTTCTGAACGCAGTCTTCCACTCATCCCCATCTTTAATCCTGATCAAATTATACGCCCCCTTGAGGTCTAATTTAGTAAATATAGACGCACCGTTAAGGCGCTCAAGGAGTTCAGGGATGAGTGGAAGTGGATACCGGTTTTTAATGGTTACTGCATTCAGAGCTCTATAATCTATAATTGGCCTTAATGTTTGATCTTTGTTCTTTACAAAAAATATACCCGCTGCTGCGGGAGATACAGAAGGTACTATAAAGCCTTTTCTAAGGTTTTCATCTAGGTAGTCTCTGAGATATTGTAGCTCTTGTTGTGATAGTGGGTATATTTTACCAAAGGGGGCAGCTGAACCTGGAACTAAATCAATCGGACAGTCGAAAGTCCTATGGGGTGGTAAGGTCTCAGCCTCTTTGATATCGAACACATCAGATAAATCCTGGTACTCAGGAGGTATGGTAGTCTGTAGTGTAGCTATAGTCTGTTGTGGGAAGCATGTGTTTTTACAGAACTCAGAAGTGAAATGTATGTTACATTTTTCCCAGTTGATACTAGGATTGTGTTTTACCAACCAGGGTAAACCTAAGATGACTGTGTGAATGGCTGTGGGTATGATGTCAAAGCTTTGAAATTCAACATGACCCTCTTCTGTCTGTAACAATAGTGGGATGGTGTGGTGTGTTACCGGTCCTTTCTGGATTAAAGATCCATCTATTACCTTAATAAAAAGAGGGTTTTGCTTTGAAATTATAGGTATTTTATTTTTTCTGACAAAGAAAGCATCCATAAAACAACCATATGCGCCAGAGTCAATAACAGCTTCAGTCTTGAACTGATGTTGATCCCACTGCAAAGATAAAAAAACGGTAAGTGCATGAGTCTGTTTCTGCAGGGATACAGTATAGATATGGGATGGCTTACCCTTCTTAGTACGTTGTAGAATGGGACAAGTACCCACTGTATGATCTTTACTAGCGCAATAAAGACATAGGTTAGAGGTGCGTCTCCTTGCTTTTTCCTCTGGTGTGAGGGGAGCCTTGATAATGCCAATCTCCATGGGGACACTTACTGGTGTGTTTCTGTCGATATAGGTAGCAGTTGGTCTTTTAAATGAGGAGTCAGAAGTCAGTCTCTCAGTGCGGCGTTCCCTTAGCCTGCGGTCTAAGGTGATTGCCAGCTTAATAAGTCCTGTTAGGGTCTCAGGCATCTCTACTCTGGAGATTTCATCTTTTAAGATGTCATTGAGCCCAAGCCTGAATTGATTTCTTAATGTGATGTCGTTCCACAATGTATCTGTGGCCCACATCTGGTATTCTGTGACATAATCCTCAACAGGACGTTTTCCCTGTCTGAGAGATCTAAGTTTGGTTTCTGCATTTATTTGTGTGTTGGCATCTTCATAAAGTGATGCCATTAAGGAAAAAAATGCATCAAGTGAATTCAAAATCTCATCACTGGATTCAAAAAAACGGTTAGCCCAGGTCCTGGGTTCCCCTGTTAAGTATGAAATAACAGTACACACCTTTATTTTTTCTGTATGATAAGTGCGGGGTTTCATAGAAAAAAGCAGCAAACAAGAATTTTTGAAGTCTCTGAAATCTGACCTCTTTCCTGAAAAGACTGCAGGAGGGTTAATGTGTGGTTCAGGAGGGTCTAGATTTCTAGGAGTTATTATTTCCTTATAAACATTTTTTAAAGCAGTGTTCTCAGCTTGTAAGTCTGTGAGCGCTCTTGCCAAATAATCAACTTTTTGGTTTAAGGTTTCAAACTCTGTTTTTATGGCTTGGGAATCCATATTTATATTTAAGGCTTGATTATTATGTAAGATAAATTGTATCTTTTAGAATTGTAGTGTGTTGCTAGTTGCAAACGCCAAGAGATACAAATTATAACCTGGCAATATGCTTCAAGCGTTTTGCTAAGAGTGAACTCACAGGAAATGCTGCTAGACAAATATGATTCTATTCAGACAAACAAGTGTGCAAGTCTGATAAATTCACAGAGGCAAATATGGATAGCTAGATCAAAAATAGAGTTCTTTAGCATAAGATTAATTGTTAATATACAGACTGAGTAAGTATGGTTGATAATATGAACTAGAAACAACTTGAGAGAATCTGATTAGCAGAGTTATACTTGCGGTAGCCTGTGCTTGGCTTTCCCTTGCAGCATGGAACGCTGTAATGGCGGAGTGAGACTGGAGTTCTTCCTGAGAGCTGAGTGGCTAGTTGCAGTACTGGTCAGGCTGAGAGATTGTTCTGTAGCTTCCGGAAGGAAGGTGAGTTGAAGTCCTAGCGAAGCAGGTGAATGAATCAGCTGCAGCTGGAGATGTGAGAAAATCCTCTGTAATACTGTGGTGAGCTGCACTTTAGGAGAGAGACTGACAGGCAATCTATGAAATGGATTCAGATGGCTGTGCAGATTAAGTGTCTTTAGTAGAAAGCAGCAATTAGTTAGAAAGTTCCTTTTTGAGGGTTAAATTCAAATAAGCAAAAGTTCAATATCACTCAGTTTGAGATGATAGCAGGAGTGACTTGATTTCTGTGAAGTATTCCAATCAGAACAAACAAAATAATCAAGCAAAGTAGATCTCAGGAAGTGAGGTTTTATAGGCAGGTGAAAAGGTGGAAGTGGAATGTCTTAAAGGGACATTACAGGTGGATATGTACAATTGTTAGACTGGGCATAGCCCAATTTTGGAAAGAAACCCCCCCTAGTTTTGAAATGATAAAACAAAAGATGATATTCCATTTCGATATGGCGAGCTCCACAGCAGAATATCTAGATGATAAAAAAAATTCCTTCAACAATGGGAGCCCTTTATACATTACTATGAAGCCCTGAGGAGGGGGGGGGGCGGAAGTGGACCGGGCTGAGCAGAGCATTTAAGAAACAGCACCACTAACCCCCTTGGGGGAGTAGAGACATCTTCAAAATCTGTAAATTATATTACATGGGAATGTAGAGCTTTTTCAATGTACTGAATGACCTCTAAATGCTGGAATTTGTGACCAATGTTTATTGTTTATTGTATATGTTAAAATTTATGAATAAAAATATTTTCAACATAAAATATGATGCACAAAGGCATACATAAACTTTGCATAAGAAATAATACTTTTCTAAAACGAGGTATAAATGAGATATCTCATATTTATATTGTGTGTAAAAACTACAAGGACAAAAATTATACAACTATGTTGTTAAACCGATATTGTCTATGTGTGTAAATACATTGCAATGAGTATTACATTACCCTCAATTTTAAAAAACATTTTAAAAATTATTATAAAAAGGGGGGACACACCTATGCACTAGAAATGGTACTGATATGAAGAATTGGTGTTGGTGTGATATAAAATAGATGTTAGTCTTTATTACTTATGAGGAATAGGTGTACTGGAAGGGGTTGGTCTTACTCTAAAATAAATGGATGTAAATCTAATTCTGAGTTTAATCCCTGGGGGTATAAAGTTTGGAGCTCAAAGATTAATTCTGCTTCTTTTCTAAGGAGTAGTTTATCAAAATCTCCTCCTCTCCATGGTTTATTGATCCGACAGATGCCCCAGTATTTAAGGTCATTTATATTATTGTGGTGAACTGTCCTAAAATGTTCGTACAGCCTAGTGTCTTGGTCTCCTTTTTTAATTAGGTTTAGATGTTCTCTGATTCTTGTTCTCAGAACTCTAGAGGTCTCTCCCAAATATTGTTTCCCACAACTACACTGGATCAAATATATGATCCCTTTATCACTACATCTAATGGTCTCTCTGATTTTTTATTTTTTGCCCGTGTTGGTAGATTTATACTCTTTACATTTTGTACTGTGTTGGCAAGCCTTACAGCTATAACAGGGATAATAACCCTGTAATTTTTTTTCAGTTAAGTCTTTATCTTTCGTTTTGTTTATTTTTTTCTTAAAATCGCTAGGTGCGAGAATGTTCTTGATGTTGGTTGCTTTTCTGAAAACGATACTGGGGTGTTCTGAAATGCTATTCCCTAAAATAGGGTCTGATTTGATCAAATGCCAGTGTTTGTTTAAAATTTTAGTTAGATGTTTGTGGTGACAACTATAATTCGTGACTAGTGGTATTTTTATGGTTTCACTGGTTATATTATCTCCCCTTTGTTTTTTGGTAAGTATGTTCTTTCTGTCTAAATTTCTAATTTTGGTGATATTTTCTTTCAAAATTTCCTGATTATAACCTTTTTCTAGGAATCAGTTTTCTAAGACTTTGACTTGTGTGTCAAAATCAGAAATTTTTGAACAATTACGTCTAATTCGAAGAAATTGGCCCTTGGGGGTGTTGTCTATCCATCTTTTTAAATGACAGCTGTGCGTTGGGATATAATTATTAGCGTCCGTTGTCTTAAAATGATTTTTCATTGCTAGTTCTCCTTGTTCTATGTAAATATCTAAGTCTAAAAACGTTATTTGTTGCTTGCTTATTGTGTATGTGAATTTCAAATTTAGATTGTTTTGATTCCGAGAGGATCAGTGACACCGCCGACTGTTAGGAGCCGCTCCAGACACCTGTGCCTGAACCCTACGGACAATTCTTACCACAAAGTGAGACAGGTAGGCACTGTAGAGGTGTTGTGGCCCTACAGTTAGGTTATACATTGTCACCCGTCCTATGATTAAGACTTATATCCTGGATAACACACTAATAATATATTAGTATCGAACCAACCACCTTTAAACGAATTTGTCAGTTGATTGGTTAACCTCCACTATATAAACGGAACTTTCTTGGAACTTTTTTGAAGGTTACTATTTACAAAGGAAAGAACATTTAGGTGGATACAAGTTTTCTTAATTAAGAATTCAGTCGTTAAAGGACCCACGATACATTTAGGATTTCATAGTTCTAAGCAGAACAAATCCCTTACCATACTTTTTGTTGCACAAAGTGTAATTCTCTACCGCACCCTCATTTCAAAGTGGGGCTTTTAGATTTATATCCTGTATCTAATTAGTTTGTTTGCATGCATATATGTATATGACCAGTCATACATTTTTAGCCTTATTTTAGTTTAAACTTAATTTTTGTCATTTTTGCACATTCATGTATTTTTTAAGAATAATAACATAAAGTATTTTATTCTTGTATAATTGGGATATGTGTTTATTTTATTAGATATATCGTTCAAAGGAGGATATAATCCTAGGATTTTGAGCATATTTGCACTCACTACCATAGTTGTTTTATAAATCACCATTGGAGATAATCCCCGCAGCTGTTAGCGCACACACACACACTTTTTCTTATATTTCAATAATGCCGACACTAAATAAACCTATTAACCCCTAAACCGCCAGCCCCCACTTCGCTACTAATAAAATTAACCTATTAACCCCTAAACTGCGGGCCCCCCACATCTCTACTTATTAAGTAAACCTATTAACCTCTAAACCGCCGGCCCCCACATCGCAACACACTAAATTAAAATATTAACCCCTAAACCTAGCACTCCCCTAATTTTAAATTAAATTTACAATATAGCTATCTTTAAATAAATAAAAAAGGATCTGTGAAATAAAACAAAACAAAGTTTAAACTATAAAGTAACCTAACATTACAATTTTAAAACAATAAAATTAATGAAAAATAAAAAAACCTAAATTACAAATTAAAAAAATCCTAACACTACGAAAAAATAAAAAAAAATACATTCCAAAAAATAAAAAAAATTACATTATAAAAAAATAAAAACTCTAAAATTACGAAAAATAAAATTATCCAAAATAATAACAATTAAACCTAATACCCCTATAAAAACAAAAAAGTCCCCCCCAAAAAAAACACCCCCTAACCTAACAATTATCTACCAACAGACCTTAAAACAAAATTTATGCCTACCTGATAAATTTCTTTCTTTCCAGATATGGTGAGTCCACGGCGTCCTCAATTACTGTTGGGAATATCACTCTTGGCCAGCAGGAGGAGGCAAAGAGCAGAATCACCAAAAAATGGAGAATGATAATAAAGGAGAAATAATCACAACAGTTATGTATATGCACCAAATTCAAAACTGCCGGAATCCTTAGCAAAATTAAACTGTCTTACTTGTGGATTGGCTTGTGCACAACATATGCAGGAGGATATACCCCAAGAGGATTCCCCAACCTCTATTAGATGTATAGTAAAGTGAACTCTCGGTGTACTCTCTAGTATATTCCTGAGCACAGAATCAAGCTAGACACTCTAGGAAACAGTGGTCCCCGAAACACATACCTCCTGTTCTTTCCAGACTGATTCAGCCTTCACTCCGGGCTATGCCTTACGTAGTGTCGGGAGTGCCGTACTGTCAGGATTTCAGGCTGTGTTGAGGTCCGCCTCCAGTAGCGGATGCACCGATTACACTTCCTCCTGTGTGAATCCTGGATTGGAAGTGTGGTCCGCGGTCAGGACCTGATTCGCCCCCAGTGTCTGTGTATACTCCGGTCAAGCCGTAAGTCAATATATAAGGAAATAGGAGGCACAGACACGGGTGTTATGCGAAACAAAAAGCTAGTTTATTTACAGGTAGCAAAATCGCTACATGAATGATATAACAAATAAATAACAAAAAAGGCAGATAAATCTGTAAGCCTGTCGTGGAGGGGATAAACACCCCGGGGTTAGGATACAAAATATTGTGAGCAAGAACAAACAGGTATACGCGTTTCAGCACTTGGCCTTACTCATTACCTGATTAAACACAATACACAGTGAACTTAAAAACACCCGCTCACTCCTCCATTGGTCCGCCAGGGCATACTCCCTTCGAGAAGCGGACCAATGAGATTACACTTGCTAGAGCCGCAGCTCTTTACCCAATATGAAACATTTTCATTGATTCTGACAGACAGCAATTCTGTAACTAACACAGAGCTATGTTATTGTACTTATAAGAATCGCAGCTCCTTGCCTTATGTGAACAATGTACTCATTGATTCTGACAGACTGCAATTCTATAGCTTGACACATTAGGCCAGGTAATATTCAATATAACAATATAATCTTGTAGTTTAATTGTAGCTCATCTGACCAACTCCATAGGAAGCTCCGTAATGACTGTTATAACTTCTTTTTTTTTTTTTTTTTTTAAATCTTTTATTTAAGCTTAGCCAATCAAAACAGGAAGGAAATTACCAAATTCCGAACATGGTTATTGTCACGCAGGACAATCAATCTTTCAAGCAAAAAAGAAAAAATATTTCAAGTAAACTGTAAATAATGCACTTACAATATTGAGTAAAACAGAGTTTACAACCTATACTTTGGCCAAATCCAGAATTCCATATCAACTAAAATCATAATGGCTAATATTTTATAAGCATATAGACAACCATTAAAACAACAAAAACATTCCTATAACATAAAAATGAAATAAGAAAAGGAAAGAAAGAGAAAAAAAAAAGGGGAGATGAGCCCCCCCCCCCGTAAAACGATATCTTGTAAAGTATCTATAAACCCCACTTAATCTATATCACGAGCATTCCTGAGCCAAGTATCCGGAAATACCTGCAATAACACCATCTCTGCAAAACTCACAGAGGACCGAAATGGCATTAAAATCTGCTTCTGGAGACTAGGAGTATAAGTTTTAATAACCGGCGCCCAGCCTACCAAAAATTCTCTTATTCTTTTTTCAGATACCTGCTGCAAATGAAAAGATTCAAAAATAATATGAGCTTGAATATCTCTCAATACTGAAGGGAAGGTGGGGGGAGACTTTGACCTCCATTTTTTGAAAATATTATATCTCACCGTCAATATAATAGTATTTATGACTCGCCGCGTAGAACTATTTCCCTCCTCTATAAATAGTAACACTATCTCCTTAAAGGACAGGGAGATATTACTTTCAAATACTCTGTTATACCAATATTGTACCTTCTGCCAAAGTTGAAAAATTTTAGGGCAGATCCATAACATATGGCAGATATCGGCCCGGACATACGAGCAGTGTTCACATATAAATAGTTTACCCGGATAATATTTAGTTAATGTTGCCGGAGAATAATATGAATTGTTTAATAATTTTGAATGAGATTCTTTCCAACTCTCTACCACCGGAGATCTGACCACTGTTGCCAGACTTTTGGATATTGACTCAAACTCTAGGGCTGGAAAATAGAATCGCCAGAATTGGCACAATTTATCCTTCTCTCCTATACCTTGTTTGGAAAGCATAATATCATAAAGAAGAGAGATTGATGCAACCCCTCCAATAAATTTCCTAATACAGATCTTGATCTCGGGCCACTCCCATCCTTCAGACGCATACCAGCTTTGAGCAGAAAGAAAATGACGGATTTGAAAATAAGCAAATCGATTAGAACTGGGTAGAGAAAATTTCTCCCTAATGGTCTCCCACGGGAGTATCTGCATACCATTATCGAGTAATTGATATACATATTCAAGCCCTCCAGCTGTGCAGACCTGGAAACATTTGTGATCTATTCCTGGTCGAAAAAGGGGATTCCATCTAATAGGCAGAAAGTCCGAAAAAGAGGGATCTATTTTGGCCAGTTTACAGAATTTATGCCATATCACTACTACATTCCTAACTGAGCTAAGGGAGGATACCTTCGTCGGAAGAGCCTTCAGCGGGCAGTGCAAGAGCACCACTAGGGACCATGGTTTAACCATGTACGATTCCAACTCGTATGTAGTAACCAAGTTAGACCGCGCAATCCAGTCTAATGCTATTTTAATCAGAGCTGCCCAATTGTATAATTTAATACTGGGGAGGGCTATGCCTGCCTCAATATATTTCTGGGTTAGCCTATTAATCGAAATTCGAGGTTTCTTTGATTTCCAAAGAAACTTCGAAAACCAAGAAGATAAATTCTTCAAATCCCTATTGAGTATCATAAGAGGTAGATTCTGCAAATAGTAAAGAATTTTGGGAAAAATTATAGATTTGATTAAATTGGCCGAGGCTGATAATGATAAGGGAAAAGCCGCCCAGAGCTTAAGGTCATCCTGAATTTTCTGAAAAAGTGACCTAAAATTGGCCTGATACCACTGTTTCGGGTTTCTATTAATTTCTAGCCCAAGGTATTTAATGGCATTAACATTACGAAATAAAATATTAGGGCGCTCCCTATGCTGCCGCCCGAGCCACATCAAGTCGCTCTTCCCCATATTGATTTTATACCCCGCAAACGTGCTAAAAAGCTTTATTGTGTCAACCACTCTCGGGATGGTTACTGATGTTTTATTCAAAAATAGCAAAATATCATCAGCGTAGAGGAGAATTTTCAAATTCTGCCCACCTAACGGAATTCCGGGCAGGACCTCTCGCAATCTAATCGCCAGCGGTTCTAGGACAATGTTAAACAGGAGAGGCGAGAGTGGACACCCCTGCCTTGTACCTCTCTGCAATCGAATGCCAGGAGAAGTCCTGCCATTCACTAGCAAATAAGACACCGGATTCTGATATATTTTGGCAACAAAGTTAAAAAAGCTACCCCCAAAACCAAATCTCGTTAAAGTCGCAAAAAGGTGTCTCCAAGAGATGCAGTCAAAGGCTTTGACCGCATCTAATGTCAGGACCGCTAGGTCCTTAAATTCCGGCTTCGCTTCCGGTTGCTCTATATTCCATATATAGTCCACTAGAGTTGTTAGTTTTCTTATGTTTTTAGAGGAACTACGGTTTGCCATGAATCCCACCTGATCGACATGAATCAACCTATCCAAACAGGTCACTAATCTCTGGGTTATAATGGACATTAAAATTTTATAGTCCGCATTGAGGACAGAGATAGGCCTATAGGAGGCTGGATCCTCCGGATTTTTCCCTTTTTTTAAGATCAGGGAAATGTTGGCCGCAGCGAAGAGGGAAGAAATAGAGTTATCTGATATGTAATAATTATTGAACAGTCTCTCTAACATGGGTATAACCTGATCAGAGAGACTTTTATAGAACTCAGACGGAAATCCGTCTGGACCCGCCGCTTTATTAAGTTTGGTACGTGCAATAGCTTTACTTATTTCTTCCACCGAAACTGGTGCATTTAGCACTTCTAATTCCTCTTGTTGGATTTCGGGAACCGAAATAGAGGACCAAAATTCCAACTGATTATCCAAGCTAAATTCCCCTTCAGAATATAGATGCTGATAAAATCGAAAAAAGGTTCCGGAAATTTCATCAATATCCGAGGTACAACCATTTTCTGTCTGTATTACTGGGATAAAATTCTTCTTGTTCCTAGCTTTAACCAATCTGGCTAAATGTTTAGCAGAGCTACCATGAAGACCCCTAAACCGCATAGTAATTTTTGTCTCCTCTTGCTGGTGTTTTTGATGCAGGAAGGCATCTCTCTCTCTCCTGCTATCTACATAAACATCCCAATTGACCTTAGACCGATCCCTGCAGTATTTACGAAAGGCATTTCTAACTTGATTAGACAACTGAATGTCCCTGCACCGCGCTTTCCTGTTCCTCGTGATCATATACCCCTTAATATCCCCCCTTAACACTGCCTTGGCCGTTTCCCAAAATACCTCAATTTTATGCAGGTGCCCCGAATTGAACCCACAGAACTCCTTCCACTTACTTACTAACCAGGACAAAAATCTTGGATCGTTATAAAGATACCTCGGGTAGACAAATCTGGGGGGAGGACTATCCCTCCTATCCTGAAACGAAATACCTAAAGAGATGATAGCGTGGTCCGACACCAAGATCTCACCAATCTCAGCTTCCATTCTAGCCGCTGGTAATGACTCTGCAACTAAAAATAAATCTATACGTGAAAACGTTCTATGGGCTCTGGATTCGCATGTAAAATTCTGCAAATCTGGATTCAGCCTGCGCCATATGTCATGCACCTGTAACTTCTGGCAGAAACATTGGAAGAGTTTAGCGCTTCTCCTATTCTCTAGAAAATTTCTGCCTACCAGCCTATCCAGTTCCGGGTGTAAAGTCATGTTGAAATCACCTCCAATTACTAAATTTTCTTTTACCAACGGGAACAGTATCCCCTTAATCTTATCCCAAAATTTCCTATCAAATTTATTAGGGCCATAAATATTACAAAGCACAAATTTTATACTATTTATATAGATGTGCAAAATAATGAATCTGGCTTCTGGGTCCACTTCTATGTGGGTAATCCTATAGTCTAAGCTCTTATTTATAAGAAACACTACCCCACATTTCCTAGCTTCAGCATTAGTAGATACCACTTCGCCCACCCATTTAATCTTAAGTTTTTTAGCCTCCTGTTCCACTATGTGGGTTTCCTGGAGAAAAGAAATGTCGGGCTTATGTTTAGCTAGGAGTTTTACAATTAATTTGCGTTTAGCGGGCGAAGAGATCCCCCCTACATTCCACGACGTTAACTTCAATTCCATATACTATGACATGAAAAAAAAAACCAAGAAATCCTGAGGGGGGGGGGAAGGGCCGAAAAGAAATATAAAAACTAAATACAAAACAAAACAAAAAAAACAAAAACAAAAAAATAAAAAAAAAATAAAAGGACAAACAAGAAAGAAAAAGAGAATGAAGAGGGATGGGGGAAGGGAAAAAAAAGACATATATAGAAGAACAATTAAACCAGAAACACAACATATTTTAATGTACCGAATCAAACTTATATAATCTGAAATGAGAGGGAGTGAACTAGATCTCATTTATCTTTGAGAAACTCTTTCACCTCTCCCGGCTCAGGAAAAACTAGGCGAGCTCCCCTGTAGTCAACTATTATTTTAGCCGGATAAACCATCCGCGCGTTGATTCCTTTGTCAATAATTTGAGTACAGAGGGGGGCCATTATCCTTCTCTTCGATGAAGTTTCGACAGAGAAATCCTGAAACAGTAAAACTTTACTATTCCCAAACATTAGAGGTTCATGCAGTTTCTTAAACAATTTCAACACTTTGCATATACACATCCTACTCTTACTTTGTCCTGAGCCTACATTTTTTTTTACCCCAATTCTATGAGCTCTCTCAATTACAACCGGTAACCTTGATTGTGGGATACCCAGTTTCTGCGGTAGCGTGACCGAAGCGAACTTCAGTAGATCTTCAAACTCCGCTTCTTCTGGGAGGCCCACAATTCGAATGTTGTTACGTCTCGCCCGGTCCTCAAGGTCGTCGAGACGACCCTGAAGATTGGTAATTTTAGTATCCTGTTGGGATATTATATTTTCCTGAGTACTAACCTGATCTTCCAGGTCAGAAATCCTGTTTTCTGCCTCTTGCATTCTGTGTGCAAACTGTCTTACTTCAACTGACAGGGCAGTAATCTCAGATGAAATAGATCTTAACTCCTTTCTAATTAAATCAAATTGTGGTGAAAATAATTCAGATAGTTGCGAAAATAGTGAGTGAGAGTCCACCACGCTGGTCACAGGTTCTACTGAAGTGTCTAAGCCAAGCTCAACGGTTTTAGTTTTTTTATCCTTGGCTTTAACCGGCATTTTGGGAGAAGATTTCCCTTGCAGGAACTTATCCATATAACTTTGAGTGAAATGGCACAAGACCAAAAAAGAACACAAAGATGGGTGAAAAGAAAGTTACACACGTGAAAAAAGTATGAGTAGAACACCTGGCCCTACTGTGCCAACCAGACATAAACCCTAGGAAACCCTAGGGGATTGATGGTGCAACCTGTGAGAATGTGAGGCAGGGGGGGAAAAATACAAAAGAAAACCGAGCCACACAGAACAAAATCTGAGGGGGGGCCCGTGCCCCTCCTGAATTAAGTGAAAATAGGGCCCACACTTTTTAGGAGTATGCGTCCGTGCATACACAGTGAATAGAAGGGGGACCAGGGAAAGGAGGGAAAAAAAAATAAATAAAAAAATAAAAAAGAGAAAAAAGAGAAAAAAGACCCCTTTACAAAGGAAACGTTATATGAATGAGTTAATACAATCGCCGCAAAAAAAATTCGACTCTGACCAGCCCGGCCGAGCCCTCAAATAAATTTAATTACTAAAACTGCCTTTAATACATGACAAGAAACCCACCTTATATCAGGGGGAACAGTCTCTCTACCGACTTTACCCTTATAGCAATACAGCCAAACCTGTTTTTAATAAACTCTTGTCCCAGGACTAACTAACCATGAGTTTCATGCACAACTAACCCTGAGAACAACTGTACACACTTTACTCCCCAACCAATAGCATGAATGGAGGAGGCACTTTTTTCAGAAAAGGACATTGCAACAGACATTCATTACCCAGGTAGCTTACTGTCACCAAATCAAGCTAAAGTATTCAGAAAAATAACAGATGCTTTACAATGATATCTACCGAAAAGGAAAATTTTTAAGGCAAAGCACAAACTATGTCATGGTACTAGTCAAATGCATATGACATTAATGTTGTGGGTCCATAGACATCCGAATCCGTCTCTCTATGGCAGTCTAGGCAAGAGAAATTAGTTTAGGCAGTCTCCCACACTAGGTTGTAATAGGCAAAGAACGCAGATAAGCTTCCCCACACACTTGTCCAGGGCCAATTATCACCGGGAAAAGCAACTTATTTAAGCAAGGTATTAACACTTTGGCTGGGATGAAATGTCACTCCTACACGCCAAGCTCTCAGAACACGCCAGGATTATAGTACTGGAGAGGGCGTATAGGCACTGCAGAGCTTTTTGTAGAAAACCAGGTAGCAAGGAAACATCAACCAGGGTAGAAAAAACATGAAAGGTACCCTGTTTTCCAGCGAAGATACTCTAAACAGCCGGGAATATAGGCGGCCCGCCTACTTGACGAAACTCAGCTGCTGCAGATTTCTGTGTCACAGCCTCGACTTTCGCCTGGACAAAACCGGCACACCGAGGGTCAAAGGCGTCTGCACCGAAGCTGCACTGCTCCACCACTCCTTTCCATGCAGTTAGACTCCCCACCAGGGGGGAAAGAACGATAAACCGGAACCAAGCCCTATAGTGAAGCAGCTCCGCTAGCTTCTGCTGAGCTTGTGTATACCTCCAGCCTCGCTCTGAACATCAATCGATTTACCCGCATACGGGTCTTGTCAGCGGCATTGGGCTTCCAGGTAAGGTCTATTTTCGGGACCAGCCTCGCGGGAACAGAGCTATCCCGAGTATCTCCTTCTGTGTACCCCAGCCCAGTATACCGTAACACCAAGAAGTTAGATCCTGACCCCTGGAGCGACAGGTTGCCGGGCCACAGGACTCACTCGGTAGTTGCCGGCGTATTCCTCCAACACCCTTTCCCAAGTGTAGCTTGCCGAGAACAGAAGTAAAAGTTAACCAACTGCGATACAGTTGGAGCCGTAACTGGCTACTGGAGACTTCCCTCTCTCGCGCAGGTCTGACCCCTGCCGAGCGCCACACTCTCAACCTGGGCAAGCTTCCAGGTAAGTGGCGGAGAGCTGGGAGCTGATGGTGTCAGCATCCTCTCACCACACCGGCATGCAGGTAATCTGCACAACTCCTCCCACCGGAAGTCATAACTTCTTATCCACGCTCACTGAAATACAATACAGAAAATCCATTAGTGTGTGCGTGTGAGTAAATAGTCAGCTTAAGTGTGGTCCTGTCTATTACACTGTTAGTATGGCACTATGTCACCACTGTTAGTAAAATATGAATAGAGTATGCACAGCTCCTATCATAATGATAATTCCGTTCAGTACTGTATTGGCAAGCTAAACTGAGTGACCCTTATATTCATATGAGAAATAGCCTGCACAAATTCAATGGAAATATAGTTTGTAGAGAAAATATGTACAAAAAATAGGAAAAGGAAAACATGTTAGAAAATGGTATGTAGTGGAATAAAATACCCCTCGCTAAATATATAAATAAAATCAATGAAAACACACATTGACTAGGGGGCATCTAGACTTTCTGTCAAATTGTTTACGAGGGAAGTCAAGTAGGGGAGGAGGGGAAGGAAAAAAGGGGGATGTTTAGATGAAACATCAGTTAGCCACCCACCGAGTGACTACATAGGGTGGGTGTAATATGCCACTCCTGGCCCTAAATAGGTATCATGTCTGTGTGTGTCCCCCCTAGGGAAAGCCAGGAACCGCAGGTTGAGGAAACTCACCAAAAGTTGATGAGGTCAAACTCTGAGTTCAGGCCCTCTGGAACCCTGGTCCTCAGTTTAAAAATCCAGAAGGCCTCCCTTTCTCCCAACCTGCGGCTCTCCTGTCCTGGCCACCCTTAAGTGGAGGTATCCTCTCTATGATTGTCCAGGTAAAGGTCAAAATACTTTTCCGATGTTTCCCTGAAAAATGTTGTATCAGGGGAGTAGTGAGTACACCTGCACGTATGTCTGACAGGTGTTCCTTAATGCGGGTTCTCGCCTCCCTAGTGGTTAACCCTACATACTGTACGGAACACTACTTGCAATTAATGACATAAACAATAAATGTAGATCTACAATTTAGACAAGAGTCTATCTGAAATGTTTGTCCAGTGACTAACGAGCTAAACATTTCCCCTGTCTCTACCTTCTCGCATGCCACACAAGTGTGGTGATGGCAGCGGAAAGTACCCTTGCAACTAAGCCATGATGATTGTGTACTTTCAGGCTTCTTTAATCTTGTTGGTGCTACTATATTGCCTATTGATCTACTTTTCTTGTAGGTGTATCTCAGACCCTTGTCCACTACAGTCTGGAGACCATCATCTGCTGATAGTAAGCTAAAATGTTTCTTGACTATTTGGCAGATTTATTTGTACTGTCTGGAGTATTCTGTCATGAAAATCACTTTGTCATCTTGGCTATTCAGGGGCCCACCCTTGCTCTCTCCACTCTTTGATGAATCTAGCAGTTTGTCCCTAGGTATGTCCTTTACTACTCTCCTGGCCTTAGATATTATGGACCTGCTATATCCCCTATCCTGGAGGCGTCTGGTAAGGTCATCCGCCTGTTTCTCATACACTTTAGGTTCACTGCAGTTTCTTTTAAGCCGGATGAACTGCCCTTTGGCCACCCCTGTGAACACCCCTTTAGGGTGGCTACTGTCAGCATGCAAGAGTGAGTTCCCTGATATGGGCTTACGATATGTTTCAGAGATTATGCTCCTGCCTGGGATACCCGTAAGTGTTACATCTAAGAAGCTGATAGTGTTCTGCTGGACCTCATTTGTAAAATAAATGCCCAACCAATCATGGTCCAAACTGTCAATGAATACTTTTAACTCCAGGTCAGTACCACCCCATATAAAGAGGAGGTCGTCAATAAACTGGCCGTACCAAATGATAGCACTCCTCTGGGGGTTTCTTCCTCCATAGACGTGGGACAGCTCCCACCAACCCATGAATAGGTTGGCGTAAAAGGTGGCAAACTTGGCCCCCATTGCTGTCCCACGCTTCTGGAGGAAGAAATCCCCCTCAAACTCAAAATAATTGTGACTAAGCAGGAAGCTGGTAACTTCCACTACATAATCTACAAATTTAGAATCAGTGCAATAATGTTTCTCTAGAAAAAATCGAATAGCTAACAAGCCCTTCTCGTGTGGGATGGAGGTATACAATGATTTTACGTTGGCCGTAAGCCATGAGTAGTGTTCCTTCCATACCACACGTGAGAGCAGATTTAGCACATGTTTTGTATCGGAAAAGAAACTCCAAAGAGAACCTACCAATGGCTGCAATACCCGGTCCAGCCACTCTGACAAGTGCTCCAACAGAAAGCCAATGCCGCTGACAATTGGCCTCCCCTGTACATTGTCAGTGGCCTTATGGACCTTGGGCAAATGATTAAACGTGGGGATGGCCGGGTTAGTCACCAACAGGTAATCTTTGGTACCGGTGTCGATAAACCCCAATTCAACACCATCGTCTACAAGGGAGGCCAATTGCCGCTGAAAGCCCCTCGTCGGATCACCTGGCAGAGTGGCATAATCTTCAGTGTTTCTAAGCTGTCTATAGGCTTCCTGCCGGAAACAACTGGCATTTAGGACAACTATAGTCCCCCCCCCTTGTCCGTGGCCCTCACTACAATTTTATCATTTTTAGCAAGGCTTTCAAGTGCCCTTCTTTGGTTACGTGTAATATTACACCTCTGTCCCCTTTCAGAAGTGTAATATAATTTTGTAAGGTCCTGCTCTACCCTCTGCTGAAACTTCTCAAGGAGTTGCCACCTATTCTGAATCGGGTAGAAGTTAGACTTGGGTTTAAAGGAAGGGCTCAAGACTGCACCTGCTCCTTCCAAACAACTTTCCTCCTCCAAAGATTCAAGAGCCCTAATGTCACATATCTCCTGGAAGTCCAATGGATGGGTAATATCTGACCTGGCTAAGCTCCTAATACCACCAATGGGAATATATACGTGGCTCTCACTGTTATTCATTTGATGTGAACTACAGAACTTCTTAAGAGTCAACTTTCAAATTAATTTGTTCACATCTAGCAAAGTCCTAAATAAGTTAAAGTCTGCTGTAGGTGAAAAGGACAGTCCCAAGCTTAGCACCTAGACTTCATGTTTGTTAAGTGCTGTATCCGAAAGATTTAGTACGTTCTGTAGTTTCCTCGTCTCCGACCTCTCCTTTGGGGGTACCTCCTCTGGTCTTTGTACTGTTGGTTCCTGGCTTTCCCTAGGGGGGGGGGACACAGACATGATACCTATTTAGGGCCAGGAGTGATTAGTTCAACACTCTAAAATAGGCTTAGGATGTGGCATATTACACCCACCCTATGTAGTCACTCGGTGGGTGGCTGATGTTTCATCTAAACATCCCCCTTTTTTCCTTCCCCTCCTCCCCTACTTGACTTCCCTCGTAAACAATTTGACAGAAAGTCTAGATGCCCTCTAGTCAATGTGTGTTTTCATTGATTTTATTTATATATTTAGCGAGGGGTATTTTATTCCACTACATACCATTTTCTAACATGGTTTCCTTTTCCTATTTTTTGTACATATTTTCTCTACAAACTATATTTCCATTGAATTTGTGCAGGCTATTTCTCATATGAATATAAGGGTCACTCAGTTTAGCTTGCCAATACAGTACTGAACGGAATTATCATTATGATAGGAGCTGTGCATACTCTATTCATATTTTACTAACAGTGGTGACATAGCACCATACTAACAGTGTAATAGACAGGACCACACTTAAGCTGACTATTTACTCACACGCACACACTAATGGATTTTCTGTATTGTATTTCAGTGAGCGTGGATAAGAAGTTATAACAGTCATTACGGAGCTTCCTATGGAGTTGGTCAGATGAGCTACAATTAAACTACAAGATTATATTGTTATATGGAATATTACCTGGCCTAATGTGTCAAGCTATAGAATTGCAGTCTGTCAGAATCAATGAGTACATTGTTCACATAAGGCAAGGAGCTGCGGTTCTTATAAGTACAATAACATAGGTCTGTGTTAGTTACAGAATTGCTGTCTGTCAGAATCAATGAAAATATGTTTCATATTGGGTAAAGAGCAAGTGTAATCTCATTGGTCCGCTTCTCGAAGGGAGTATGCCCTGGCGGACCAATGGAGGAGTGAGCGGGTGTTTTTAAGTTCACTGTGTATTGTGTTTAATCAGGTAATGAGTAAGGCCAAGTGCTGAAACGCGTATACCTGTTTGTTCTTGCTCACAATATTTTGTATCCTAACCCTGGGGTGTTTATCCCCTCCACGACAGGCGTACAGATTTATCTGCCTTTTTTGTTATTTATTTGTTATATCACTCATGTAGCGATTTTGCTACCTGTAAATAAACTAGCTTTCTGTTTCGCATAACAGCCGTGTCTGTGCCTCCTATTTCCTTATATATTGACTTGAGGCAAAGAGCACCACAGCAAAGCTGTAAAGTATCCCTCCCCTTCCCACAATCCCCAGTCATTCGACCGAAGGAAAATGGAGAAAAGGAGAAACACAAGGTGTAGAGGTGCCTGAGGTTTAGTAAAAGAAAACTGTTTTAGATAAAGGGTGGGGACGTGGACTCACCATATCCGGAAAGAAAGACATTTATCAGGTAAGCATAAATTTTGTTTTTTTTCCTAAGATATGGTGAGTCCACGGCGTCCTTAATTACTGTTGGGAACCAATACCGAAGCTAAAGGATACGGAGGACTAGGAAGGGATAAGATAGATATACCGAAACAGAAGGCACCACTGCTTGAAGAACCTTCCCCCAAAAGAAGCTTCAGCTGAGGCAAAAGTATCAAATTGATAAAATTTGGAAAAAGTATGCAAAGAGGATCAAGTTGCAGCCTTGCAAATCTGCTCCACAGAAGCTTCATTCTTAAAAGCTCAAGAAGAAGAAACAGCCCTAGTGGGATGAGCTGTGATTTTCTCAGGAGGCTGCTGTCCAGCAGTCTCATATGACAAAACGCATAATACTTCTCAACCAGAGAGCAAGAGAAGTAGCAGTAGCTTTCTGACCCTTACATTTCCCAGAAAAACAAACAAACAATGCAGAAGACAGCAGAAAATCCTTAGTCGCCTACAAATAGAATTTAAGAGCATGCACAACTTCTAGGTTGTGTAACAAACGTTCCTTATGAGAAGGATTAGGACACAGAGAAGGAACAACAATCTCCTGATTAATATTTCTATCCGAAACAACCTTAGGAAGAAAACCAAACTTGTTACGAAGAAATGCCTTATCTGCATGAAATATGAGATAAGGCGAATCGCACTGCAAAGCTGAGCGTTTCAAAACTCTCCGAGCAGAAGAGATAGCAGTAAGAAACAAAACCTTCCAAGATAACAACTTAATATCTATGGAATGCATCGGCTCAAACGGAGCCTGTTGCAAAACTTTAAGAACAAGGTTAAGACTTCAAGGTGGAGCAACAGATTTAAACACAGGCCTGATTCTGACCAAGGCCTGACAAAAGGATTGCAGATCTGGCACGTCCGCCAGACGCATGTGCAGCAAAATAGATAGAGCAGAAATCTGGCCCATCAGAGTACTGACAGACAAACCTTTCTCCAGACCTTCCTGGAGAAAATATAACATTCTTGGAATCCTAACCCTACTCCAAGAGTATCCTTTGGATTCACACCAATGAAGATATTTACGCATATCTTATGGTAAATCTTTCTAGTAACAGGCTTACGAGCCTGAATCATGGTCTCAATGACCGACCGAAAATCCATGCTTAAGCGTTCAATCTCCAAGCAGTCAGCTTCAGAGAAATGAGATTTGGATGAAGAAAGGGACCCTGAAGTAGAAGGTCCTCCCTTAGAGGAAGTCTCCACAGTGGCAGAGAGGACATTTCCACTAGGTCTGCATACCAGATCCAGCGTGGCCACGCCGGAACTATTAGAATCACCGATGCTCTCTCCTGCTTGATCCGAGCAATGACTTGTGGAAGGAGCAAACTGAGGAAAAAGGTATGCCAACCTGAAGTTCCAAGGAACTGCCAGATCATCTATCAGGAAGGCCAAAGGATCCCTTGACCTTGAACCGTACTTTGGAAGCTTGGCGTTCTGTCGAGACGCCATCAGATCCAATTCCTGTACCCCGCATTTGATGGTTAACCTGGAGAACACCTCAGGGATGAAAAGTCTGTCTGCTCAGGAAATCCGCTTCCCAGTTGTCCACTCCCGGAATGTGGATGGCAGATAGACAGCAATTGTGAGTTTCCACCCACTGAATGATTCAAGCCACCTCCTTCACAAGTCCTTCCCTTGTGGTTGATGGATGCCACTGAGGTTATGTTGTCTGACTTGAACCTGATGAACTGGGCTAAGGCCAGTTGAGGCCTCAACTCCAAAATGTTTATGGGGAGAGCAGATTCCTCCTGGGACCAAAGTCCTAGCGCCTTTAATGAGTCCCAGACTGCTCCCCAGCCCAACAGGCTGGCGCCCGTGGTTACAATCACCCATAAGGGTCTCTGAAAGCATGTCCCCTGAGACAGATGTTCTTGAAACAACCACCACGGAAGAGAGTCTCTCGTCGAATGATCTAGATCTATCTTCTGAGACAGATCTGCATAATCCTCGTTCCATTGACTGGGCATGCATACCTGTAGAGCTCTCAAATGGAATCGAGCAAAAGGAACTATGTCCATGAAAGCCACCATCAGACCAATTACCTCCACACATTGGGCCACTGATGGCCATAAAGCACACTGCAGAGATAGGCAAGAAGAAAGAATTTTGGCTTTTCTGACTTCCGTCAGGAATATTTTCATTGATAGGGAATCTATAATTGTTCCTAGGAAGACCAGCCTTGTAGCCGGAACAAGGAAACACTTCCCTAAATTCACCTTCCATCCGTGGGAGCAAAGAAAAGACAACAGATCTCTGTGTGAGATTTTGCAAGTTGAAAAGATTGTGCCTGAACCAGAATGTCGTTCAGTTTAGGCGCCACTGCAATTCTCCACGACCGAATCACTGCCAAAAGAGCCCCCAGGACCTTTGAGAAAACTGCACTAAAGGAAGAATGGAATGGATAGTCTCCATCTTGAAGGACGGTACTCTGAGAAACTTGTTGAGACACTTTAGATCTAGAATAGGTTTAAAAGTTCCCTCTTTTTTGGGAACCACGAACAGATTGGAATAGAACCCTAGACCCTGTTCCTGTACTGGAACTGGAACTATCACTCCTAGGAGGGAAAGATCCTGTATACACTTCAAAAATACTTCTCTTTTTATTTAGTCTGCAGATAATCTTGAGAGGTGGAACCTGCCCCTGGGAGGGTTGGTCTTGAATTCTACTTTGTAACCCTGGGATACTTTGCCACAGTCCACGGATCTGGAACATATCGTATCCATGCTTGAGAAAACTGAGAGAGTCTGCCCCCCACTTGATCCGGTCCCGGATCGGGGGCAAACCTTTCATGCTGACTTAAACTCAGCTGCGGGCTTCTTAGATTGCTTCCCTTTGTTCTAAGACTGACTGGGTTTCCAAGAAGGCTTGAACTGTTCCTGCTTGCTAGAGGAGGGGGAAGACTTACCTCTGAAGTTACGAAAGGAACTAAAATGACTCTGATGTCCTTTCAGCCTATTCTTCTTATCTTGTGGCAGAAAAGATCCTTTACCACCCATGATATTGGAAATAATTTTTGCCAAACCCGGCCCAAACAAGGTCTTACCCTTGTAAGGAATCACCAAAAGCTTAGACTTAGAGGAAACATCTGCTGACCAAGATTTCAGCCATAACGCTCTACGCGCCAATATCGCAAAAGCAGACATTTTGGCTCCCAACTTAATGAAATGCAATTAAGCGTCAGTAATAAAGGAATTGGCTAACTTAAGGGCCTTAATCCTATCCTGTATCTCCTTCATAGGAGTCTCTACTTGAAGAGACTCTGACAAAGCGTCAAACCAATAGGCTGCCGCACTTGTCACGGTAGCGATACACACCGCAAGTTGCCATTGGAGACCCTGATGAATATACATCTTGTTTAAGTAAGCCTCCAGCTTCTTGTCCATATGGTCCTTGAAAGAGCAGCTATCCTCAATAGGAATAGTAGTTATCTTAGCCAGGGTAGAAATCGCCTCTTCCACCTTGGGTATCATCTGCCACGACTCCTTAATGGAATCAGCCACCGGGAACATCTTTCTAAAAACTGGAGAGGGTGAAAAAGGAATTCCAGGTCTCTCCCATTCCCGGGCAATAATCTCCGTAGCACGGTCTGGCACAGGAAACACCTCCACAGAGGAGGGGACATCAAAGTACCTATTTAATTTGCTAGATTTCTTAGGGTTGACAATGACAGGGGTATCAGAATCATCCAAGGTAGCTAAAACCTTCTTTAACAAAACACAAAGGTGTTTAAGCTTAAATCTGATGGAAACAACTTCAGCATCAGAAGAAGAAATTATACTATCTGAATCTGAGATCTCACCCTAAGAGGATCCCGAAGTATCTTCCTCTTCAGACTTATGAGGAAGAACAACTTGGTTAGTCTGGACTGGATCAGAAACCTTACTATCTGATTCTCTAATTTTCCTCTTGCGTCTTCCCTGAAGCATGAGAATGGCAGCTAACGCCTCAGTTACCGCCGAAGATACCTGGGCAGCAATTTCTGCATGCAAATATACTCCTCCAGGAGATTGTAAGGAACTGCAGGCATGTGTTAAGGCTTGGGACGTTTTGAGGAAAAAGCTGCTGCATTGCCTAAACAGCATCAACCTGAGAGAGTGTTGGCTCAGTAATAAAAAGTCTATCTTTGTACGTTTATGCTCTCTCAATACAAGCAAAACAAAAAGGCAAAGGAGGTTCAACTTGGTAATCTAGACAAAGCTTGCATTCAGCAGGAGGCACAGACTTCTGGTTCATCTTGTAATTAAAATTGATAGCACAAGCGACAAACAAAAAACTTTTTTCTTTTTAACACTGTCCCTTTAAGAGCATTCGTTCCCAAAGTAAATACGAACTGTTAAACAGGGCTTTATATAACCTCCTTTTTAATTTACCAATAGAAATTGTGAGCTAAATTATTGCCCAAACCTCCCACTAAGGAGAAATTACACTAGAACAGGATACCTCTACACCTCAGCGATATCACTGAGGTGCCTACCTGCCCCCTCTGCACTATGGAATAGAAAGCCGACTTGAAAACGGAGCCTGTAGTAATTTTTAGCAGCTCCGTAAAATTCTCGCAGAGGCTTTACACCCTCTTCCGCTATAAGCTACGCCACTATGAGGAAATGTGCGTGCCGTAACAAAATTTTCTATCGGAACTCCGTTCTGTGACATGTCTTAGGCATTAGACTTCCTAAACTGAGACATGTAAAGCACCCATCCGTTTTACTACCGGATCCTCAGGGAATTCTACAGAGCAACCAGTGATATCCCACACACATCTCTATAACCCCCAGTGCCTGCTCCCTGCCAAATGAGTACTGTTATATAATACAGTAATTTAGTCCCAGATAAAGTGCAGCTATTCTGCTTTAGTGCCAGTGTTCTTTTTTTCTTCACAAAAAAAAGTAAATTTATGCTTACCTGATAAATTGATTTCTTCTATGATATGACGAGTCCACAGATTCATCCTTTACTTGTAGGATATTATCCTCCTGCTAACAGGAAGTGGCAAAGAGCACCACAGCAGAGCTGTATATATAGCTCCTCCCTTGACTCCACCCCCCAGTCATTCGATCGAAGGTACAGGAAGAAAAAGGAGAAACTAAAAGGTGCAGAGGTGACTGAAGTTTTAAATCAAAAAAATATAATCTGTCTTAAATTGACAGGGCGGGCCATGGACTCGTCGTATCATAGAAGAAATCAATTTATCAGGTAAGCATAAATTTACTTTTCTTCTATAAGATACGATGAGTCCACGGATTCATCCTTTACTTGTGGGATACAATACCAAAGCTGCAGGACACGGATGAACGGGTGGGACAAGACAGATGCCTAAACAGAAGGCACCACTGCTTGAAGAACTTTTCTCCCAAAAATAGCCTTCGAAGAAGCAAAAGTATTAAATTTGTAAAATTTGGAAAAGGTATGAAGTGAAGACCAAGTCGCAGCCTTACAAATCTGTTCAACAGAAGCATCATTTTTAAAAGCCCATGTGGAAGCCACGGCTCTAGTAGAGTGAGCTGCAATTCGTTCAGGAGGCTGCTGTCCAGCAGTCTCGTATGCCAAACGGATGATGCTTTTCAGCCAAAAAGAAAGAGAGGTAGCCGTAGCTTTTTGACCTCTACGCTTTCCAGAATAGACAACAAACAAAGAAGATGTTTGACGGAATTCTTTGGTTGCTTGCAGGTAAAACTTCAAAGCACGAACCACGTCCAAGTTGTGCAACAGATGCTCCTTCTTAGAGGAAGGATTAGGACACAGGGAAGGAACAACAATTTCCTGATTAATGTTCTTATTAGTAACAACCTTAGGAAGGAATCCAGGTTTGGTACGCAAAACCACCTTATCAGCATGTAAAACAAGATAAGGCGAGTCGCATTGCAATGCAGATAGTTCAGAAACTCTTCGAGCCGAAGAGATAGCAATTAAACACAGAACTTTCCAAGATAGAAGCTTAATATCTATGGAATGCATAGGTTCAAACGGAACCCCTTGAAAAACTTTAAGAACTAAATTCAAACTCCATGGGGGAGCAACAGGTTTAAACACAGGCTTAATTCTAACCAAAGCCTGACAAAACGACTGAATATCTGGAACATCTGCCAGACGCTTGTGCAGCAAAATTGACAAAGCAGATATCTGTCCATTTAAGGAACTAGCTGATAACCCTTTCTCCAATCCTTCTTGGAGAAAGAACAAAATCCTAGGAATCCTGATCTTACTCCATGAGTAGCCTTTGGATTCACACCAATAAAGATATTTACGCCATATCTTATGGTAAATCTTCCTAGTGACAGGCTTTCGAGCCTGAATCAAGGTGTCTATGACCGACTCAGAGAATCCTCGCTTAGATCAAATCAAGCGTTCAATTTCCAATTAGTCAGCCGCAGAGAAACTAGATTTGGATGCTGGAACGGACCTTGAATGAGAAGGTACTGTCTCAGTGGCAGTGTCCACGTTGGTAGAGATGACATTTCCACCAGGTCTGCATACCAAGTCCTGCGTGGCGACGCAGGTGCTATCAAAATCACTGAAGCCTTCTCCTGTTTGATTCTGGCAATCAGACGAGGAAGGAGAGGAAATGGTGGAAATACATAAGCCAGGTTGAACGACCAAGGTACTGCTAGAGCATCTATCAGTACTGCTTGGGGATCCCTTGATCTGGACTCGTAACAAGGAAGTTTGGCATTCTGACGAGATGCCATCAGATCCAATTCTGGTGTGCCCCATTGATAAATCAATTGTGCAAACACCTCCGGATGGAGCTCCCACTCCCCTGAATGAAAAGTCTGACGACTTAGAAAATCCACTTCCCAGTTCTCCACTCCTAGGATATAGATTGCTGATAGATGGCAAGAGTGAGTCTCTGCCCATCGAATTATATTGGAAACCCTCTATCATCGCTAGAGAACTCTTTGTTCCCCCTTGATGATTGATATATGCCACAGTCGTGAAATTGTCCGACTGGAATCTTATGACCTTACACCTGAAGCGCGTTGAATATCACTCTCAGTTCTAGAATATTTATTGGAAGGAGAGCCTCCTCCTGAGTCCACACACCCTGTGCTTTCAGGGAATTCCAGACTGCACCCCAGCCCAATAGGCTGGCGTCCGTCGTCACTATGACCCATGCTGGCCTGCGGAAACACATTCCCTGGGACAGATGATCCTGTGACAACCACCAAAGAAGAGAGTCTCTGGTCTCTTGATCCAGATTTATCTGAGGAGATAAATTTGCATAGTCCCCATTCCACTGTCTGAGCATGCATAGTTGCAGTGGTCTGAGATGCAAGCGAGCAAACTGAACTATGTCCATTGCCGCTACCATTAGTCCAATTAACTCCATACACTGAGCCACTGACGGCCGAGGAATGGAATGAAGTGCTCGGCAGGTGGTTAAAATCTTTGATTTTCTGACCTCCGTCAGGAAAATTTTCATGTCTACCGAGTCTATTAGAGTTCCCAGGAATGGAACTCTTGTGAGAGGGATAAGTGAACTCTTCTTTATGTTCACCTTCCACCCGTGAGACCTTAGAAAAGCCAACACGATGTCCGTTTGAGATTTGGCTAGTTGGTAAGTTGACGCCTGAATTAAGATATCGTCCAGATAAGGCGCCACTGCTATGCCCCGCGGCCTTAGAACCGCCAAAAGGGACCCTAGCACTTTTGTGAAAATTCTGGGAGCTGTGGCTAACCCGAAGGGAAGAGCCACAAGCTGGTAATGCTTGTCCAGGAAGGCGAACCTGAGGAACTGGTGATGATCTTTGTGGATAGGAACGTGAAGATACGCATCCTTCAAATCCACAGTGGTTATATTGACCCTCCTGGATCATTGGTAAAATAGTTCGAATAGTCTCCATCTTCAAGGACGGTACTCTGAGAAATTTGTTTAGGATCTTGAGATCTAAAATCAGTCTGAAGGTTCCCTCTTTTTTGGGAAACACGAACAGATTGGAGTAAAACCCCAGCCCCTGTTCTGCTTTTGGAACTGGGCAGATTACTCCCATAGTATATAGGTCTTCTACACAGCGTAAGAACGCCTCTCTTTTTGTCTGGTTTACAGACAACCGTGAAAGATGAAATCTCCCCCTTGGAGGAGAATCTTTGAATTCTAGAAGATACCCCTGGGTCATGATTTCTAAAGCCCAGGAGTCCTGAAAGTCTCTTGCCCAAGCCTGAGCAAAGAGATAAAGTCTGCCCCCTACTAGATCCGGTCCCGGATCGGGGGCTGCCCCTTCATGTTGTCTTGGTGGCAGCAGCGGGCTTCTTGGCCTGTTTACCCTTATTCCAAGTCTGGTTAGGTCTCCAGACTGACTTGGTTTGAGCAAAATTCCCCTCCTGCTGTGCGGCAGGGTAGGAGGTAGGGGGACCACCTTTGAAGTTTCGAAAGGAACGAAAATTATTATGTTTGGTCCTCATCTTATTTGTCTTATCCTGAGGAAGGGCATGGCCTTTTCCTCCAGTGATGTCGGAAATGATCTCTTTCAGTTCAGGTCCGAATAGGGTCTTACCCTTGAAAGGAATAGCTAAAAGCTTAGATTTTGATGACACATCAGCAGACCAGGACTTAAGCCATAAGACTCTACGCGCTAAAATGGCAAAACCTGAATTCTTTGCCGCTAATTTAGCCAGTTGAAAAGCGGCATTGTAATGAAAGAATTAGCTAGCTTGAGAGCCCTAATTCTGTCCAGAATATCATCAAATGGGGTCTCAACCTTAAGAGCCTCCTCTAGAGCCTCGAACCAGAAATCAGCTGCAGTAGTTACAGGAACAATGCATGCTATAGGTTGCAGAAGAAAACCCTGATGAATAAATATTTTCTTTAGAAGACCCTCTAATTTTTATCCATAGGATCTTTGAAAGCACAACTGTTCTCAATAGGTATAGTTGTACGCTTAGCCAGGGTAGAAATAGCTCCCTCCACCTTAGGGACCGTTTGCCACGAATCCCGAATGTTGTCAGATATGGGAAACATCTTCTTAAAAGTAGGAGGGGGAGAGAACGGAATACCTGGTCTATCCCACTCCTTAGTAACGATGTCCAAAATCCTCTTAGGGACCGGAAAAAGATTAGTGTAAGTAGGAACCTCTAGATATCTATCCATTTTACACAATTTCTCTGGTGGAACTACAATAGGGTCACAATCATCCAGAGTCGCCAAAACCTCCCTGAGCAACAAGCGGAGGTGTTCTAGCTTAAACTTAAAAGCCGTCATATCTGAGTCTGTTTGAGGGAACATCTTTCCTGAATCAGAAAGCTCTCCCTCAGACAGCAATTCCCTCACCCCCAACTCAGAACATTGTGAGGGTACATCGGAGATGGCTAATAAAGCGTCAGAGGGCTCAGCATTTACTCTCACACCGGACCTACTGTGCTTCCCCTGCAACCCAGGCAGTTTAGATAAAACCTCTGTGAGGGTAGTAGACATAACTGCGGCCATATCTTGCAGGGTGAAAGAATTAGATGCACTAGTACTTAGCGTTGCTTGTGCGGGCGTTAACGGTTGTGACACTTGGGAAGAATTAGATGGCATAACCTGATTCTCTTCTGACTGAGAATCATCCTGTGACATACTTTTATCAGTTAAAATATGTTCTTTGCAATTTAAGGCCCTTTCAGTACATGAGGGACACATTTTAAGTGGGGGTTCCACAATGGCTTCTAAACAGATGGAACATTGTCTTTCCTCAATGTCAGGCATGTTAAACAGGCTAGTAATGACCACAAACAGGCTTGAAAATACTTTATTTAGTGAAAAAATAGCAATCTTAAAAAACGGTAATGCACCTTTAAGAGAAAAAAAGCATACAAGTTTTGCAAAACTGCTTTAAAACAATCAAATCGTTTAAATTTTATTATATAAGCACACAAGGAAAGGAACACTTAACCCTTACTATAAAAAACGGATAATTAATAAACGTTTAAATCAAGAAAAAAACACCCCCTGCACTTTGCCACAGCCCTGCTGTGGCGCCTACCTGCCCTTAGGGGTCTGTAAAACCGGGTTAAAGCTTCGATTTGGCCCAATACAGCTCACAAGGGCCCACCGGAGTTGGAGCTTTCTGCTTGCAAGTCAAAAACAACTGCGCAACTGAGGCGCGAAAATAGGCCCCGCCCATCTCACTCGATGTCTCTCAGCCCAAATGAACCGCACCAGAGCGGTCTAAAACTAGCCATGTGGGTTCCTAAACCCAAAAAGAAGCCATATGTATCCTTTCATTAGGCATGAAAAACGTTCCTCATAAAAACGTTATCAGTACTCCCAGTTAAATAAACGTTTGCCCACAAACATTCAAAACTCAGTGTCAACCATTTTACCACAGTCTCTCCAGAAAAAAATGACTGAACATACCTCACTGCTTATAGCATGAAAAACGTTCCTCACACTGAAGTTTCTTAAGTACTCCTCAGCCATTCTGTGGGAACTGCTCTGGATCTTAGTGATAACTGCTAAGATACCTCAGCCTCCAGGCAGAAGTCTTCATCCATCTGCTGCCTAAGGGAAAATAGTACACACTGGTACCATTTAAAATAAAAAACTCTTGCTTGAAGAAAATAAAAACTAACATTTTATCACCTCTTTCACTTTACCCTTCCTAGTACTTAGAGTAGGCAAAGAGAATGACTGGGGGGGGTGGAGTCAAGGGAGGAGCTATATAGACAGCTCTGCTATGGTGCTCTTTGCCACTTCCTGTTAGTAGGAGGATATCCCACAAGTAAAGGATGAATCCGTGGACTCGTCGTATATTATAGAAGAAAAATGGCACTTTCCTGCACCTCTGGCTGTCCGGCAGGAGGACAGCTCACCCGGTATGAGAGGAAGCCATTCCACGCAGAGACCTGTGAAAACAAGAAAGGACCTAGTAAACCTACTCTGGCTTTCTATGCAAGGGCAGCAACCTGTTAGGAAAACGCAGTCAGGCCCACCCCACAAGTTCCTAACTGCTTTAAAGCTACCACTGCCCTACTGGAGTACAGCTAGACCCAGTCTTGACAGGAAAGATTAGAGCAAACCTACTCTGGCTTTCAAAATAATACAATCTTGATTGAAGAAAAGTCTTTTACAGACACCAAACTTCACCTCCTCCTTGTACTGAAGGCAAAGAGAATGACTGGGGATTGTGGGAAGGGGAGGGATACTTAACAACTTTGCTGTGGTGCTCTTTTCCTCCTCCTGTTGGCTAAGAGTGATATTCCCAACAGTAATTGAGGACGCCGTGGACTCACCATATCTTAGGAAAGAAAAGGGCCTTTTGTAGGGCATTGCCCTGAAGCAATCAGCTCTTTTACCTAAAACAATTACAAAGTCCCCCCTAAAGTAACCCCCCACCCAACTAACCCCCCTAAAATAAAAAGGGCATTCAGCTATTTTGTGCCCAAAGCCCTAATCTAACCCCCCCCCCAAAAAAATAAAAAATAACACTAACCCCAGAAAATCTACTCACAGTTCCTGAAGTCTGGACATCCATCTTCATCCAGGCGGCGAGAAGTCTTCATCCAGGCGGCGACATCGTCATCCATCGCGGGGGCATCTTATATCTTCATCCCGGTGGCATGGAGCTGTGGAGGCACGGAGCATCGTTGCCGGCGGCACGGACATCCAGCGTGGAGGATACTCTTCATACGATCACCGCTGTACACTGAAGCTTGAATACAAGGTACCCTTTAAAAATGGGGTACCTTGCATTCCTAATGGCTGACATTTTCAAATCAGTCAATAGGATTCAAGCTACTGAAATCATATTGGCTGTTCAAATCAGCCAATAGGATTTCAGTAGCTCTCATCTTCAGTAGCTCTGAGACTTTCTGCCAGTACTTAAGATGGGGGTGACCTTTGGGGGTGGGGAGGGAAGAGAACTGTTTGAGAGGGGTCAGGGAGGGATAAGGGAGTGGGATGTGTCAGGTGGGAAGCTGATCTCTACGCTAAAGCTAAAATTAACCCTACAAGCTACCCAATTAACCCCTTCACTGCTGGGCATAATACAAGTTTAATGCACAGCAATATTTAGCGGCCTTCTAATTACCAAAAAGTAATGCCAAAGCCATATATGTCTGCTATTTCTGAACAAAGGGGATCCCAGAGAAGCATTTACAACCATTTGTGCCATAATTGCACAAGCTGTTTGTAAATCCTTTCAGTGTGAACCCTAAAATTTGTTAAAAAGTTAACGATTGTTTTTGTTTGATCGCATTTGGCTGTGAAATGGTGGCATGAAATATACCAAAATGTGCCTAGATCAATACTTTGGGTTGTCTACTAAAAAAAAAATATATACATGTGAAGGGTTATTCAGGGATTCCTGACAGATATCAGTGTTCCAATGTAACTATCGCTAATTTTGAGAGAAAAAAAATTGTTTGGAAATAGCAAAGTGCTATTTGTACTTATTGTCCTATAACTTGCAAAAAAAGCAAAGAACATGTAAACACTGGGTATTTCTAAACTCAGGACAACATTTAGAAACTATTTAGCATGGGTGTTTTTGGTGGTTGTAGATGTGTAAAAGATTTTGGGGTCAAAGTTATAAAAAGTGCATTTTTTTTTAAATTTTTCCATCATATATTATAAAAATTTTTATAGTAAGTTATATGACATGATAAAAATAATGGTATCTTTAGAAAGTCTATTTAATGGCGAAAAAAACGGAATCTAATATGTGTGGGTATAGTAAATGAGTAAGAGGAAAAGTACAGCTAAATACAAACACCGCAGAAATGTAAAAACAGCCCTGGTCCTTAACGGTAAGAAAATTGAAAAATGGTCTGGTCACAATGGGGTTAAAGTAACACACAAACATTAAAATCAGAATCAGAATGTGTAAAATCACTGCAAGATCAAAATGCACAAAGTGTAACAAAACTCTAGTATTATGCAGTGCTACATTGCACTGGGCTTGTCTCTGCTTCACATACAAATTTTAAAGAGATCTTGCCATGCTAGAGCGTTCAGGCCTTTTTCTTTTGAAAATTCAGTGGGTTCAGCCTTTGTGAAGTCTGAACTGCAATTTCTCTCCAAGTTGGAGAATCTTTGAATATCAGGGCACCAGAGAGATGGCTCGCATAAACCTCTCCTCTCAGATTAGATTATCTAAAATGATCCTCCAGCACTGAGATCTCTGACAAGATTCTAGACAGGCAGATTTTGATATACATCTCTAAGGGGCATTCCCAGCATTTCTGTATGTGAAGGAGAGAGAAGCCCAGTGCAATATAACACTACTTAAAAATAAAGTTTTGTTACACTTGGTGCTTTGCATCTTATATTACTTTACACTTCAGATTGGCTCATATTTTATTACATTTAAACTTTAAACTTCCTCTTTTGTATTTTAATGCATTTAGATTATGTATCCAGTGCATGACAAATATGTTTAAAAATTAGTAGGAGTCAGGCATATTTTTAGGAGCCCGACAGTTGGATTTGTATTATTTATTTATTTATAAAATATTTTACCAGGAAGGATACATAGAGATTTCTCTAGTTTTCAAGTATGTCCTGGGTCCACAAAACATTGCATTGATACAATAGGGTACAATAATACAAAAACAATATTATTACATAACATATGCAGAATTTAACATAGAACAGGTAGGAAATATAAAATCAACCATGACAGGTGTATATGATAACACAAAAAGTTAGGAGCCAGTGGCTCCCAGGTTTGTTGAGCTCTGCTGTATACAGCATTTATTTCACAAATTCTGATTATGCTTTGAAAGTTTCTGTGTTACTTTAAGAAATTAGGATCATACTTTGTATATGTCTATGTATCTTTTACAAATTACACTGCATTTGTATTTGCTTCATTGCAAGCTAAAACTGACAGCTTCAGAAAGTGGGATAGACAGGGAAGTTCCCGGGGCTGAACAGGGAAGCTCCCAACGTATGTCTGAAGCTCTCTCACAATTTTAATGAAATACTCTAAGCATTTTACACAAGCAGAGGTCTCACTGATTTTTCTCGCCAGCTGTATGCAGGTGACGTTTTCTCAAATGTACAACTCACTTATTTAACTGACAGAAAAGCAAATTGTAGTGAAAACATTTCAGGTTAATTTGTATTTGTTAGAAACAAACGCCTAGATCAAGAGTTTGGCGTTAGCCTTAAAAAGCAGCGTTGATAGGTCCCAACGCTGCTTTTTTTATTTTTTTTATTTTAAAGTTTTTATTGAGGAAAAGAATAATTAAATGTGTACAAATCATACAGAAACAGCAATAACATACATTTGATGTACAAAAGCAGTGAGAGTCCTCATTTTTCAGCCCCTAATTACGCTGTTGCAGGCCACTCTTGGGCCTTATCATCTGTCTTTACAAATGTCCAGGGGCTTAAATTAGGCATATAAAATCAAAGAAAAAAAAAACAAAAAAAAAACAGTATGCATTAAAGAAAAAGTAAAAAGATTGTGTTATACAGCTGTATATAAGTTTTGATGGTCATGCATACTTAACCCAGAGCTGGTCTCAACCTTATAACAGAACTCACACAGTGACAGATATTTGGCCTATGCCATTTTATAGAGCAAACACATGAACAGTCATAGAGCCACAAATATTTCTCCCTTAACTACGCTTCTGCTCTTTATAAGAAACATTGCGTGTTGTATCAGGGGCTTGGATCTAGGTGATGTTTCTCAAGAAGTAAAGCTATTCATAGTCTCTCTCAAAAAGCCCCGTGAATATATGGTTCTTTTTCTTTCAGGCTTATGGTTTTATACTGAGAGCCCCAACGCCGCCCCGGCCGCGGGCCACGGAAGGGAGCCAGCCTCATTGTATTTTGTTTCAGTCCAGAGCCAATACGATATGTTATATTTATAATCCCTCTCTAATTGTAAGATTGAGTCTCCTTAAGGGCCCCCCCAAACCCCCACAGAGAGCTATCAGGGATATATGAAGGTATTATTAAGATCACAGAGCCTTCTAGAAGCCAAGAATAGTAATTCAGGGTCATAATACATTTGATCCAAGATCTGAGACTTTTAGCGATATTGCAATGAGCCATTTAATATAATATTCAAAAAGGGGGCTAACGTGCCAACTACCCTTTAACTAATACATGCATATCAAACTCTAATATAGGCATTTGAAGGGGACACACAACCATAGAAAACAAACTTGAACTTTACATATTTTATTCAACTTTGACCGTTACTTATCTGCACCAAGTAGTCCTTTGTGAGCAACCTAACCCCCTTCAAAACTGAACTGCAGGAATGAGTTGACTTTAATGTCGGTCAAAATGACCACCGGTGGGTCTCCAGCACACATTTTCATAGGGTCAGGTTGGCCCATATTCAAATGATCACTCAGGGACATCGTATGGCAAAAGTAACATGTGGTTCCAGGCAGTTTATTAGGTGCTTTGTCACGGAGTGTAAGCTCCCGTGTGCCATCTGAAACAGTGGTTTGAAACAATTTACTTGACTCTGCAGCTATAGTGCTTCCTTGCTGTCTGAGAAGGCCGGGACCCGACTCACCCCCGCAAACCCGCTGCATGTCGGTGTCTAGATCCTGATAGTAGCGTAGGGTGGATTCCAATATGAATTGGCAAATGGCGTGTTCCCGCCTTGGAAGCATCAGTGTCGGGTGTCGATATTCCTCTTTATCTCTTGTCTTCGATCCAGATTCAGGTACCCTATGGTTATCTGTAGTGCGGCGTTGTTCAGGCACTGATGCATTCTTGTTAAGTAGCTGTAAAGAAAGTCCACCCACATATATATTATTTGTATAAATTAGGCCAGATTTGCCATGTTGCCAGACTGTTCCAACCGTAGTTATTGTGGGTGGTTGGGCCAATGAGTCTTCAGGTTCAGACCCTTTGATCCGATTGATAAGGAGCTGTAATTCACGTTCTGAAGGTTCTCTGTCGATTAAATCCTGCATAATAGCTTCTAGCTTGGCAAAGCGGGAGCCCGACAACTCCGAAAGAGCCTTATCCTCCATCATGATATTTTTCAGTGGCTGAGTTCTCTCCAATACGAGTGTCTCGTATAGTGGTATATGTTCCCTCTAGATATCTATCCATAGGAACCTCTAGATATCTATCCATTTTACACAATTTCTCTGGTGGAACTACAATAGGGTCACAATCATCCAGAGTCGCCAAAACCTCCCTGAGCAACAAGCGTAGGTGTTCTAGCTTAAACTTAAAAGCCGTCATATCTGAGTCTGTTTGAGGGAACATCTTTCCTGAATCAGAAAGCTCTCCCTCAGACAGCAATTCCCTCACCCCCAACTCAGAACATTGTAAGGGTACATCGGAGATGGCTAATAAAGCGTCAGAGGGCTCAGCATTTACTCTCACACCGGACCTACTGTGCTTCCCCTGCAACCCAGGCAGTTTAGATAAAACCTCTGTGAGGGTAGTAGACATAACTGCGGCCATATCTTGCAGGGTGAAAGAATTAGATGCACTAGTACTTAGCGTTGCTTGTGCGGGCGTTAACGGTTGTGACACTTGGGAAGAATTAGATGGCATAACCTGATTCTCTTCTGACTGAGAATCATCCTGTTACATACTTTTATCAGTTAAAATATGTTCTTTGCAATTTAAGGCCCTTTCAGTACATGAGGGACACATTTTAAGTGGGGGTTCCACAATGGCTTCTAAACAGATGGAACATTGTCTTTCCTCAATGTCAGACATGTTAAACAGGCTAGTAATGACCACAAACAGGCTTGAAAATACTTTATTTAGTGAAAAAATAGCAATCTTAAAAAACGGTACTGCACCTTTAAGAGAAAAAAAGCATACAAGTTTTGCAAAACTGCTTTAAAACAATCAAATCGTTTAAATTTTATTATATAAGCACACAAGGAAAGGAACACTTAACCCTTACTATAAAAAACGGATAATTAATAAACGTTTAAATCAAGAAAAAAACACCCCCTGCACTTTGCCACAGCCCTGCTGTGGCGCCTACCTGCCCTTAGGGGTCTGTAAAACCGGGTTAAAGCTTCGATTTGGCCCAATACAGCTCACAAGGGCCCACCGGAGTTGGAGCTTTCTGCTTGCAAGTCAAAAACAACTGCGCAACTGAGGCGCGAAAATAGGCCCCGCCCATCTCACTCGATGTCTCTCAGCCCAAATGAACCGCACCAGAGTGGTCTAAAACTAGCCATGTGGGTTCCTAAACCCAAAAAGAAGCCATATGTATCCTTTCATTAGGCATGAAAAACGTTCCTCATAAAAACGTTATCAGTACTCCCAGTTAAATAAACGTTTGCCCACAAACATTCAAAACTCAGTGTCAACCATTTTTTCTTAGCCCATATATGCAAGCATAGTAATACCCCTCTATATCTTTTAGGATTACTGCTTACCCTTTCCCTCATGGGGATACTGTCAGCCAATTCTGAAATACCACAGTCTCTCCAGAAAAAAATGACTGAACATACCTCACTGCTTATAGCATGAAAAACGTTCCTCACACTGAAGTTTCTTAAGTACTCCTCAGCCATTCTGTGGGAACTGCTCTGGATCTTAGTGATAACTGCTAAGATACCTCAGCCTCCAGGCAGAAGTCTTCATCCATCTGCTGCCTGAGGGAAAATAGTACACACCGGTACCATTTAAAATAAAAAACTCTTGCTTGAAGAAAATAAAAACTAACATTTTATCACCTCTTTCACTTTACCCTTCCTAGTACTTAGAGTAGGCAAAGAGAATGACTGGGGGGGTGGAGTCAAGGGAGGAGCTATATAGACAGCTCTGCTGTGGTGCTCTTTGCCACTTCCTGTTAGTAGGAGGATATCCCACAAGTAAAGGATGAATCCGTGGACTCGTATATTATAGAAGAAAAATGGCACTTTCCTGCACCTCTGGCTGTCCGGCAGGAGGACAGCTCACCCGGTATGAGAGGAAGCCATTCCACGCAGAGACCTGTGAAAACAAGAAAGGACCTAGTAAACCTACTCTGGCTTTCTATGCAAGGGCAGCAACCTGTTAGGAAAACGCAGTCAGGCCCACCCCACAAGTTCCTAACTGCTTTAAAGCTACCACTGCCCTACTGGAGTACAGCAAGACCCAGTCTTGACAGGAAAGATTAGAGCAAACCTACTCTAGCTTTCAAAATAATACAATCTTGATTGAAGAAAAGTCTTTTACAGACACCAAACTTCACCTCCTCCTTGTACTGAAGGCAAAGAGAATGACTGGGGATTGTGGGAAGGGGAGGGATACTTAACAACTTTGCTGTGGTGCTCTTTTCCTCCTCCTGTTGGCTAAGAGTGATATTCCCAACAGTAATTGAGGACGCCGTGGACTCACCATATCTTAGGAAAGAAAAGGGCCTTTTGTAGGGCATTGCCCTGAAGCAATCAGCTCTTTTACCTAAAACAATTACAAAGTCCCCCCTAAAGTAACCCCCCACCCAACTAACCCCCCTAAAATAAAAAGGGCATTCAGCTATTTTGTGCCCAAAGCCCTAATCTAACCCCCCCCCAAAAAAAAAAAAAAAAACTAACACTAACCCCAGAAAATCTACTCACAGTTCCTGAAGTCTGGACATCCATCTTCATCCAGGCGGCGACATCGTCATCCATCGCGGGGGCATCTTATATCTTCATCCCGGTGGCATGGAGCTGTGGAGGCACGGAGCATCGTTGCCGGCGGCACGGACATCCAGCGTGGAGGATACTCTTCATACGATCACCGCTGTACACTGAAGCTTGAATACAAGGTACCCTTTAAAAATGGGGTACCTTGCATTCCTAATGGCTGACATTTTCAAATCAGTCAATAGGATTCAAGCTACTGAAATCATATTGGCTGTTCAAATCAGCCAATAGGATTTCAGTAGCTCTCATCTTCAGTAGCTCTGAGACTTTCTGCCAGTACTTAAGATGGGGGTGACCTTTGGGGGTGGGGAGGGAAGAGAACTGTTTGAGAGGGGTCAGGGAGGGATAAGGGAGTGGGATGTGTCAGGTGGGAAGCTGATCTCTACGCTAAAGCTAAAATTAACCCTACAAGCTACCCAATTAACCCCTTCACTGCTGGGCATAATACAAGTTTAATGCACAGCAATATTTAGCAGCCTTCTAATTACCAAAAAGTAATGCCAAAGCCATATATGTCTGCTATTTCTGAACAAAGGGGATCCCAGAGAAGCATTTACAACCATTTGTGTCATAATTGCACAAGCTGTTTGTAAATCCTTTCAGTGTGAACCCTAAAATTTGTTAAAAAGTTAACGATTGTTTTTGTTTGATCGCATTTGGCTGTGAAATGGTGGCATGAAATATACCAAAATGCGCCTAGATCAATACTTTGGGTTGTCTACTAAAAAAAAAATATATACATGTGAAGGGTTATTCAGGGATTCCTGACAGATATCAGTGTTCCAATGTAACTATCGCTAATTTTGAGAGAAAAAAAATTGTTTGGAAATAGCAAAGTGCTACTTGTACTTATTGTCCTATAACTTGCAAAAAAAGCAAAGAACATGTAAACACTGGGTATTTCTAAACTCAGGACAACATTTTTTTTTTTTTTTAAATCTTTTTCTTTTTATTACGCAAAATAAAACAATACAATCTTTATGATATATAAACACACAAAAAATAAAACAAATACATAATCAATCTGCAGCAATAATCTGAAGACGCACATTTGCGTGATAAATCCTCACTAGGTCCTATTTTGCTTTCCGCAGCTAACATAAAATGTGGTGAAGGAAAATAAAAAAAAAAAAAAAAAAAAAAAAGAAAAGAGAAGAAAAGAGAGCCCTGGATCCCCCCCTCCGCGCCACCCCCTACCCCTACATCCTCTCACGACCGACTCCCCGTCCGAAACTCTGTTCCATATATACGCCCGGTTATGGAGCCGAATTTATCCAAGATGCCGGAAATTTCCCTAGCAGAACTAATTCCGCAAAGCTAACAGTAGATCGTACCGGGGCCAGAATCTGCCTTTGTACCCGAAGAGGGTAAGACAAAATAATTGGTAACCATCCCTGTATAAACTCATTAATTCTCTTCTCAGAGGCATCTAACAGATGGTATGACTCGAATATAATTTGACCTTGGATTTCTTTAAAACACCTCTCTAGACTCGGTGCAGTCTTTGCTTTCCAATTTAACAGAACAAGGTGACGCACTGCCAATATGATCGTATTCAGAATACAAACCAATGGGGCCAAGTTTCTATGTACTTCTGTAACTAATAACATTACATCCTGTAGTGTAAAAATAAAATTTACATCATATAATGAATTAAACCAAAAACACACTTTATGCCACAACTGGTTGATTTTGGGACAGAACCAAAACATATGGAATAAATCAGCCCTTGAGTTCGAACATCTAGGGCAATTATTTAGTCCCGGGACAGAAAATTTTTGTAATTTAAGCGGATGCATATAGAAATTATTCAAGAGCTTCACGTGCGATTCCTTCCAGGACATCGAGACCCTACACTTATATACCATATTGAAGCTCAGGATTATCCTCTCCTCGGTAATATCAGGAATAACTGGAAGCAACCAATTACTTATACTCTGCAAGTACTTATCACTTTGTTTAGAAAGCATAATGTCATACATTAGAGAGATAGAAGAGGCTCCAGTGCTAAATTTCTTGATTAAAGTTCTGACATCGGACCATTCTGGCGACAAGCTACTCTCCCAATTCTGCTCAAGTACATAATGGCGAATCTGGAAATAGGCAAACAAATCGGACCTAGGAAGGTCATAAGATTGAAAGAGAAATTCTGCTGTCTGGATCAGATTGTCAGCCCCCAGCAACTGCTTGACAAGCGTCAGCCCTTTATTTCCCCAAGATTTAAATACCTTGTGGTATAGACCAGGAATGAAGTTAGGATTTCCCTGAATAGGAAGATATTCCGAAACAGAGGGCTCTACTCCTAAACAAATGCAGAACTTCTGCCACGCAGTGACAACATTTTTAAAGGATACCATTCTACTGATGTTAGATGGAAGCTGTCTGGTGTTACAGTGTAACAGAGCCCTGAGAGCGAATGGACGAGTATAAAAAGCTTCTTCTTGACTGACCGCTAACCAGTTGGTTTCCGCCACCCAATCCATAGCAAATTTCACCAGGGCCGCGATATTGTATAACCTAACATCCGGCAATGCCAATCCAGCACAATTAGGTTTCTGCATTAGCTTAGCTAATGCGATCCTAGGTCTCTTATCTTTCCAAATGAATTTAGAAAAATAACCATGTAAATTTTTAATGTCTGTACTAGATATAAAGATAGGAAGATTCTGTATCACATACAAAAGACGGGGGAAGACAATCGTTTTTATTAAGTTCACCTTCGCTGAAATTGACAGGGGATATGAGACCCATAACTGCAGATCAGTTTTAATTTTTTTAAACAATGGGGCATAGTTCGCTATATACCATAATTTCGGATTTTTATGTAACTCAAGCCCCAGATATTTAATTGCATTAACAACTTTGAATGGGGACTTTCCTCTACGGGGCGAACTATTACCCATATACATAAGTTCACTCTTTTCTAGATTCACCACATAACCGGAAAAAGAGCTGAACTGGGCCAGAATTTGGAGAATTACTGGGATCGATTGAGATGGCTTATCTACAAAAATCAGCATATCGTCTGCATATAGAAGAGTTTTTAAATGATAAGAGCCCAGAGAGATTCCTGTCAAAACATCCCGAAATCTAACCGCTAAGGGTTCTAAAGCCACATTAAACAAGAGAGGAGATAATGGACACCCTTGCCTAGTGCCACGATGCAAGACAATCTCCTGCGAACGGATACCATTGACCAGAAGAAAGGAAATGGGTTTGGAATAAATCTTATGAATAAAGTGAATAAAATTACCCGAAAAACCGAAATTCTGCAATGAGCAGAATAAATGCTCCCAAACAATAGAGTCAAAGGCCTTAACTGCGTCCAAGGTTAATACCGCAGAGTCAGAGATAGCGGCATTACAAGGCTCAGATTCCAAATTCCACATATAGTCCAAGAACGTAATTACCTTTCGTATATTTCTCGACAAATTCCTAGAGGTCATAAAACCGGTCTGGTCCTGATGAATCAAATTCTGCAAACAATGATTCAATCTGGTGGCAATAATACCAGCCAGCAACTTATAATCAGTGTTAAGCACTGATATTGGCCTATATGAGGCCATATTCTCTGGATTTTTTTTTTTTTTTTGCAATCAGTGAAATATTCGCCGCAGCAAAGTTTTCAGAAATACCATTTTCAGAAAGATAATAATTATTAAAAAGAGCCTCTAATGCAGACAACAATTCTCCCTTTAATAGTTTATAGAATTCCGCGGGAAGCCCATCAGGGCCAGCCGCTTTATTAAGCTTAAGTTTATCAATAGCAGTGCCAATCTCCTCTTGCCTTATCGGTTGATTCAACAATGCCAACTCATCTGCTTGTATCTTTGGAATATTAATAACGGACCAGAAAGACTCTTGACTATTATAATCGGTGCTGATCGGCGAATACAATAACTGGTAGTAATCAAAAAATGCCTGGGAAATCTCTGCTGGCTTGAAAAGCCTGTCCTCACCCTTCTTTATCACTGCAATATAATTTCTCTTTTTTCTATTCTTAACAAGGCGAGACAGGTGTTTCGCCGAGCACCCATGAAAGCTCCTATATTTAAGATTCAATCTAACCTCTTCCTCCATAGATTTCTGCTTTAAAAAAATCTCTCTTTCCTTTCTGGCCTCAATATATACTGCCCAATTCTTTGGAGAAGAATCCAGTTGAATATCCCTATACGCCGCTCTAACTTTGACAGCAAAAGAATTCCCCTGTTCCTTGGTTTTCTTCGAGCGAGTACTCATAAAAGCTATAATTTTACCCCGAATCACGGCTTTAGCAGCCTCCCAATAGACCTCTGACTTGTGACTGTAATTCGAGTTAAAAGATACGTACTCGCTCCAGGTACTCTTGATCCAAGATAAAAATCTCGGATTAGTATATAAGAAACGAGGGAAGCCAAAGACCTGTGATGCTGAACGTGCCTCGTGAGTATTAAGAATGGATAAAGAAATTATAGCATGGTCGGATATCAGAAACTCCCCAATTCCCGCATTAAGCTGAAAAACTGTCAATGATTCAGAAATTAAAAAGAGATCAATCCTCGAAAAAGTCCTATGCGCCTTGGACTCGCACGTGAAAGCTCTAACTAAAGGATTTTGAATACGCCAAATATCAGTCAAAGTCAATTTACTACAAAATATTTTAAAGTACTTGGCGTGATACTTATATTTAGCATAATTCTTTCTTGAAAAACGGTCTAACTCTGGACACCTAGTAATATTAAAATCCCCACAGATAATTAGATTCTCCCTTTGAAAGGGGAAGATTTTGTTTTGGATCTGGTCCCAAAAACTTAATGAAAATTTATTGGGGGCGTAGAGATTGCAGAATATGTATTTAACGGATTTTATCATCACCTGTAATAACATAAAGCGGGCAGAGGGATCTAACTCAACTTTAATAATTTGATAGTCCAAATCTTTATGAAATAAGACCGCCACTCCTCGTTTTTTAGCTGGAGAGGATGAGGCGATTACCTCGCCTACCCATTTTATTTTAAGCTTTGCCGCTTCCATTCCATCTAAATGGGTCTCCTGTAAAAAAACCAGATCAGGTTTTTCAACAGCCAATGTTTTGATGACCAGTTTACGCTTGGCGGGAGAGGAAATCCCCCCCACATTCCACGAGAGAATTTTAAAACCCACTACTATTCTTTAGTCTGTCTAAAACACACAACCCAAACTGGAACCACAACAGAAAGTAACAACCGAGGGGGAGGGGGGGGGGGACACGCGGGCAAGAGGGAAGAAAAGGGGGAGAAAAAAAAAAGAGAAACAGAGAAGAAAAAGAAGAATGATGAGAGAGAAGCAGAAAAAAAAAAAAAACCAAAAAAAAAAACCCACATCAATCGAAAATATACTATTTATCATGAATCCTGCTATTGGCGATTTTTGGTGAACAAAATTTAAAAATACATAATTTTCACACAATAACAAGACACAAATATTAAGCATAACAAATACGTTAAAACAACTAATAAAATCAGAAAATTAACCAGAAAAAAAAAAAATCAAGACTCTCCAAGGAGATTCTATGAACCTGACCTAGAATCCCAAGGGAACCAGCTCAACAGCGGACCTGCCCGTAAGATTATAGGGTTCTCATGAATTCTTTAACTTCAGAAACTTCATTGAAACTAAATTTGACTCCCTTATTCTCACCTATGATTTTAGCGGGATAAAATAAACTAGCTTTAATACCTTTGCTGATCAACTGTGAGCAGTACGGGGCCATAAGTCTTCTACGAGCGGAAGTTTCCGCCGAGAAGTCCTGGAATAGCAAAATCTTGCTATTCCCGAATTCTAAGGTACCAGCTTTCTTTGCAAGCTTCAAGATCTCCAGTTTGTCCTGAAACTTTAATAACTTGAAAATACACATCCTGGGTTTAACCGGACCACTAACAGACTCCCTTCTGGGACCCACTCTGTGGGCCCTCTCGATTGCTAGGGGGAGGGAATGAGGTGCTATACCAATAGCTAGGGGAAGAGTTGAGGAGGTGAATTTAATCAGATCCTCAAATTCTAGTGATTCGGGTAGGCCTATAATCCTGATGTTGTTTCGCCTGGAGCGATCTTCAAGATCCTCCAGGCGCAACTGCATACTGTTCAATTTAACCTCTTGGGCCTGAATAATAGCCTCTTGAGCTGTCAACCTGTCTTCAGAGGCAGAAATTCTATTTTCTGCTTCCCCAATTCTATGGGAGAAATGTTTAACTTCTGCCGAGAGTGTAACTATGTCAGAAGAAATACCTCCCAGATCTTTTTTAATACCCTCGAACTGGGGAGCAAAAATAGCTGTAAGTTGAACAATCAGAGTCTGGGTATCTATTGCTGTGGATATGCTCTCAGATGATATATCTGCACTTGAGTCGCCAGGTTTGGAATTTTTTTTATCTCTGGGTTTAACAGGCATTTTGGGTGAGATAGTGTTACCGTGAGTAATACATTTTTCCATCAAAAGTGACAAAAAAGCAAAAAACACAATCAAACACTGAGAACAACAAATAAAATGCAAATCCCCTGTGTGGGGAAAGACAAATACCGTGATATCGCAATTAGTGCAGCAAAAAAATTTTTTTTTTTTTTCTCTCTCCTTTTTTTTTTCTTTCTCTTTTTTTTTTCCCTAAGTGAATACCTATATAAGTGAATATAATCTAATGTGATACATACAATCAAAATACAAGAAAAATAATAAATAAGCTATATAATATAGAACCCATACTAAGTATAATGGTTATATATTCTATAGACAGTGACAAGGGCCGAAGCCTTGGGAAAAATGCCTGAAACTTTATAGCTTAAACAACCAGAAAGAAATAATGAATTTGGGGTCAAGGACAACCAGTTATATTCTTGCCTGCACAACAATACAGACAAATACGTATAGAAACCTTGTTCTGCTAGACCTGCCAAAAGAGATGAGAGTAAACAATATTAAATTTGAACAAGACCCTGATTAGTAACCCCTAGACTGATTAAACCCCCAGCTATATCAGAGAGTCTCCTGGGATTCAGGGCCGCCTTACACAGTTCCCAGCTGAGATTGAAGCTTCGAATCAGCGACAATTTGAGCAGACAGTCAGAGAAACATGCAAAGATCTTAAAAAAGTCACCTTTATGCTCCGAGCATCCAGGAGCAAAAGATAGAACACCGTAGGAGAGTCTGAATCCTTAGTTGGTGGCAGGGTAAAACCGTAGCTGAGCCGACTCTGGAGAAACTGGCGACCGGCCAGGAGCGCTCCCACCCGGGGGAGCAGTACAGATGAAGTGACCGGAAATTTAGCATGCAAGGCCCTGGAGCCTTATCTCTTTAAACCATGCTGACAGGTGCTGGACCACTTGTACCTGGATCCAGGAGACCACTGCCCAGCAGGAGCAAAAACACTCGGGACCCTTTCGCGCCCCAGAGCGGTGCACCCGCATCCGTCAGTGAGCCCGCCTCCAAGCCCAGCGCGCCTTCCTCTGTACCGGAGCAAGCCCTCCAGGAAAACCCCTCCGGGGCTGAAAAGACACCGAGCCGACATAGCTGTCACTCACACAGCACCACTCTGGCTCCTCTCATCCCCTCCTCCGCCGCTCCACTGGACCAATGAGAGAGCCGTAAGCCCGGCAATTCAGCAGAACACAGTCAGAGGTGTGGAAGATCCTTAATTCTCCTTGGAAATTCTGACAATCCTTTCCAGCAGTAACTAGCGTTGATGCGGATTCACCGCAGCATAGGCAGCATCTAAGGTTTCCCTTTCGCTTGCGATATCCTGTCAAGCAGTGCGCCCGAGCCCTTTCAGGTACAATGGGCAGAAAGTGAAGGCAGTGATAGCAAGCATCGGACAAGACGCCGACCTGGAGCACCTGTGTTAGAGCTCCGCCTTCTCACCGGAAACCTTCAGGTGACTACTACCACTCAGGACAACATTTAGAAACTATTTAGCATGGGTGTTTTTGGTGGTTGTAGATGTGTAAAAGATTTTGGGGTCAAAGTTATAAAAAGTGCATTTTTTTTAAAATTTTTCCATCATATATTATAAATTTTTTTATAGTAAGTTATATGACATGATAAAAATAATGGTATCTTTAGAAAGTCTATTTAATGGCGAAAAAAACGGAATCTAATATGTGTGGGTATAGTAAATGAGTAAGAGGAAAAGTACAGCTAAATACAAACACCGCAGAAATGTAAAAACAGCCCTGGTCCTTAACGGTAAGAAAATTGAAAAATGGTCTGGTCACAATGGGGTTAAAGTAACACACAAACATTAAAATCAGAATCAGAATGTGTAAAATCACTGCAAGATCAAAATGCACAAAGTGTAACAAAACTCTAGTATTATGCAGTGCTACATTGCACTGGGCTTGTCTCTGCTTCACATACACATTTTAAAGAGATCTTGCCATGCTAGAGAGTTCAGGCCTTTTTCTTTTGAAAATTCAGTGGGTTCAGCCTTTGTGAAGTCTGAACTGCAATTTCTCTCCAAGTTGGAGAATCTTTGAATATCAGGGCACCAGAGAGATGGCTCGCATAAACCTCTCCTCTCAGATTAGATTATCTAAAATGATCCTCCAGCACTGAGATCTCTGACAAGATTCTAGACAGGCAGATTTTGATATACATCTCTAAGGGGCATTCCCAGCATTTCTGTATGTGAAGGAGAGAGAAGCCCAGTGCAATATAACACTACTTAAAAATAAAGTTTTGTTACACTTGGTGCTTTGCATCTTATATTACTTTACACTTCAGATTGGCTCATATTTTATTACATTTAAACTTTAAACTTCCTCTTTTGTATTTTAATGCATTTAGATTATGTATCCAGTGCATGACAAATATGTTTAAAAATTAGTAGGAGTCAGGCATATTTTTAGGAGCCCGACAGTTGGATTTGTATTATTTATTTATTTATTTATAAAATATTTTACCAGGAAGGATACATAGAGATTTCTCTAGTTTTCAAGTATGTCCTGGGTCCACAAAACATTGCATTGATACAATAGGGTACAATAATACAAAAACAATATTATTACATAACATATGCAGAATTTAACATAGAACAGGTAGGAAATATAAAATCAACCATGACAGGTGTATATGATAACACAAAAAGTTAGGAGCCAGTGGCTCCCAGGTTTGTTGAGCTCTGCTGTATACAGCATTTATTTCACAAATTCTGATTATGCTTTGAAAGTTTCTGTGTTACTTTAAGAAATTAGGATCATACTTTGTATATGTCTATGTATCTTTTACAAATTACACTGCATTTGTATTTGCTTCATTGCAAACTAAAACTGACAGCTTCAGAAAGTGGGATAGACAGGGAAGTTCCCGGGGCTGAACAGGGAAGCTCCCAACGTATGTCTGAAGCTCTCTCACAATTCTAATGAAATACTCTAAGCATTTTACACAAGCAGAGGTCTCACTGATTTTTCTCGCCAGCTGTATGCAGGTGACGTTTTCTCAAATGTACAACTCACTTATTTAACTGACAGAAAAGCAAATTGTAGTGAAAACATTTCAGGTTAATTTGTATTTGTTAGAAACAAACGCCTAGATCAAGAGTTTGGCGTTAGCCTTAAAAAGCAGCGTTGATAGGTCCCAACGCTGCTTTTTTTATTTTTTTTATTTTAAAGTTTTTATTGAGGAAAAGAATAATTAAATGTGTACAAATCATACAGAAACAGCAATAACATACATTTGATGTACAAAAGCAGTGAGAGTCCTCATTTTTCAGCCCCTAATTACGCTGTTGCAGGCCACTCTTGGGCCTTATCATCTGTCTTTACAAATGTCCAGGGGCTTAAATTAGGCATATAAAATCAAAGAAAAAAAAACAAAAAAAAACCCAGTATGCATTAAAGAAAAAGTAAAAAGATTGTGTTATACAGCTGTATATAAGTTTTGATGGTCATGCATACTTAACCCAGAGCTGGTCTCAACCTTGTAACAGAACTCACACAGTGACAGATATTTGGCCTATGCCATTTTATAGAGCAAACACATGAACAGTCATAGAGCCACAAATATTTCTCCCTTAACTACGCTTCTGCTCTTTATAAGAAACATTGCGTGTTGTATCAGGGGCTTGGATCTAGGTGATGTTTCTCAAGAAGTAAAGCTATTCATAGTCTCTCTCAAAAAGCCCCGTGAATATATGGTTCTTTTTCTTTCAGGCTTATGGTTTTATACTGAGAGCCTCAACGCCGCCCCGGCCGCGGGCCACGGAAGGGAGCCAGCCTCATTGTATTTTGTTTCAGTCCAGAGCCAATACGATATGTTATATTTATAATCCCTCTCTAATTGTAAGATTGAGTCTCCTTAAGGGCCCCCCCAAACCCCCACAGAGAGCTATCAGGGATATATGAAGGTATTATTAAGATCACAGAGCCTTCTAGAAGCCAAGAATAGTAATTCAGGGTCATAATACATTTGATCCAAGATCTGAGACTTTTAGCGATATTGCAATGAGCCATTTAATATAATATTCAAAAAGGGGGCTAACGTGCCAACTACCCTTTAACTAATACATGCATATCAAACTCTAATATAGGCATTTGAAGGGGACACACAACCATAGAAAACAAACTTGAACTTTACATATTTTATTCAACTTTGACCGTTACTTATCTGCACCAAGTAGTCCTTTGTGAGCAACCTAACCCCCTTCAAAACTGAACTGCAGGAATGAGTTGACTTTAATGTCGGTCAAAATGACCACCGGTGGGTCTCCAGCACACATTTTCATAGGCCCATATTCAAATGATCACTCAGGGACATCGTATGGCAAAAGTAACATGTGGTGCCAGGCAGTTTATTAGGTGCTTTGTCACGGAGTGTAAGCTCCCGTGTGCCATCTGAAACAGTGGTTTGAAACAATTTACTTGACTCTGCAGCTATAGTGCTTCCTTGCTGTCTGAGAAGGCCGGGACCCGACTCACCCCCGCAAACCCGCTGCATGTCGGTGTCTAGATCCTGATAGTAGCGTAGGGTGGATTCCAATATGAATTGGCAAATGGCGTGTTCCCGCCTTGGAAGCATCAGTGTCGGGTGTCGATATTCCTCTTTATCTCTTGTCTTCGATCCAGATTCAGGTACCCTATGGTTATCTGTAGTGCGGCGTTGTTCAGGCACTGATGCATTCTTGTTAAGTAGCTGTAAAGAAAGTCCACCCACATATATATTATTTGTATAAATTAGGCCAGATTTGCCATGTTGCCAGACTGTTCCAACCGTAGATATTGTGGGTGGTTGGGCCAATGAGTCTTCAGGTTCAGACCCTTTGATCCGATTGATAAGGAGCTGTAATTCACGTTCTGAAGGTTCTCTGTCGATTAAATCCTGCATCATAGCTTCTAGCTTGGCAAAGCGGGAGCCCGACAACTCCGAAAGAGCCTTGTCCTCCATTATGATATTTTTCAGTGGCTGAGTTCTCTCCAATACGAGTGTCTCGTATAGTAGTATATGTTCCCTCCGTGCAATAAATAGGGCTGTGTAGAGTCCAAAGTGATGTTTTAACGAAAGCAGGTGGCCAGCTCTGGTAAGACACCCCGGAGATCCAGGGGGGGGGACGCTGACTGCGAGTTTAGCCGCCGCTGCAGGCCTCTCTTGTCCAGTTTCAGCCCAAGGGTCATAAACACAGCAGGGTGTAGAAGATGAATTACTATTTCACAAAATTTGTAGATGTTTGCTGTATATTCTGACCTATAATCGGCGGATTATTTTCTCCTCTCCCAGAGCTTATGAAACATGCGACTACTCTCAGCCGCTGCTAGGACACGCCCCCCCCCCCCAACGCTGCTTTTTAATGCTCGCTGGTATTACGAGTCTGACAGGTACAGGTGTACCGCTCACTTTTCTTCCGCGACTCAAGGCTACCGCAAATCCCCTTACGTCAATTGCGTATCCTATCTTTTTAATGGGACTTGGCTAACGCTGGTATTACGAGTCTTGGAAGAAGTGAGCGGTAGAGCCTCTCCTGTCCAGACTCCTACTGCATTTAAAAGTCAGTAGTTAAGAAGAGTTTTAAGGGATAACACCGGAACATAAAGCTCTTAACTAAAGTGCTAAAAAGTACACTAACAACCATAAACTACCTATTAACCCCTAAACCGAGGCCCCCCACATTGCAAACACTAATATAAAAAATTTTAACCCCTAATCTGCCGACCGGAAATCGGCGCCACCTACATTATACCCATGAACCCCTAATCTGCTGCCCCTAACATCGCCGACACCTACATTATATTTATTAACCCCTAATCTGCCGACCCCAACGTCGCCGCCACCTACCTACAATTATGAACCCCTAATCTGCCGACCGGACATCGCCGCCACTTTAATAAATGTAATAACCCCTAAACCGCCGCACTCCCGCCTCGCAAACACTAGTTACATTTTATTAACCCCTAATCTGCCCCCTCAACGTCGCCGACACCTACCTACATTAATTAACCCCTAATCTTCCGACCCCAACGCCACTAATATAATAAATTTATTAACCCCTAAACCTAAGTTTAACCCTAACCCCCCTAATTTAAATATAATCTAAATTAGGGTGATCTTCAGGGGGTTAGTGTTAGGTTTTTTTAAGGGGGGATTGGGTGGGTTTTAGAATAGGGGTGTGTGGGTGGTGGGTTTTAATGTTGGGGGGGTATTGTATTTTTTTTTTTACAGGTAAAAGAGCTGATTACTTTGGGGCAATGCCCCGCAAAAGGCCCTTTTAAAGGCTATTTGTAATTTAGTGTAGGGTAGGGAAATTTTATTATTTTGGGGGGCTTTTTTATTTTATTAGGGGGATTAGATTAGGTGTAATTAGTTTAAAAATCTTGTCATTCTTTTTTATTTTCTGTAATTTAGTGGGGGGGGTTTTCTCGTAATTTAGTTTATTTAATTTAATTGTAATTAATTGTAGTTAGTTTAGGTAATTAGTTTAATTACAGGGAGTGCAGAATTATTAGGCAAATTAGTATTTTGACCACATCATCCTCTTTATGCATGTTGTCTTACTCCAAGCTGTATAGGCTCGAAAGCCTACTACCAATTAAGCATATTAGGTGATGTGCATCTCTGTAATGAGAAGGGGTGTGGTCTAATGACATCAACACCCTATATCAGGTGTGCATAATTATTAGGCAACTTCCTTTCCTTTGGCAAAATGGGTCAAAAGAAGGACTTGACAGGCTCAGAAAAGTCAAAAATAGTGAGATATCTTGCAGAGGGATGCAGCACTCTTAAAATTGCAAAGCTTCTGAAGCGTGATCATCGAACAATCAAGCGTTTCATTCAAAATAGTCAACAGGGTCACAAGAAGCGTGTGGAAAAACCAAGGCGCAAAATAACTGCCCATGAACTGAGAAAAGTCAAGCGTGCAGCTGCCAAGATGCCACTTGCCACCAGTTTGGCCATATTTCAGAGCTGCAACATCACTGGAGTGCCCAAAAGCACAAGGTGTGCAATACTCAGAGACATGGCCATGGTAAGAAAGGCTGAAAGACGACCACCACTGAACAAGACACACAAGCTGAAACGTCAAGACTGGGCCAAGAAATATCTCAAGACTGATTTTTCTAAGGTTTTATGGACTGATGAAATGAGAGTGAGTCTTGATGGGCCAGATGGATGGGCCTGTGGCTGGATTGGTAAAGGGCAGAGAGCTCCAGTCCGACTCAGACGCTAGCAAGGTGGAGGTGGAGTACTGGTTTGGGCTGGTATCATCAAAGATGAGCTTGTGGGGCCTTTTCGGGTTGAGGATGGAGTCAAGCTCAACTCCCAGTCCTACTGCCAGTTTCTGGAAGACACCTTCTTCAAGCAGTGGTACAGGAAGAAGTCTGCATCCTTCAAGAAAAACATGATTTTCATGCAGGACAATGCTCCATCACACGCGTCCAAGTACTCCACAGCGTGGCTGGCAAGAAAGGGTATAAAAGAAGAAAATCTAATGACATGGCCTCCTTGTTCACCTGATCTGAACCCCATTGAGAACCTGTGGTCCATCATCAAATGTGAGATTTACAAGGAGGGAAAACAGTACACCTCTCTGAACAGTGTCTGGGAGGCTGTGGTTGCTGCTGCACGCAATGTTGATGGTGAACAGATCAAAACACTGACAGAATCCATGGATGGCAGGCTTTTGAGTGTCCTTGCAAAGAAAGGTGGCTATATTGGTCACTGATTTGTTTTTGTTTTGTTTTTGAATGTCAGAAATGTATATTTGTGAATGTTGAGATGTTATATTGGTTTCACTGGTAAAAATAAATAATTGAAATGGGTATATATTTGTTTTTTGTTAAGTTGCCTAATAATTATGCACAGTAATAGTCACCTGCACACACAGATATCCCCCTAAAATAGCTATAACTAAAAACAAACTAAAAACTACTTCCAAAACTATTCAGCTTTGATATTAATGAGTTTTTTGGGTTCATTGAGAACATGGTTGTTGTTCAATAATAAAATTAATCCTCAAAAATACAACTTGCCTAATAATTCTGCACTCCCTGTATAGTGTATTGTTAGCTGTAATTGTAACTTAGGTTAGGGTTTATTTTACATGTAATTTTGTACTTATTTTAGCTAGGTAGTTATTAAAAAGTTAATAACTATTTAATAACTATTGTACCTAGTTAAAATAAATACAAAGTTGCCTGTAAAATAAATATAATTCCTAAGATAGCTACAATGTAACTATTAGTTATATTGTAGCTAGCTTAGGGTTTATTTTATCGGTAAGTATTTAGTTTTAAATAGGATTAATTTATTTAATTATGTTAAATAAATTTCGTATAATTTAAATTATATTTAAATTAGGGGGGTTAGGGGTTAATAAATTGATTATGGTTGCGGCAACGTTGTGGTCGGAAGATTAGGGGTTAATTAATGTAGGTAGGTGTCGGCGACGTTGGGGGGGCAGATTAGGGGTTAATAAATATAATGTAGGGTTTGGCGATGTTAGGGGCAGCAGATTAGGGGTTAATACATATAATGTAGGTGGCAGCGGAGTCCGGAGAGGCAGATTAGGGGTTAATAGTATAATGCAGGTGGTGACGATGTTGGGGGTGGCAGATTAGGGGTTAATAAGTGTAAGATTAGGGGTGTTTAGACTCCGGGTTCATGTTAGGGTGTTAGGTGTAGACATAACTTTTATTTCCCCATAGGAAACAATGGGGCTGCGTTAGGAGCTGAACGCTGCTTTTTTGCAGGTGTTAGGTTTTTTTTCAGCCGGCTCAGCCCCATTGTTTCCTATGGGGAAATCGTGCACAAGCACGTTTTGCCAGCTTACCGCTACCGTAAGCAACGCTGGTATCGAGGTGAGATGTGGAGCTAAATTTTGCTCAACGCTCACTTTTCTGAGGCTAACGCCAGCTTAAAGAAAACTTGTAATACCAGCGTTGTCTTAAGGGAGCGGTAAGAAAAGAAGGCTTGTTAGCACCGCACAGCCTTACCGACAAAACTCGTGATCTAGCCGTAAGAATTTATATCTGTCCCATATCATTTTTAAAATAAATATACTCAGCATGACCCTAAATTGTTAGTAACACAGAAACTGTCAAAGCACAATCAGAATGTGTAAAATAACAATCCTAAATACACTACTGCATACAGAATATAAATGCATTAAAATATAGAATCGAAAGTGCAAAGCTTAAATTTAATAAAACATTAAGGGCTCGATCCGATATAGATCGTAGTTTGCGGCGCAAGTGAGGGAACCCCCGCCGCCCGTAGTTTCAGCTCGCAACTCGAGCTATCCCATATACGGCGCCATCAGATGCTAAAGTGCCGTAAGTCGGATAAACCAGCGATGTCCAGAAATCTGCGTAAGTACAAATTTCTGGAGTCGCCAGTGACTTACGGCACTTTAGAAACTGCCGGCGCCTACAAAACCTGACTAAAGTATTAAATCTCCCGTACTGTCTAACACGCCTCCCAAACATAGCCCGACACGTATACCCCTCTATCCGCTATCCCCCCTCACTCTCCTAATAATAAAAAATGTATTAACCCCTAAACCGCCGCTCCCGGACCCCGCCGCAATCCCTAATAAAGTTATTAACCCCTAAACCACCGCTCCCGGACCCCGCCGCCACCTACATTAACTACCTCCTAATGTGAGCCCCTTACACCGCCGCCACCTACATTACCTACCCCCTAATGTGAGCCCCTTACACCGCCGCCAGCTACATTAACTACCCCCTAATGTGAGCCCCTTACACCGCCGCCAGCTACATTAACTAACCCCTAATTTGAGCTCCTACCCCGCCGCCAGCTACATTAACTATCCCCTAATGTGAGCTCCTACCCCGCCGCCAGCTATATTAAAATTATTAACCCCTAATTTAATCCCCCTACACCGGTGCCAGCTATATTAAATTATTTAACCCCTAAAATACTAAACTATCCCTACCACTAAACCTAAGTCTAACCCTACAAGTAGCCTTTGACAAAGCCAGCATATGGCGAAATGCGCATCAGGCGCTTGTACTAGGAGCTCTGCAGCCTAACTAGATGTTTCTTGCACCCTAAAGTTAGACAATAATGATTTGACTTCTATCGTATATTGATTGGAATTCCTGCTATATTACACACCGCTCCAGTATTGCACTAGTTTAGCTTAATTTGTGCAAGGTTTGTCCTCTTTATTTAGTTTTAGTTTTTGTGCAATCCGCGAGCATTTTTGGGTGTTTATATAGCAGATTTTTTCCTCTCTGTTAATTGAGTATATTGGTATTTCACTTTGTGAAGTCACATCTCCAAGGATACTTTCCTGGGCTTGCCAGCTCTGCTGTATTTCAATACAGTTTTTAATACACCACACTGGTAGTAATTTACTACCTTTTTAATTCCGTAATTAAATAAATGTTAAGTTTTATTATTTTTCCTCTGTGTATTACCTCACTGTAAATACACTTATTATTTGACACGCCAAAAGAGTGCTCTGGATTATCCATTTCTCTTGTCTTTGTTTAGCTTACACATACGGATAATGAGCACCCCCCATGAAACTTGTAGTGGCATAGGTTTATATACCTTATGAATATATGGTTAATTATACTGAACTGTATATTCGAATTTGAATTATTTGGGGCCTCTAATAGGAGAATATCCCATTCCCTCTCTGTTTTGTATACCTAACCCTACAAATAGCCCTGAAAAGGGCTTTTTGCGTGGCATTACCCAAAAGTAAACAACTCTATTGCCAGCCCTTAAAAGGGCTTTTTGCGGCCATTGCCCTAAAGTAATCAGCTCTTTTACCAGCCCTTAAAAGGGCTTTTTGCGGGGCTTTGTCACAAAGTAATCAGCTCTTTTGCATCTAATCTAAATCCCCCTACACCGCCGCCACCTATAATAAATGTATTACCCCCTAATCTAATCCCCCTTCCCCCGCCGCCACCTATATTAAATATATTACCCCCTAATCTAATCTCACTATACCGCCGCCACCTATATTAACTATATTAACCCTAATTATATTAGGGTTAATATAGTTAATATAGTTATTATATTATATATATTAACTATATTAACCCTAATTATATTAGGGTTAATATAGTTAATATAGTTATTATATATATATATATATATATATATATATATATATATATATATTAAGTATAATAACCCTATCTAACTCTAACACCCCTAACTAAATTCTTATTAAAATAAATCTAATTAATATTAATATTATTAATTAAAATATTCCTATTTAAATCTAAATACTTACCTATAAAATAAACCCTAAGATAGCTACAATATAATTAATAATTACATTGTAGCTATTTTAGGGTTTATATTTATTTTACAGGTAACTTGGTATTTATTTTAACTAGGTACAATAGCTATTAAATAGTTAATAACTATTTAATAGCTACCTTGTTAAAATAATTACCAATTTACCTGTAAAATAAATCCTAACCTAAGTTACAAATACACCTACACTATCAATAAATTAAATAAACTACAAATATCTAAACTAAAATACAATTAAATACACTAAACTAAATTACAAAAAACAAACAAACACTAAATTACAAAAAATAAAAAAAGATTACAAGAATGTTAAGCTAATTACACTTATTCTAAGCCCCCTAATAAAATAATAAAGCCCCCCAAAATAAAAAAATGCTCTACCCTATTCTAAATGAAAAATTAACCAGCTCTTTTACCAGCCCTTAAAAGGGCTTTTTGCGGGGCATGCCCCAAAGTAAACAGCTCTTTTGCCTGTAAAAAAAACCCACAATACCACCCCCCAACATTACAACCCACCACCCACATACCCCTACTCTAAACTCACCCAAACCCCCCTTAAAAAAACCTAACACTAAGCCCCAGAAGATCTCCCTACCTTGATTTGTCTTCACCCAGCCGGGCCGAACTCTTCATCCAATCCGGGCGATGTCTTCATCCAAGCGGCAAAGAAGAAGTCTTCCATCCCGGCGATGTCTTCATCCAAGCGGCAAAGAAGAGGTCCTCCATCGGGGCGAAGTTTTCCTCCAAGCGGCATCTTCAATCTTCTTTCTTCCGACCTCCGACGCGGAACATCCAGCTGGCCCGACAACTGAACGACGAATGAAGTTTCCTTTAAATGACGTCATCCAAGATGGCGTCCCTCGAATTCCGATTGGCTGATAGGATACTATCAGCCAATCGGAATTAAGGTAAGAAAATCTGATTGGCTGATTCAATCAGCCAATCAGATTCAAGTTCAATCCGATTGGCTGATTGGATCAAATACAAAGCCAATCAGATTTTCTTACCTTAATTCCGATTGGCTGATAGAATCCTATCAGCCAATCGGAATTCGAGGGACGCCATCTTGGATGACGTCATTTAAAGGAAACTTAATTTGTCGTTCAATCGTCGGGCCTGCTGGATGTTCCGTGTAGGAGGTCTGAAAAAAGAAGATTGAAGATGACGCTTGGAGGAAAACTTCGCCCCGATGGAGGACCTCTTCTTTGCCGCTTGGATGAAGACATCGCCGGGATGGAAGACTTCTTCTTTGCCCCTTGGATGAAGACATCGCCCAGATGGAAGACTTCTTCTTTGCCGCTTGGATTAAGACATCGCCCTGATTGGATGAAGAGTTTGGCCCGGCTAGGAGAAGACGACTCAAGGTAGGGAGATCTTCTGGGGCTTAGTGTTAGGTTTTTTAAGGGGGGTTTGGTTGGGTTTAGAGTAGGGGTATGTGGGTTGTAATGTTGGGGGGTGGTATTGTGTTTTTTTTTTACAGGCAAAAGAGCTGTTTACTTTGGGGCATGCCCCGCAAAAAGCCCTTTTAAGGGCTGGTTAAAGAGCTGGTTAATTTTTAATTTAGAATAGGGTAGGGCATTTTTTTATTTTGGGGGGCTTTATTATTTTATTAGGGGGCTTAGAATAGGTGTAATTAGCTTAAAATTCTTGTAATCTTTTATTATTTTTTGTAATTTAGTGTTTGTTTGTTTTTGTAATTTAGTTTAGTGTATTTAATTGTATTTTAGTTTATTTAATTTATTGATAGTGTAGGTGTATTTGTAACTTAGATTAGGATTTATTTTACAGGTAAATTGGTAATTATTTTAACAAGGTAGCTATTAAATAGTTATTAACTATTTAATAGCTATTGTACCTAGTGAAAATAAATACCAAGTTACCTGTAAAATAAATATAAACCCTAAAATAGCAACAATGTAATTATTAATTATATTGTAGCTATCTTAGGGTTCATTTTATAGGTAAGTATTTAGATTTAAATAGGAATATTTTAATTAATAATATTAATATTAATTAGATTTATTTTAATAAGAATTTAGTTAGGGGTGTTAGAGTTAGATAGGGTTATTATACTTAATATATATATAATATAATAACTATATTAACCCTAATATAATTAGGGTTAATATAGTTAATATATATAATATAATAACTATATTAACTATATTAACCCTAATATAATTAGGGTTAATATAGTTAATATATGTGGCAGCGGTATAGTGGGATTAGATTAGGGGGTAATGTATTTAATATAGGTGGCGGCGGTGTAGGGGGATTAGATTAGGGGGTAATACATTTATTATAGGTGGCGGCGGTGTAGGGGGATTTAGATTAGATGCAAAAGAGCTGATTACTTTGTGACAAAGCCCTGCAAAAAGCCCTTTTAAGGGCTGGTAAAAGAGCTGATTACTTTAGGGCAATGGCCCGCAAAAAGCTCTTTTAAGGGCTGGCAATAGAGCTGTTTACTTTGGGGTAATGCCACGCAAAAAGCCCTTTTCAGGGCTATTTGTAGGGTTAGACTTAGGTTTAGTGGTAGGTATAGTTTAGTATTTTAGTGGTTAAATAATTTAATATAGGTGGCGGCGGTATAGGGGGATTAGATTAGGGGTTAATAATTTAATATAGGTGGCGGCGGTATAGTGGGATTAGATTAGGGGTTAATAATTTTAATATAGCTGGCGGCGGGGTAGGAGCTCACATTAGGGGGTAGATAATGTAGGTGGCAGTGGGGTAGGAGCTCACATTAGGGGGTAGTTAATGTAGGTGGCGGCGGTGTAAGGGGCTCACATTAGGGGGTAGGTAATGTAGATGGCGGCGGGGTAGGGGCTCACATTAGGGGGTAGGTAATGTAGATGGCGACGGTGTAGGGGCTCACATTAGGGGGTAGGTAATGTAGATGGCAGCGGTGTAGGGGCTCACATTAGGGGGTAGGTAATGTAGATGGCAGCGGTGTAGGGGCTCACATTAGGGGGTTATACATTTAATGTAGGTGGAGGCGGGGTCCGGGAGCGGCGGTTTAGGGGTAGGGATTGCGGCGTGGGATCGCGGTTGACAGGTAGATAGACATTGCGCATGCGTTAGGTGTTAGGTTTTATTTAGCAGTTCGCGGTTGACAGGTAGATAGACATTGCGCATGCGTTAGGTTTTATTTAGCAGCTAGTTTAGGGAGTTACGGGGCTCCAATAGACAGCGTAAGGCTTACTATGCCTGCAATTTTTGGCGAGGTGAAAATGGAGTAGGATTTCTCCATTTTCGCCACGTAAGTCCTTACGCTGTATATTGGATACAAAACTGCGCTGGTTTGGTATACCTGTCTATGGGCCAAAAAACGACGGCTGAAGGCAGAAATATACGAGCGTAACTTCTATGTTACGCCGTATATGTGATACCAAACCAGCGCAAATTTTGGCGTCGCCGGCTTTTGCAGGCGACGATTTATATTGGATCGGGCCCTAAGAGCATAATCTAAACTGTGTAAAGTTATATTAAATACAAAGCACAAATGCAGCAGAGCTATCATGTCATGCAGTGCTATATTGCTCTGGAGTTTTCTCTCCTTTATATACAGAAAGGGAAGTAACGCCCCTTGGAGAATTATAGTAAAAACTGCCTTTCTAGAATCTCGTGAGGGATCTCGCAGTGATCGAGAATCCTTTAATATCATCTTGTCTTAGCAGAGAGCTTTATATTATCAGGCCCCATGTGTTAGGCTGGCTACCTGTAGAGCATTAAGTTTAACTCCTTTGCTGGGGTTAAACACATAAAGGGTGATCCCAATCTTTCTTTTGTTGTTGGTAAATAACGATTTCTGATCTTTCTCTAGTATTATTTTTAATCTAATGATGATTGTCAAGTAAAAGGTCAGTGACTTTGTAAAATATACAGATTAATAGTTAATTTATATATATATATCCTCTTTGATAAAAAAAAATGTCTTGACATCTGTAATGATACAGTTCTCTCTATCAATGAACCTGAAATGGGTGACGCAAACCTCCTTACTGTGGCCAGATACACTTCACAGACAGGATGTCTCAAAACTACAAAGAGAACATTTGTTCCCCAACTAGAAGGTATAAACTTCAAAATAGATTTTGTTCTATGATCTATATCAGGTTAAAATTTAAATTAAATAAAGAGATATACATCCTGCCAGAGATAGGATGCCCCCTGTAGTGAGGAGTGGATGGTCCGTCTGCGAGAATGGTGGAGTGTACACAGGTTCTCAGGGAATATAGCCCTTCTCATTTTAAAGTTAATTACTCCATGCTGAGTTTAAAGGGACACTTTACCCAAATTTTTTTCTTTCATGATTCAGATAGAGCATGCAATTTTAAGCAACTTTCTAATTTACTCCTATTATCAAATGTTCTTCATTCTCTTGGTATCTTTATTTGAAAAGCAAGAATGCAAGTTTAGATGCCGGCTCATTTTTGGTGAACAACCTGTGTTGTTCTTGCTGATAGGTGGATAAATTCACCCACCAATAAACAAGTGCTGTCCAGTGTCTAAGCCAAAAATTGTTTGTCTCCTTAGCTTAGACGCCTTCTTTTTCAAATAAAGATAGCAAGGGAACAAAGAAAAATTTATAATAGGAGTAAATTAGAAAGTTGATTAAAATTGCATGCTCTATCTGAATCACAAAAGAAAAAAATTGGGTTCAGTGTCCCTTTAAATATACAAACCCGAACTGCCGAGAGAAGCAGACGTCCTTAGAAAGAGCTCTCTGCTTTTTGGGCCAAAAAAGAACTTATAATAGTGATATAGTGCCTTTTTTGGGGTACAGCTATGCCCACCAAGCACTAGAGATACAACCCTGCAGGCTCAGGAGAGAAAATTTGGAAACCAAAGTGTCACCGTATAATCTGGGGACTGCCGGACCTAGCGACGGAGTAAAGGAGCAGCTCCACGGAGGACAGCTCAGTACCAGAGGTCCATCCGCAACTAGAGAATCCCTAGAGTGATAGACTGAGACTTACCCGATACCCGTCGAGTACTGTTGGGGAGCCGACAAGGCGAGGTACCGCGCTGGTGCTGAAGTTTGGCGCGAAGATCCGCCATCTTTCCCGGGGCCTCCCCCTCCCGCATCCTCAGACTCCGGACCTCGTGGGGCAGAAAAGTTGGTGCCAGCACCACCCGATATCAATCGGGTGGTGGAGAAGATCAGTCCCGCACGTCCCCGAGGTGTAAAGACAAGATAGCACACATTGGGAGGTAAGGGGGCCCCGGAGGGGAAGTTTGAAATAACGAGGGGGCTCAGGGCATAAAGTCGATCCCACACACGACTAAACAGAGCATTGCTAATACCCAAAGGGCTCACACAACCCTTCCAGCTCCTGAAGACACGTGCCTTAATAAAATAAGCCCTCATAGAGAGTACGGAGACAATTGTGGGCTTTCCAGAGACTTTTAATGTGTCAACCTGGCCCAATAGGGCATGCAAACCCAGAAATATCTTGCCACCTATCTATTACAAGAGATATTAACCCCTATTGCATAAACAAAAAGAAAGTCGGGGAGAGGTCTGTGAGGACTTGTGACATTAACATCAGATAGCATTAGCGGATTTAACAGCAGTCATTTTCGTATGCACAGAACCCATCATTTATTTCATGTCTACGGTCTCCAGGATGCACTTTAAGAGACTGTCCTTTACATATAAGTTTGCGGGGACTCCTGATGATATGTAGAACCTGCAGGTGAAGTAGGGGGACATCAGCCTCCACATGAGCTATTAAAAGAGAAGTAATGGAATAGTGCTAACTACTTAAATGAAGGGAAATCTTTGAAATATATCTATATAATATTTGAAATTGCCTCAATCCATTTGCATCATTTCTCTTTATCTAAGATATCCAACCACCCCAAGGCTTGTTTTGACACTACGCTCTGAATGAGAGGTGAGAGAGAGGTTTGCTTGTCTTAAGGCACACTGTAAACAACTCCTTTCCTTAAGACCTGTGTATAGGACAATAATGGCTACAAGAAGAGGGGGAAAGGGAGAGAAGCTTCCTAATCCAGGCACCCCTTCCACAGTGTCCTCCTTCTTTAAAACCACACACATACCTAAAGCTAACAAAGACATGGAAACAGGAGATGATTCAGAACAATCTCTACCGCCATCCTTTGAGGATCAATCTCCGATTACCAGAGCTGATCTTCAATCCCTGGTATCAAAGAAAGACCTAACGGATAACTTCGAAAAATTGTGGGGGAAAATAGACTCTATACATACTTCGGTTACCTCCAGCTTAGCCGAAATCAAATCTGACCTTACAGATATGGGAAACAGAATCGATATCTTGGAAGACCAGAAGGACTCAATGGTGGAAAATGTAGATGAATTAACACAAACAATCTCCGATCAACAGCAACTCCTACAGGAAATACAAGATAAAATGGAGGACTTAGAGAACAGAAACAGAAGGAACAATATCAGATTAAAGGGAATTCCAGAAGATGTCACACCCAAGGAAATTCTGACATATATAACGCAACTCTTCCACCAGATAACAGACTCACCCCCCGAGTACACGTTCCATGAGGAAAGGGCACATAGAGCTCTCAAAGCCAAAACTAAAAATAGCATCCCCCCAAGAGATGTGATAGCTCGGATGACCTTCTTTCCAGACAAAGAAAAAATATTACAGGCTTCCAGAAAGAACCCAACTTTTAAGTTTCAAGGAAATGTCATTCAATTCTTCCAAGACTTAAGCTTACGTACCCTACAACGCAGAAGCTCTTTGAAACCACTAACAAGTATACTTCGCAAACAACAGATCCCATACAGATGGGGATTCCCCTTTGTACTAAGCATTACTAAAGACTCCAAGATCATAAACATTAAACACCAGGAAGATATCCCAGAGATATGTGGAATATTGGGCCTTGACCCTCCGACTATTCCAGATCAGGAGGCCCCATCAGCAAAGAAAAGTGATGCAACAAGATCCAACACCCATATGGCCTGGCAAAAGGTCAACTACAAAAGGCAAAAAACAATTGATACCAGAAACCAAGAGTCATGAATTCCCTTCTTCTTTTGTACTGAACTTCCTCTCATGCTCGACCAATTAGAGTCTATAAATAATTATGATTGAGTTTAGAGAGAGACATGCTTTGCACTAGCACTACTTCTATTAACACTTTAAAGGGGGCTGATAAATGTCCCCCCCTTACATTGAGGTCCGGTGGCTTCCGCCCGACCTCTGGACTGTTTGCAGATATTGTTAAGTTATCCCCTTTTTGGGGACCAGTTAAATGTTATTTGTTTAATCTTTTCCTCTTTCTCCCCTCCTCCTAGCGATCCTCTCGAGATACAGTTCCACGGGTGGCAGCTCACCACAACAGACCAGAAACTCTGGGGTAAGATGACTTACTTTGCAGATTACTTGCCCACATACACTCCATATTATATAGAACTACAGACAAATACATACACCTATGGACACCAAGATTAGATTGATATCTCACAATGTCCGCAGTCTCAACACGGATATTAAGCGCAGACTAGCAATGAATCAATATAGGGCACTAGACGCTAAATTGGTGTTTCTTCAGGAAACACACTTTATGAGAGACAACATACCAAAATATTGGAATAAACAATTCCCAACACACTACCATGCTACGGCCCCTAATTAAACACGGGGGGTATCTATACTGATCCACTCTTCTGTAGATTTCCATCATACAAGCACGTTGACTGACCCAGATGGTAGATATTTGATAGTGCGGGGACGCATTCTAGATAATGAGGTTACCCTGTGCAATGTGTACGCCCCCAACGACAACCAACATACGTTCTTTGCCCACATCGCGCATCTACTGACGGACTGGTCACGAACTAAAATTTTACTTGCAGGAGACTTTAACATTACTATGACTTCTACCCAACCATCACACAATAAAGCACTAACCCCTAAACAACACAGGCATAATCGCATTGTCAAAGCTATACAAGACTCTTTTACTCCACATACCCTTAGAGACACTTTGCACACGCTGTACGGGACAACCACCGACACTACCTTTTACTCAGCTGCACATAACACTTATGTCAGACTCGACTACATATATCTAAGCCAGATCTTACAACCCATGCTACGTGAATCGGCAATCCATGCTTGTGTATGGTCGGACCATTCTATCATCTCGATTGACCTAGACGGACTAAGGGACATTAACAGAAACAGAACTTGGACATACGACAAAACTCTTTTAAGAAATAATCAAGATCACAAAGACATGGTACGCTCCATGACAGAATTTTGGTCCATTAACACAGACTCAACCGCGAACCCAATGTATATGTAAGGATTCCAGTCCTGCTTTTACTTTTTGCCTCAACTCACCTTCCTCACCTGTACTTAAGGCATCACCCCGCCCCAAACAAGTGCTTAGTTGTTGAGTATTGTTTGCTGAAACCAGTGCTCTGTTTCTTATAAGCTATATACTTATCAAAAGAAGATTTACTTCTACTACTTTAACATTTGGGATTACAAATACCAGCTGCAGTTTGGTCTCATAAAGGGACTAATAACAACTAGTCTCATTCATCCTGAAGTTTGCTATTCCAAGAAGTATTAATTTATTTCAACTCCACATCTCTACAGGAATTGCTATTTAATTTCCAACAGGAGGATTCTACCTACTACCGCTACGGTATTTGTATCAAATCTAATTTACCTTGGATGCCTTAAGTAACGGCTAATTACAAATTTCATGTTTTCTCTTGATCTTATCTAAATTGACTTTGTCTCTCAGATATTACTATGTTTGCAACGTATGTTTTATTTAATTCTATGAACTTTCTTTGATACATTCTCATACCGGACAGTAACGGACTTTACGTGACGTCACACAGCTTCATTCATCTCAGCGTGCCATACAGCTCCTTACAACTCAGCGTGTCTCACAGCACCTATTGCAATCACTGGTCTGTGTTCAGATATCCACGCTGCAAGCATTACTCTGTGTGCTGTGTCTCGCAGCAGGTCACGCCCCTGTCAGCAGCTGCAGTCTGTGTGTCTCACATCTCTCATGCTTCAGTGCTTATTACAATGAACACTATCTCTCTCATTTGGGTTTGAGCACAACTAATGTCAAAAGTTGTTATTAATACTAATACTTATTTCCAGCCTCTAAATATTTATATGGTATAACAATAATATATAACCATATAAAGACTTACTGCCCTTACTTATAAAAATCCCTCTGAGTAAAACAGTCTATGCTGATATAATAGCCTGTACTTCAGTTGTGAAACAAATATAATTTATTTAGACTCTGCAGTTGTGATTCAAATAACCAAGGAACCTGATATAACAACTAAGCCATAAATAATGGATCCAGCAGAGCTTCCTCAAATTGTTTATAATTTAACACAAAGAGTTGACCAACTTAGTCAAGCCTTTAGAGAGTTACAATTAGAAAATGAAACTTTAAGAAAAGTAATAAAAGACACTGTCTCTACTAAACAGAGCCTTCCTGACAATCTGTCAAAACCATTTATTGCACCTCCAGATTTTTTCAATGGAGATAGGAATTTATACCGTCAATTTAAAAATGCTTGTCTGCTTAATTTCACCCTTAAACCTAGAACATACCCAAATGATAGGCTTAAAGTCCTTACAATGATAAGCTATTTAAGAGGTGAACCTCGCAGTTGGGCAGACACTCTCTTTGAGACAAATAATGCTGTTCTTTCATCTTTTTCATCTTTTCTGGATATCATGGATGAATTATACTATGATTCTAACCTACAGTATACTGCTGAGAAAAAGATGAGGAACTTAAAACAAGGTATCAAACCTGTTGAATGTTACATAACAGAATTCAAGCAATATTCTATTGACTCTCAATGGAACGCCATTGCTTTAAAAAACCAGTTCAGGCTTGGACTTTCTGACGCAGTAAAAGATGAATTAGCCCGAACTGAGTTACCTGAAACATTGGAAGGCCTTATGAAGCTCAGCAGGCAAATTGATAGGAGATTACGTGAAAGAAGATTTGAACGTCAATACCCTGAAATAGTTTACAAGAAGGATAAGGTTCTAAACCATCCCACTTCTAACAGTCCTCATACTGGTTCAACTGGTGCTGAAGCAATGGATATAAGTTTTATTAGAGGACCTCTAACTCCTGAAGAACGCATCAGAAGGAAGACTAGAGGCCTCTGCATGTATTGCGCATCCTCATCTCATACTTTAAAGGATTGCCCCTCTTTGCCACAGAACAAGAAGAGTAAGTACCATACCAATCTTTCTCTCCAGTCAAAGCATAACAACCCTCTTCATTGTTCTTTACTTCTTTCTCTACAGTGGGCAAATAAGCAATTGACCATTCCAGCCATCTTGGATACAGGAGCACAAGGAAACTACATTGACAGTTCTCTGGTTTCAAAAAATAAAATACCATTGATAAAAAAGTTGTCTCCTATTTTCCTTCATGTGGTTGATGGCTCTGAGATATCATCAGGGCCAATTACACATCACACCATCCCGCTCTCTGTCACCACATTAAAAACACATCATGAACATCTCACTTTTGATGTAATCACTTCTCCATTATTCCCAATAGTACTTGGGCTAGCTTGGTTACAGCTACACGAACCTGATATTAATTGGAAATCCTTAAATGTTCAATTAAATTCTGATTTCTGTCAACAGACTTGCCATAGAACCTTTTTTCACAGTTTATCCTCCACATCAGAAACTCTGATACCAGAAATGTACAAGCAGTTCTCTGAAGTCTTCAGTAAGAAGGAAGCAGATACCCTTCCCCCACACAGAATCTATGACTGCCCTATTGAACTGAAACCTGGAACCACACCACCTATTGGACATTTATACCCACTTTGTCAACCAGAACTGGATCATCTAAAGACTTACCTAGATGAAAATCTAAAGAAAGGGTTTATCCGTCCTTCGGTTTCTCCTGCTGGTGCAGGAATGTTTTTTGTGCGGAACAAAGACCAATCTCTTCGGCCTATCATTGACTTCAGACAATTGAACAAAATAACCATAAAAAAACGATACCCTCTCCCCCTCATTCCTGAACTCATAGAAAGACTCAGGCATGCTCAAATTTTTACTAAATTAGATTTGAGAGGGGCGTACAATTTAGTGCGTATCCGAGAGGGGGATGAGTGGCTTACCTCTTTTAGAACTAGGTATGGGTTGTTTGAATATCTAGTTATGCCCTTCGGCTTAACTAACGCACCCGCAACTTTCCAGTTCTTTATTAATGACATTTTCCATGATCTCCTTGACACATGTGTTGTTGTCTACCTAGATGACATTCTAATCTATTCCACAAATCTAGAAGAACATATCAAACATGTTAGTTGGGTTTTAGCAAGACTCCAAGTCCATCGGCTATACGCCAAATTGGAAAAATGTATTTTCCACACCAACAAAATAGAGTTCCTGGGTTACTCCATCAGCCCAAATGGGATTCAAATGCAAGATAACAAAGTGGAAGCAGTAAAATCATGGCCCACACCTTCAACACGGAAAGAACTACAAAAGTTTCTTGGCTTCAGTAACTATTACAGAAAGTTCATTCGCAATTTCTCAAAAATTGCAAAACCTCTGACTAAATTAACTAGTGCTAATTGCTCTTTCCAGTGGACTAAAGAACAGGATGATGCGTTCAGCTTCCTGAAGAATTCCTTTTCATCTGCTCCCATTCTGAAATATCCTGATCCAAACCCTCAATATACCCTAGAGGTGGATTCTTCAGATTATGCTCTTGGCGCTGTCCTCTCCCAAAGACAGTCTCCTACAGAACCACTACACCCAGTTGGGTTCTATTCAAAAATTATGACTTCAGCAGAGATCAATTATTCCATTGGGGACAAGGAACTTCTAGCCATTAAAAGAGCCTTTGAATTCTGGAGACATCTTCTTGAAGGTACCTCCCTACCTATAGTGATTTACACGGATCACCGGAATTTGGAATATCTACAAAATAACAAAACTTTATCTGGACGTCAAGTGAGATGGAGTCTCTACTTTAGTCGTTTCAATTTTCAAATCATGTACAGGCCGGGATCAAAAAATGGGAAGGCAGATGCACTCTCTCGACGAGATTCAAGACCTATACAAGAAGACTCTCCTACTAGCATTCTTCCCCCTACTCGATTCCTTGCTATCCTATCTCAACAGGATAAGGAATACCAATCTGATCTATCTTCAGAAGACCAAACCCTACTAGATAGCCTAAGCCTCCAGAATGGTTTTTACTTTCATGGTTCTAAACTATATATTCCAGAACGTTTCAGACAGAAAATAATCAAAGATCATCATGACCCTCCACTAATTGGTCATCCAGGTATCAAACGTACACATGAGCTCATCTCCAGAAGTTACTGGTGGCCATCGATGAAAACCAGTATAAAGGAATATATACAACATTGTACAACCTGTACAGTATCAAAACCAGAAAGGAGACCTCCCTATAGCTATTTAATTCCTCTGGAAGTACCGGAATCTCCTTGGTCTCATTTGGGAATGGATTTTATAGTTGATTTACCACCTAGTTCTGGACAAACTACCATTTTAGTTGTTACAGATCATTTTACTAAAATGGCACATTTTATTCCTTATCACAAGTTACCCACTTCCATTGAAACAGCATACTTATTTCTAAACCACATTGTACGATACCACGGGTTACCCTCCATTTTAACTACTGATAGAGGAACCCAATTCACCTCACGCTTCTGGAAAGCACTCACTAAAGCACTCCAAATCGATCAAAGGTTAAGCACAGCCTTCCACCCTCAGACTAACGGCCAAACTGAGAGACTCAATCAGTGGCTTGAGCAATATCTACGTTGCTATTGCTCATATCATCAAAATAAATGGACTTCTTTTCTCTCTATGGCTGAATTTGCCTATAATAATACCATTAACAGCACTACAAATTACTCTCCCTTTTTCGCCAATTATGGTTTTAATCCAAGATTCACTATCCAAACGACCTCTACACATGACTCACCATCTGTTGATGTGTTAACACAAAACATAGCTGAAAATTTCCTACACTTACGTGATAACATCAAACAAGCTCAGGCTTCTCAGAAGAAATTTTATGATTTACGTCGTAGCTCTTCTCCGAAATATTCCATAGGGGACTATGTTTGGTTATCTTCCAAAAACATTAAAATGCACTTACCAAGTAAAAAATTGGCTGGGTTGTTCCTTGGCCCATTCAGAATTCTACACATCATCAATGAAAATGCCGTCCGGCTTGACCTACCTGATTCTTTACCCATCCACCCAACTTTCCATGTATCATTATTGAAACCCTACTTGGGAGATAAGCCTGATGTACCTATTCTACCCCCTTCTCCTATTCAATTGGGCACTGATGTCTATGAAGTTTATGATCTTTTGGACTCAAGACATTATAATGGAGAATTACAGTATCTGGTCCGATGGAAAGGGTTCGCCCCAGAGGATGACACTTGGGAACCTCATGCACACATTAATGCTCCGAAGCTTATTGCTCGTTTCCATAGACGCTATCCAAGTAGACCTAAATTTCAACCCGTGGTCGGCTTGCTTGAGGGGGGGATCTGTAAGGATTCCAGTCCTGCTTTTACTTTTTGCCTCAACTCACCTTCCTCACCTGTACTTAAGGCATCACCCCGCCCCAAACAAGTGCTTAGTTGTTGAGTATTGTTTGCTGAAACCAGTGCTCTGTTTCTTATAAGCTATATACTTATCAAAAGAAGATTTACTTCTACTACTTTAACATTTGGGATTACAAATACCAGCTGCAGTTTGGTCTCATAAAGGGACTAATAACAACTAGTCTCATTCATCCTGAAGTTTGCTATTCCAAGAAGTATTAATTTATTTCAACTCCACATCTCTACAGGAATTGCTATTTAATTTCCAACAGGAGGATTCTACCTACTACCGCTACGGTATTTGTATCAAATCTAATTTACCTTGGATGCCTTAAGTAACGGCTAATTACAAATTTCATGTTTTCTCTTGATCTTATCTAAATTGACTTTGTCTCTCAGATATTACTATGTTTGCAACGTATGTTTTATTTAATTCTATGAACTTTCTTTGATACATTCTCATACCGGACAGTAACGGACTTTACGTGAAGTCACACAGCTTCATTCATCTCAGCGTGCCATACAGCTCCTTACAACTCAGCGTGTCTCACAGCACCTATTGCAATCACTGGTCTGTGTTCAGATATCCACGCTGCAAGCATTACTCTGTGTGCTGTGTCTCGCAGCAGGTCACGCCCCTGTCAGCAGCTGCAGTCTGTGTGTCTCACATCTCTCATGCTTCAGTGCTTATTACAATGAACACTATCTCTCTCATTTGGGTTTGAGCACAACTAATGTCAAAAGTTGTTATTAATACTAATACTTATTTCCAGCCTCTAAATATTTATATGGTATAACAATAATATATAACCATATAAAGACTTACTGCCCTTACTTATAAAAATCACTCTGAGTAAAACAGTCTATGCTGATATAATAGCCTGTACTTCAGTTGTGAAACAAATATAATTTATTTAGACTCTGCAGTTGTGATTCAAATAACCAAGGAACCTGATAGTATACATGGGCAGCCCATAAGGCAGTGGTTAGAGGATTGCTGATCCAACTCAAAACTAAGATTACTAAGAAATGCAGGACATACATAGATCAGCTCCATAAAGAGATTGAAGCATTGGAGAGACAACATAAAATAACTAAAAACCCAGCGGCCCTACAAAATATCCAGAACAAAAGACAATCCCTAGCAATGATATTAAACTCACAAGAAGCAAAAGCAGCACAGAGGCTTAAATCGCAGTACTTTATCTATGCAAACAAGCCAGATAGATATATGGCACACAAAATAAGAGAGAGATGTAGGGCATCAGCCATAGACCTGATAGAAACAGAGAAAGGGACCCTGACTTCACACCCTAGGGAGATAGTAGAATCTTTCGCTAATTTCTATGGCAAGCTTTACGACGGTGAAAAAGTGACTCACAACACAGAGACCTTACACCAAACGAGAAAACTTTTAGATAAATGTGATCTGACACCACTGACGACAGCACAAAAGACTACCCTTAATACCCCGATATCCCCTATGGAAGTCTCAAAAGCCATCAAAGACTTAAAACCAGGGAAAGCAGCTGGCCCTGACGGGTTCCCAGGGGAGTATTATAAACTTTTCAAAAACGCCCTAGTCCCACATTTAACCAAATTTTGTAATTCCATCATGGATGGTAACCCAATCCCTCAGGAGTTGCTAGATGCGTAGATAGTCGTTATCCCCAAACCAAATAAAGATCACAGGAGATGTCAAAACTACCTACCCATCTCACTAATTAACCAAGATCTCAAAATATTCACTAAAATTTTGGCCAACCGTCTTAAATCAATTATGCCGCACCTGGTTCACCCGGACCAGGTGGGATTTATACAGAACAGGGAAGCCCCAGATAACTTAAGGCGGGTGATTAATTTAATTCACCATCTAGGGGAAACTCGGACGCCTTCTCTAATTCTATCTTTGGATGCGGAGAAGGCGTTTGACAGAATAGACTGGAGATATATGTTTGCGGTCATGGAAGAATTGGGTTTTAATGATGCCTTTTTGAAAGCTTTGCGGGCAATATACTCAAACCCACAGGCCCAGGTTACCACGGGGGGATACAAATCCGCTCTTTTCCCCATATTAAATGGGACAAGACAGGGTTGCCCCCTATCACCCCTATTATTTGCCCTCTGTATTGAGCCACTGGCGGCCAGAATTAGGAATCACCCAGACATCTCGGGAGTCCGGGTGGCTCATTCTGAGTATAAAATATCCCTATTCGCGGATGATATCCTGCTTACACTTACCAAACCTCTATTATCACTCCCTAATTTACATAAGTTATTAAACGACTTTTCAGATATCTCTGGCTACAAAATTAATATGGAGAAAAGTGAACTTCTCCCGATAGCTATTCCTCCACATACGCGTAAAATTATTGAACTCAATTTTGAATTCCGTTGGGTCCCCACAACAATCAAATACCTAGGTATTAACCTCCCGATACAGATGCAACTTCTATATAAACATAATTACACCCCACTTCTTGGCCAGATTAGAAAAGACCTTGTTAAATGGCGAACGTGCGGTTTCTCCTGGATGGGAAGAGTAGCGTTAATTAAAATGAATGTACTTCCACGCCTTCTATATCTTTTTAGAGCCCTGCCCATCAAAATAGTTAGGGCAGATATTATTAAACTACAAACCGAAATATTAGCTTACATAAGAGGCCCAAAATCGGCCAGAATAGCAAGACAGGTGGTAAACAGAAGTAGAGCAGCAGGGGGAGTGGGTGCCCCAGACCTAATGGAATATTATAGAGCCGCCAGACTGGCCCAAGACTCTTGTCTCCTGAGGAGATCGGAGGAAGCTACTTGGGTGTTTCTGGAGATGGAGTTGGGGGGATGGGAGGAGAGAGACTCGATTTTATGGGACACACACATTGTTGCCCCAGACAAGGAACTCACTAAAACATACACCTCCGACCTGATCATAAAAACCTGGAGACAGACACTTACAAGACCAGACTTATTTCCTGAACTCTCCTTGTTGACACCAATTAGATGCCTCATGCCGGGTGACTCTCGTGTGATAGTCGCCAAATGGGAAAACAAAGGGCTTTACAGGGTGGCGGACGTGATACAGAGGGGTCAGTTACTCTCTTTCATTCAGCTGCAGTCAAAGCTAGCTCCTACAAAGCTTCATTGGTATATCTACCTCCAATTACACTCATCTTTACACCCCTTCTTGAAAGCCCCTAGAAGTGGACAACCCACAATATTAGAGACCTGTGGCGCAAGCCTTACGAGAACTAAACACAATATCTCTAAAATATACCTTGCACTGCAGACACCACCCAACAGAGCCAAATCCATGATGATGTTAGCATGGGAAAAAGACTTAGATATGGTTAAAGACATACAAGAGTGGGAGAGAGTGATCCAGGAAGCTGACAGGGGATTAATTAGTATGGATCTGAAGGAAAATGTGATGAAAACCATATTTAGATGGTACCTAACCCCTACGCCATTTGCGTATCCTATCTTTTCAATGGGATCTTTCTAACGCCGGTATTTAGAGTCGTGGCTGAAGTGAGTGTTAGAAATCTAACGACAAAACTCCAGCTGCAGAAAAAAGCCAGGAGTTAAGAGCTTTTTGGGCTAACGCCGGTTCATAAAGCTCTTAACTACTGTGCTCTAAAGTACACTAACACCCATAAACTACCTATGTACCCCTAAACCGAGGCCCCCCACATCGCCGCCACTCTATTAAATTTTTTTAACCCCTAATCTGCCGACCGCACACCGCCGCCACCTACGTTATCCATATGTACCCCTAATCTACTGCCCCTAACACGGCCGACTCCTATATTATATTTATTAACCCCTAATCTGCCGCCCCCAACGTTGCCTCCACCTAACTACAATTATTAACCCCTATTCTGCCGACCGGACCTCACCGCTACTATAATAAATGTATTAACCCCTAATCCGCCTCACTCCCGCCTCACTAACCCTATAATAAATAGTATTAACCCCTAATCTGCCCTCCCTAACATCGCCGACACCTAACTTCAATTATTAACCCCTAATCTGCCGACCGAATCTCGCCGCTATTCTAATAAATGGATTAACCCCTAAAGCTAAGTCTAACCCTAACACTAACACTAAGTTAAATATAATTTAAATCTAACAAAATAAATTAACTCTTATTAAATAAATTATTCCTATTTAAAGCTAAATACTTACCTGTAAAATAAACCCTAATATAGCTACAATATAAATTATAATTATAATTATATTATAGCTATTTTAGGATTTATATTTATTTTACAGGTAACTTTGTATTTATTTTAACCAGGTACAATAGCTATTAAATAGTTAAGAACTATTTAATAGCTAAAATAGTTAAAATAATTACAAAATTACCTGTAAAATAAATCCTAACCTAAGTTACAATTAAACCTAACACTACACTATCAATAAATTAAATAAAATACCTACAATTACCTACAATTAAACCTAAAACTACACTATCAATAAATTATCTAAATACAATATCTACAAATAAATACAATGAAATAAACTAACTAAAGTACAAAAAATAAAAAAGAACTAAGTTACAAAAAATAAAAAAATATTTACAAACATCAGAAAAATATTACAACAATTTTAAACTAATTACACCTACTCTAAGCCCCCTAATAAAATAACAAAGACCCCCAAAATAAAAAAATGCCCTACCCTATTCTAAATTACTAAAGTTCAAAGCTCTTTTACCTTACCAGCCCTGAACAGGGCCCTTTGCGGGGCATGCCCCAAAGAATTCAGCTCTTTTGCCTGTAAAAAAACCCATACAATACCCCCCCCAACATTACAACCCACCACCCACATACCCCTAATCTAACCCAAACCCCCCTTAAATAAACCTAACACTAAGCCCCTGAAGATCTTCCTACCTTGTCTTCACCATGCCAGGTATCACCGATCGTTCCAGGCTCCGAAATCTTCATCTAAGCCCAAGCGGGGGCTAGACATCCATCATCCGACGGCTGAAGAAGTCCAGAAGAGGCTCCAAAGTCTTCATCCTATCCGGGAAGAAGAGTAGATCCGGACCAGCAACCATCTTCTTCCAAGCAGCATCTTCTATCTTCATCCGATGAGGACCGGCTCCATCTTGAAAACCTCCACCGCGGACCCATCTTCTTCTTCCGATGACTTCCCGACGAATGACGGTTCCTTTAAGGGACGTCATCCAAGATGGCGTCCCTCGAATTCCGATTGGCTGATAGGATTCTATCAGCCAATCGGAATTAAGGTAGGAAAATTCTGATTAATCAAGTTCAATCCGATTGGCTGATCCGATCAGACAATCAGATTGAGCTCGCATTCTATTGGCTGATCGGAACAGCCAATAGAATGCGAGCTCAATCTGATTGGCTAATTGAATCAGCCAATCGGATTGAACTTGATTCTGATTGGCTGATTCCATCAGCCAATCAGAATTTTCCTACCTTAATTCCGATTGGCTGATAGAATCCTATCAGCCAATCGGAATTCGAGGGACGCCATCTTGGATGACGTCCCTTAAAGGAACCGTCATTCGCCGGGAAGTCGTCGGAAGAAGAAGATGAGTCTGCGGTGGAGGTCTTCAAGATGGAGCCGGTCCTCATCGGATGAAGATAGAAGATGCCGCTTGGAAGAAGATGGTTGCCGGTCCGGATCTACTCTTCTTCCCGGATAGGATGAAGACTTTGGAGCATCTTCTGGACTTCTTCAGCCGTCGGATGATGGATGTCTAGCCCCCGCTTGGGCTTAGATGAAGATTTCGGAGCCTGGAACGATCGGTGATACCTGGCATGATGAAGACAAGGTAGGAAGATCTTCAGGGGCTTAGTGTTAGGATTATTTAAGGGGGGTTTGGGTTAGATTAGGGGTATGTGGGTGGTGGGTTGTAATGTTGGGGGGGGTATTGTATGGTTTTTTTTTACAGGCAAAAGAGCTGAATTCTTTGGGGCATGCCCCGCAAAGGGCCCTGTTCAGGGCTGGTAAGGTAAAACAGCTTTGAACTTTAGTAATTTAGAATAGGGTAGGGCATTTTTTTATTTTGGGGGTCTTTGTTATTTTATTAGGGGGCTTAGAGTAGGTGTAATTAGTTTAAAATTGTTGTAATATTTTTCTGATGTTTGTAAATATTTTTTTATTTTTTGTAACTTAGTTCTTTTTTATTTTTTGTACTTTAGTTAGTTTATTTCATTGTATTTATTTGTAGATATTGTATTTAATTAATGTATTGATAGTGTAGTGTTAGGTTTAATTGTAGGTAATTGTAGGTATTTTATTTAATTAATTTATTGATAGTGTAGTGTTAGGTTTAATTGTAACTTAGGTTAGGATTTATTTTACAGGTAATTTTGTAATTATTTTAACTATTTTAGCTATTAAATAATTCTTAACTATTTATTAGCTATTGTACCTGGTTAAAATAAATACAAAGTTACCTGTAAAATAAATATAAATCCTAAAATAGCTATAATATAATTATAATTTATATTGTAGCTATATTAGGATTTATTTTACAGGTAAGTATTTAGCTTTAAATAGGAATAATTTATTTAATAAGAGTTAATTAATTTCGTTAGATTTAAATTATATTTAAGTTAGGGGGTGTTAGTGTTAGACTTAGCTTTAGGGGTTAATACATTTATTAGAATAGCGGTGAGCTCCAGTCGGCAGATTAGGGGTTAATGTTTGAAGTTAGGTGTCGGCGATGTTAGGGAGGGCAGATTAGGGGTTAATACTATTTATTATAGGGTTAGTGAGGCGGATTAGGGGTTAATAACTTTATTATAATAGCGGTGCGGTCCGGTCGGCAGATTAGGAGTTAATAAGTGTAGGCAGGTGGAGACGACGTTGTGGGGGGCAGATTAGGGGTTAATAAATATAATATAGGGGTCGGCGGTGTTAGGGACAGCAGATTAGGGGTACATAGGGATAATGTAAGTAGCGGCGGTTTACGGAGCGGCAGATTAGGGGTTAATAATAATATGCAGGGGTCAGCGATAGCGGGGGCGGCACAATAGGGGTTAATAAGTGTAAGGTTAGGGGTCTTTAGACTCGGGTTACATGTTAGAGTGTTAGGTGCAGACGTAGGAAGTGTTTCCCCATAGCAAACAATGGGGCTGCGTTAGGAGCTGAACGCGGCTTTTTTGCAGGTGTTAGTTTTTTTTTCAGCTCAAACAGCCCCATTGTTTCCTATGGGGGAATCGTGCACAAGCACGTTTTTGAAGCTGGCCGCGTCCGTAAGCAACTCTGGTATTGAGAGTTGAAGTTGCGTTAAATATGCTCTACGCTCCTTTTTTGGAGCCTAACGCAGCCATTCTGTGGACTCTCAATACCAGAGTTATTTAAAAGGTGCGGCCAGAAAAAAGCCAGCGTTAGCTACAAAACTCTAAATCTAGCTGTTAGGGTTTATTTTGAAGGTAAGTATTTAGTTTTAAATAGAAATAATTTATTAAAGTATAGTGTAGTGTTAGGTGTAATTGTAACTTAGGTTAGTTTTTATTTTACAGGTAAATTTCTCTTTATTTTAGCTAGGTAGCTATTAAATAGTTAATAACTATTTAATAGCTATTGTACCTAGTTAAAATAAATTGAAAGTTGCCTGTAAAATAAAAATAAATCCTAAGATAGCTACAATATAATTATAATTTATATTGTAGCTATATTAGGGTTTATTTTACAGGTAAGTATTTAGCTTTAAATAGGAATAATTTATTTAATAAGAGTTAATTTATTTCGTTAGATTTAAATTATATTTAACTTAGGGGGGTGTTAGGGCTAGGGTTAGACTTAGCTTTAGGGGTTAATACATTTATTATAGTAGCGGTGAGGTCCGGTCGGCAGATTAGGGGTTAATAAGTGTAGGTAGGTGGAGGCGACGTTGGGGGCGGCAGATTAGGGGTTAATAAATATAATATAGGGGTCGGCGGTGTTAGGGGCAGCAGATTAGGGGTTCATAGGGATAACGTAGGTTGCAGCGGTGTACGGAGCGGCAGATTAGGGGTTAAAAAAAATATGCAGGGGTCAGCGATAGCGGGGGCGGCAGATTAGGTGTTAATAAGTGTAAGGTTAGGGGTGTTTAGACTCGAGGTGCATGTTAGGGTGTTAGGTGCAGACTTAGGAAGTGTTTCCCCATAGGAAACAATGGGGCTGCGTTAGGAGCTGAACGCTGCTTTTTTTGCAGGTGTTAGGTTTTTTTTCAGCTCAAAATGCCCCATTGTTTTCTATGGGGGAATCGTGCACGAGCACGTTTTTGAAGCTGGCCGCGTCCGTAAGCACCGCTGGTATTGAGAGTTGCAGTGGCGGTAAATATGCTATCGCTCCCTTTTTGGAGCCTAACGCAGCCCTTCTGTGAACTCTAAATATTTACCTTTAAAAGGTGCGGGGGAAAAAAAGCCAGCGTTAGCTACGCGGGTCGTTACAGACAAAACTCTAAATCTAGCCGTATTTATATCAAACAAGGATTTGTCCTATCAACTAATTGTGACTTTTCTAAGTGAAAAAATAGACAGAAAAAAGGGGAGATATTTTAAGTGACTTCAGTTTATCTCATGAAAAACGTATTCTGTCTTATGTAACTCTGATGTGTTTCAAATCAAACAGCGATATTAAAGATGCAGATGTCTGAGAGTCTATGACATCCGATATAATATTTTGATCCTTGTGATTGGACTATAAAAAGGTGTTATAGATCAGCTGCATTAAAGAACAACACTTTGTTTCTACAACAATATATCTTAAATCCAGCGCTCATATGGGCAGAAGAAAAGTTGTAACAGTTTCAGTTTAAACAAGCTGTTACGGATCATCTACATCTCTATACGCTGAACATTCAGCATACCGCTACAGCCTATCAAAAAAGAGGCGTTACCTCTAACTACCAATAGGAAACGGAGGTTCGCCTGTTCACATTAAGCCGCGAAAGAGCAAAACATAGGAGGACGCTCATAGAAGCGCTACAGTGACTCAGAGACACTTCCGATTCTTAACGAACACAAGTAAGGTACCTTACGTTTTTCTAAACAACGTTTTGCCAAACAACTATTTAACCCAAAGGGTGGCTATTTGTATTAAGTTACTATCTCTTTTAAAATATCACCATTATTGTTAGGACATTTGACCTAAGGAATTACACATAGGGAGACGTCCCTATATTTTATAATTTATATGTTTATGTGCAATTTTTTATTTAATGTATTTTATGCTATCTTATGTTAATAGAGCTATTTAGTTCATTAAATGAGACTTTATCTATATTGAACGATCCTTTTTTACCTACCCATCTACATCACCTACTAACACAGCCATTAATTTATATACTTAATTTATATTTCTCTTTTTTTCACACATCCACAAAAGACATCGTTTCACATCACCATATCTCTCAGAAAATAGAGACATGCTTCACAAATAGCATTTAATCTGTCCACATTTGAATTGTCTATATTTACAGACAAATTATTACCTTAAGGTAAACACCTTTTTATAGTCCAATCACAAGGATCAAAATATTATATCGAATGTCATAGACTCTCAGACTGCATCTTTAATATCGCTGTTTGATTTGAAACACATCAGAGTTACATAAGACAGAATAAGTTTTTCATGAGATAAACTGAAGTCACTTAAAATATCTCCCCTTTTTTCTGTCTATTTTTTCACTTAGAAAAGTCACAATTAGTTGGTAGGACAAATCCTAGCTTAATTTATAAGCGCCAGTGGTAATCTACACATATACACTCTATCTTTACTTAAACTACTGAGGAGGAGTAGTTTTCACTTCCACCAGACATTTAGGATCTTCTAGTAAGCGCCAACCCTCTTATCACTTTTTTATATCAAACAACTCACAGTGTGCATACCATATACAATGACATACATTATAGACATCTTAATAAGCAGAACCTAAGCAGTATATAAGCAGTATATTACCATCAGCATATAGACCTTGTGTCAGAGTATAGAATAACTCATACAGTAGGACTTCAAGTAGCTCATTATCATTGTTCCACTGTTACAAGTGGCAATCAAGGTCTAAGATAAAAAATGTGCATAGTAGCTATCACAGGGTTTAAATGTTTAGAAACCTAGTGGATAGTTCCTCGTCACATTGATTATAGTCAAGTATTGTATTAAAGACATCAGTGTAGTGGTTTAACTACTCAGTGGGGTACTCTACTCCATGGCCTTAGCTGCTGTGGCAAGACCCTACTTGTGTGGAGTCAAATTGGGGATACACAGAATAACCTCTCATGTGCATTATGTATTAAATTGGCCCAAATCTAGTGAGAGTCTAACTATAGTATGTCACCCCCACTGGTCAAGGATCACAGAACATAATAGAGCATCAGGTATATCATGGTGACTCACCCATCCTCCATTACTTAAAGGAAGCAGTGCCAATCATTCGACATGTTCAGGCCTCTAGGATGTAGGGTACCCAGTCGGTGTATCCATCGTGCTTCCATTTGAAGAAGTGTTCTGTCGTGATCCCCTCCCCGTTTCAGGGGGGAACATCGTCAATTAGGATGAATCTTAAATCCGTGACTTTATGTTTGGCATGTAAAAAATGTCTTGCTACAGGTTGATCAGAAACTCCTTTATCACGTGCACTCAGAATTGCAGAATGGTGATTTTCCATCCGCAATCATGCGTTGTCACTCGTCTTTCCGACGTAATATTGTCCACAGCAGCAGCTGAGTAAATTGATCATGTGACTTATGACGCATGTGATAAAATGCTTTATTGGAGTATTTCTGAGTTGTGTGAGGGCTCCGGAAGGTCTTATAGGGAATCTTACCATTGCAGGTGGTGCAACCCGTACATCTGTAACAGCCTGTCTTTTTGGTCTTGAGCCATTGTTGTTTCATGTAACAATGCTGTGGGTCGGTAAACATCAGTCTGTCTCTCAAACATTTATTTTTATTTTGTATAAAAATGTGTTATATTTGTTACCTGGCAACCAAGGTGTTGCCAAGGCAACACAATTTTGGCTCAATTTTCTGTAATTTTGGCGCAATTTTCTGCAATTGTTTGATGGGCGGAGCTTAGCACCTTTAAATTGCACTTTGTTTACTTGCACAATTGTCTGGTGTGAGGAAAGGGTCTGTGAACCCCGAAACATTACCACAATAAATAATTAATTTTATATCTCAATCCAGCGAGTGCAGTCCTTGATTGAAATAGACTGTGATTGTTACTGACTTTGCACCCTGGTTGATGACCCAACGGTATTGTGAGTGCAGATACACATGGAGGATATGAAATGTTTACTTTATCTGGCACCCAACGACTACTAACTGCATCAGCCCTCAAACCATCTGTGGGCTTCAACGCTTGTGGAGCCTTTTCTTTCTGTTATTACACATCTGGCTTTGTTTGGGCCTTCTATACTTTCTACAACACACTGGGTGTTTCTCTCCACGCACATAACACTGAAGTGTGTCAGCACCTGGAGAACTGACAAGGGCATATACTAGAAGACAATATTTTGATAATGGCAGATGCACTATTGGAATCTGAATTACCAGATGAAGAGGTTACTACCAAAACCTTTGCATTTACCACCGAGGACTCAGAAGTAACTGAGACTGAACAAATTGAACAAATTGAACAAATTGAAACTACACAGACAATTTATAACACTACTACTTTAACTCATAATGATAATATTGTTGTGCGCAATTCTGATAAGGGAGGCAGCATTGTAGTCATGAATAAGTCTAGCTACTTTAATGAAGCATATAGACAGCTGTCTGACAGAGGTACATATCGACTACTGAATAATAATCCTACTAACATTTTCAAAAATAGCCTTAAACAACTTATAGCAGATGGCATTACTTTAGGAGTCTTCAAAGAACAGGATATGAACTCCTTGGTACCAGAGAATCCAATATGTCCAGTGTTTCACCATGTACCTAAAATACATAAGAGTCTAGATTCCCCTCCGGGTAAACCCATAGTGGCCGGTATTGGATCTTTGTTTGAACCACTAGGAGAATGGTTAGATTCTATCCTACAGCCGATTGCCACTTCACAACTAAGTTACCTTAGGGATAGTACACATCTTTTGAATACGTTAGATGATATCAACTGGCAACCTGATTTTTCTTGGCTTGTTATAGATATTACCTCTCTATATACTTCCATTCCCCAACATTTGGGCATCCAGGCAGTAGAATTCTTTTTACATAGGGATTCTGGTTTAGACTCCCCTACAATTGAATATGTCTGTGAAGTACTCAGGTTTCTTTTGTCGCATAACTATTTTTTATTCGATAGTCAATACTACTTACAAACCTGTGGCACCGCCATGGGGGCTAAGTATGCCCCCTCTTTTGCTAACATATTTGTCGCCTGGTGGGAGCTACTCTATGTCTATACTCCAATGAATTCTTGGTGTGAAGCTATAGAGTTATTAGTACGGTATATAGATGACCTTCTTTTTATAATCAAAAAACCACTTGATGATATATTGTTCAATGAATTTATTGACTTTTGTAACAATAATGAGATGGGTCTTAGATTTACTGGGGAATACAGCAAAGTAAGTGTCAATTACCTTGATTTAACTCTCCAAATTGTTGACAATCAAATAGTCACCAAAACATTTAGGAAAATAACAGCTGGTAATACCATCCTTCATGCTACTTCTCAACATCCACTCCATCTTATTGAATCTATACCCAAATCACAATTTATCAGACTTAGACGCAATACCAAATCTGACAAGATCTATGATCAGCAATCTATAGAACTTATATATATATATAAGTTTGTCCCCAAAACATCGAAAACATTGGGGCAAATACTGTCTCCAAGCATGGTTAAGAATAATTCTCAAGATATGCCAAAAAATTGGTTATCTAAAAAAGGCACCTATAAATGTGGAGCTAAAATCTGCTATGCCTGTCCCAACATACTTCAGGGTGACACCTTTCGTTGCACTACTGATAACAACACTTATAATGTAGACTTTTATGCCAATTGTTCTACTCAATATGCTGTTTATTTGCTTACATGCAAACTTTGTTCCTGCCAATATGTAGGCATGACATCACGTCATGTTAGAACCAGATTCAATGAACACATCAGGGATACTAAGAATTATGACTCTGATTCAGCTGTAGCAAATCATTTTAATAATATCCATTTTTCAAATAAAGCAGATCTGTCATTACAAGTTATAGATATAGCTATAGTTCCCCCAAGAGGAGGTAATAAAACTAAAATCCTAGAGAAAAAAGAACTATACTGGATCTTAAAACTCAAAACATGCCACCCAACTGGCATGAATAGGGAATGTGATGTCAGTTATTTTATTGATAACTAATCTATGAGAACTATGTCTTGTGCGTTATTCACTTGCCTTATCATTTGCTAGATTCAGATTTAGTTTTATAAAGGTAACTTATTAGAGTCTAACATTTTACGTTTATTATCCTTTAGCTAGTTTAGCTTATTCTTTTTAAGAGTGTTTCTTTTGTTACTGACAAAATACTAAACATGATATTACAAACATCACATTAATATTATTAGAATGTTTAAATTCATATATATATCATTTACATTGTACTCTATTACCCACTTGCAGTATTTTTCATTACATATTTTTATTTTTATTTATTACCTTTTCATTTTTCATTTCATTTTTTGATCATTTAGTTTTTTATGTTATTTGATGCATCTATTTACATGTATTGAGTTTTTTGTTACATAGCCTGTGTACCCTGTAACTTTGTGAATTGTATTTTACAATTATCCTGTGTCCATCCAGATCTAACTATGTTTTTAACCAATTTTTATCTGGCTACTGAGGGGTTAACATCTTCTTTCAGCCTATAAATTGTTATGGTTGTAACATAGACAACAGTCTATGAGTAAGCGCCACTAGGGGGCGCAAAACGCGTAAGACCTTTGTATGCTCTGTTCCCCTGCCTGTCAGTCTGCATTTTTTAACTCAGCTAAGAGCTGCAATAAAGATTTGAATTTTACCTTTTCCCGCCTGTGGGTCTGCTTTGAAGTGCCTGCCACCTCCTCACTTTGGACAATTTATAACACCCTGGTGAGACTCAAGAAAAGAGAGACTGACCTGGAACTACACACTGTCTACCTTTCAAAATATTATAAAAAGAACAAGATACCAAAAGGCTTTAGGATCAGGAACCAGCCCACGATTGGAAGGAATAACAAGAACTTCTGTTTATGATGGTGTCAGATCTTAAACAAATGCTCTATGGACTTGCTTTTACTGGTGATTGAAGAATGTACAAATATCCTTACCATGGTAAAAGATGAACTAAAGGAATTCAACAGCAATAAGATGCAGATATTGAGGGATGATTCAAATGAGACTTGGTTGGATAAAATCACCAAACAGGTGAATGATTACAAGAAAGAACTGATGGCTTTTAAGAAGCAGAAAATCATTACGGTTCATAACAATTACAGGGATAAAAGAATCTACTCCTGGCTCCATGGCAACAACACACAAGGAGGACCACAGAGGCCGAGACGCCAACAGAACTATCGATCCAGACTCCTTAACACAGTGGACAGCAGTTCAGGCTCAGCTACAGAGGGTGGATACACTGAACAAAGTCATCATGACCAAGGACCCACAACATCTAATGCTCCTTTTTTATGGGTCACTACCAGATCCGCCAAAACACTAGGCCGAGGCCGCACCCGAGGAGGGGGAATCACTGCGGGCGGAAGACCACCTCTACCACCCAGATAACAAACCCTGATATCGTTATCAACATCAGCAGCAGGATATTGGATGATGGAGAGATCAGCCTATTGAACAAAGGCCTTACATTCACCCCAACCTTCAAAAATGATGATTTTGAGACATTTCTTGATATACAAAGATTCCAGAGGAATCTAAAGCTAAAGGAGCACTTTGGGGACATGACAACTGGGGCAGAGATTAAAAGGTTCAAACCAAAAAGCAAAATTGAACAAACACCAGTGGCACGAGCATCAAAAAGGAAATTTATGCTAACCTGATAAATTTATTTCTTTTTCGATACGATGAGTCCACGGATTTCATCCTTACTTGTGGGATATCGCCTCCTGGTCAGCAGGAGGAGGCAAAGAGCTCCACAGCAGAGCTGTATAAATAGCTCCTACCTTCCCTCCCAACCCAGTCATTCGACCGAAGTTAGGAAGAGAAAGGAAAACCCAAGGAGCAGAGGTGTCTGAAGTTTAACAAAAATGGACTCATTCTGTCGAAAAAGAAATAAATTTATCAGGTAAGCATAAATTTCCATTTCTTTTTCAAGATACGATGAGTCCACGGATTTCATCCTTACTTGTGGGATACAATACCAAAGCTATAGTACACGGAAGAAATGGGAGGGACAAGACAGGGAACCTAAACGAAAGGCACTGCAGCTTGAAAAACTATCTTCCCAAAAACAGCCTCAGTGGAGGCAAAAGTATCAATATTGTAAAATATGGAAAAAATTGCAAAGAGATGACCAAGTCGCAGCCTTGCAAATCTGTTCAACAGAAGCATCATCTTCGAATGCCCATGAGGAAGTCACAGCCCTAGTGGAATGAGCCGCAATCCATGCAGGAAACCGCAGTTCAACAGTCTCATATGTAAAGCGGATGATACTCTGCAGCCAAAAAGAAAGAGAGGTAGCCGTAGCCTTCTGACCCCTACGTGCTCCAGAAAAAAACAACAAATAATGAAAATGAATGGCGAAAATCCTTAGTCGCCTAAAAGCAGAACTGCAAAACACGGACTATGCCCAAATTATGTAATAGACGCTCCTTCTCAAAAGAAGGATTAGAACACAAGAAAGGAACAACAATTTCCTAAATAATCTTCTCCACAGAAATAACCTGAGGAAGAAAACCAAGTATAGGTCATAACAACACCCTAGCCAAAGAAAAACAAGGCAAGGCGAATTTATATGGTAATGTCGAAAACTCAAACACCTTTTGAGCAGAAGAAATGACAAAAAAAAAAACTTTCCAAGATAACAACTGAATATCAATGGAACGCATAGGTTCAACAGAACCCCTTTGTCAGGGTTTTTTCCCTGTATTGTTTGCCATGTGCTGCTGGCAGCCATTTTACTCACCTCTCTTCCTGACTATGGTGCATTGTGGGGGATGCTGCTCAATTCCTGCACTTCCTTTTATGGCCAGACTGGTGTGCATCATCCATGTGAGACAGGATGCAGTCTCAGAATTGTGATGTCATCACTTATTATTTAAAGGGCCTCTGTTCAGTATGCTTTGCCTTTGCGTTGTCTCAGACCTGTTTGTGAGAGTTCCTGTGTATTACCTGGCTATCTTATGTCCCTCCTGGTTCCTGATCCCTGGCTTGTTCCTGACTCTGCTGTTTTCCTTGTTCCTGATTCCGGCCCGTCTGACTATTCGCTTTGGCTCCTGACTCGGCTCGTCTGACTACCAGCTCTGGTTTTGATTCCTGGCTTGTTATTTGACTTGTGGACCTTTTATTATTTTTTGCTATTAATAAAGGTGTGATTATTTTTGCACTTCTCGTCTCAGTCTGATTCCTGGCACCCTGACATTACGCAAAGGCCATGAATCCTAATTGAAATCAGACTCAGAGAGAGGCCCTCTTTCAAGGAGCGCTTGCGGAAGCCTCCTGTTCCGTTGTCTCCTACGTGTTCGTTCCCACCCATGCCTCCCTCTCCTTCCATGCCTCCTGGTCCAGAGTCACCAGGTACTGCTGAGCCGATGCAGCTGGGATTCACGTGCCTCTCCGCGGCGGAGAGGGCCTTCAGGAGGAGGGAGGGGCTCTGCCTCTATTGTGGGTTATAGGGCCACCTTTTGAAGTCTTGTCCTACACGGCCGGGAAATGCTCACACCTAAGGTCCTGTCGGGGGCAGACCTTGGGTGGTTTATCCTCATCCCCGGAACCGCTTAAGGAGAAACCTTTGGTCACAGTTGTCCTTTCCTGGGTGGACTCCTCCATAGTCACCCAGGCTCTTGTTGACTCCGGTGCTGCGGGCTATTTCATTGACAGTACTTTTGTATCAAAGCACTCCATTCCTTCCTGTTTTGCCTCGGTCCGTTCCGCTTGCTATTGAGGCCATTTATGGCAGGCCCCTTCAGCCCGCACTCGTTACTCACAAAACTGCTCCGTTGTCCATGGCTGTTGGGGCTCTCCATTTTGAAACCCTCCAGTTCCAGGTGATAAACTCTCCGCATTTTCCGGTTGTTGTGGGTTATCCCTGGCTCCAAAAGCACAATCCCAGTCTCGACTGGCGCAGGTCCGAACTTTTGTCGTGGTCCCCGCAATGTATTTCCTCTTGTCTTCGGAAACCAGTAAAAGTCTTGTCCACTTCTTCAGTTTCTCAATTGCCAGAGGAGTACCGAGAGTTTCTAGATGTGTTTGACAAGGTGCGTGCCGGTACGTTGCCTCCTCACCGGTCCTACGATTGTGCCATAGACCTGCAACCCGGAGCCATTCCTCCTTGGAGCCGGGTGTACCCTCTGTCTGTTGCAGAGAATTGTGCTATGGAGGAGTATGTTGCCGATGCTCTGTCGCGGGGGATTATCCGCAAATCCTGCTCTCCTGCAGGGGCTGGCTTCTTCTTTGTGAAGAAAAAGGGTGGCGAGTTAAGACCATGTATCGATTATAGGGGTCTTAATCGTCTTACCATTAGGAATGCTTACCCTATTCCGCATATTACGGAACTCTTTGACCGCCTCAAGGTAGCTACGGTCTATACTAAACTTGATTTGAGAGGAGCGTACAATCTCGTTAGGATTAAGGAGGGCCACGAATGGAAAACAGCATTTAACACCAGGAGCGGGCATTATGAGTATCTTGTAATGCCCTTTGGCCTATGTAATGCTCCTGCTGTTTTTCAGGAATTTATTAATGATGTCCTACGAGATATGTTGCAACAGTGTGTTGTGGTGTACTTAGACGACATCCTCATACACTCACCCACACTTGAGGCTCATCGTTCTGATGTTACACGGGTTCTTCAGAGACTACGTGAAAATGGCCTGTTTTGTAAACTCGAGAAATGTGAGTTCCATCAGACTCAAGTAACCTTCCTAGGTTATGTTATCTCCGTTGCAGGGTTCTCCATGGATCCTGACAAGTTATCTGCAGTTCTGCAGTGGCCTCGCCCAGTTGGTCTTCGGTCTATTCAACGTTTTTTGGGGTTTGCCAATTACTATAGAAAGTTTATTAAAAACTTTTCTTCCTTGGTCAAGCCTATCACAGACATGACCCGTAAAGAGAATGATCCACTCCATTGGTCACCTACTGCCATTAAGGCCTTTGATAGTCTTAAGACTGCCTTTGCTGCCGCTCCAGTTCTGGCTCATCCTAACCCTGTCCTGCCTTTCGTTCTTGAGGTTGATGCGTCTGAGACTGGAGTAGGTGCCCTCTTGTCTCAACGTCCTACGCCTGACGGTTCCTTGCATCCGTGTGGTTTCTTCTCTAAGAAATTGTCTCCAGCAGAGTGCAATTATGAAATTGGCGACAGGGAATTACTGGCCATAATGTTGGCACTTATGGAATGGAGGCATCTTCTCAAGGGTACTATCGTGCCAGTGCTCATTCTTACTGATCACAAGAATTTAACTTATCTATCTGAAGCAAAACGTTTGTCGCCCCAACAGGCCAGATGGGCACTATTTTTGTCTCGGTTTAATTATGTGGTCTCCTACCTGCCTGGTAGTAAGAATGTTAGGGCTGATGCCCTCTCTCGACAATTTTCGCCTCTGTCCAAGGAGGAGTCTGTACCTACTCCTGTTATACCTCCTGACCATATTTTTGCTACCATACGTACTAATTTGACTTCTCCCTTGGGGGAGGAGATCCTGGCTGCACAAACCAATGCACCTCCTGAGAAACCTAGTGGTAAGTGTTTTGTTCCTGAGAATATTCGAACTAAACTTTTGCACACTTACCACTATCCTAAAGCCGCAGGTCACCCAGGCAAGAACCAAATGATTTGGTCTGTCACTCGACAATTCTGGTGGCCAGGTCTTCGTTCTGATGTTGCTGTGTATATTGCCTCTTGCTCAGTTTGTGCACAGAATAAGACTCCTCAACGTCTTCCTGTGGGTCTTCTTCAACCTATTGCTAATGGTGAGCGACCTTGGACACATCTTTCCATGGACTTCATTGTCGAGCTCCCTGTTTCCAATGGCAATACTGTTATCCTTATGGTGGTTGACCGTTTTTCTAAAATGTCACATTGCATTCCCTTGATGAAGCTGCCTACCGCTCAGGAGCTTGCTTCAATTTTTGCCCGGGAGGTCTTCCGTTTACATGGGTTACCCAAGGAGATAGTGTTGGACCGGGGTAGCCAGTTTGTCTCCAGATTTTGGCGTTCCTTTTGTGCTCAAATGGGGATCTAGCTTTCCTTCTCCTTGGCATATCACCCTCAATCCAATGGGGCTGCGGAACGGTCTAATCAAGCTCTGGAACAGTTCCTCCGTTGCTATGTATCAGATCACCACAATAATTGGTCTGAACTGTTACCTTGGGCAGAGTTTACTCGTAATAGTGCTATTAATGCTTCCTCCAAGATATCCCCGTTCATTGCGAATTATGGGTTTCAACCATCCTTGTTGCCCGATTCATTCATGTCTCAGGGTATTCCGGCTTTGGAGGAGCATCTCCGGCAACTCGGTTCCACGTCGGTGCAGATTCAGGATTGCCTTCATCGTTATATGCAGCGCCAAAAGTTCCAGGCTGATCGTAGGCGTCTGCCCGCACCTTCCTACCAGGTTGGTGAGAGAGTTTGGCTGTCCTCCCACAACTTGAACCTTCGTGTGCCTTCCAATAAATTGGCTCCCCGTTATGTTGGTCCTTTTAGAATACTCCGACTGGTTAATCCTGTGGCCTACGCTCTTGACCTTCCTCCTGCTATGCGCATCTCCAATGTTTTTCATGTCTCCCTCTTGAAGCCATTGGTTTGTAATCGGTTTACCACTGTGTTGCCTTGTCCCCGTCATATCTTTGTTGACAACCATGAGGAGTATGAGGTCAGCAGCATTATTTACTCTCGTATGTCCAGGGTCCGTGTACAGTATTTGGTTCACTGGAGAGGCTACGGTCCGGAGGAGCGTTCTTGGGTTCCCTCCTCTGATGTTCATGCTTCCCACCCTCCTCCGTAGAACACCACGTTCGTGTAAATCTTGCTTGCTGTAAGGATGATCCCTGAACTAGTGACTTAGCTAGATAGGGCGCCATTGCCAAGCCCTGTAACTCAAGCACCGCTAACAGCGATCCCAGAGTCTCCGAAAAAAACCTGGGACCAAGGCAAGCCCGAAAGGAAGGACCATGAACGGGGAGTGTTTACCCAAAAAAGGTAAACCCCAGAACTAGAGACGAGTTTCATGAACAGTACCGTAAAGTACTTGACCCTTGCACAGGTGATATAAGTCAACCTTCCAAGACCATGGGAAAAAATGGAACAAATTAATAGTTTCCATCTTGAAGGACAACGCTCTTCTGACAACATGGTCTGAAAAATTCCCATTTTTGAGGAATAACAACCCAACTGGTAGCCTAAATTCAATACCAGTATCAGGACTGGGTCAACCACTCCCAGGACTGAGAGGACTCCTATGCAGTGTAAGAACTTCCCTCCCTATGTCTGAGTCACAGACAATTATGAAAGCGGAAACTGCCCCTGAGAGGAAATTATTTGAGCTCGAAACTAAACAAGAGCAAACACGGAAAAACAAGATCCATCCCGGACCAGGGTATGGTCTCCATGCCGTCTATGATTCAACATCAGGGTATGTGTCCAATAACATCCTAGTCTTAGAACATGTATCCGTAAAACAAGGTTCTAACCATAAGGTTCCCAGAACTGGGACAGAGCCACCCATGCTTCTCGCTGGACAACTGGAAGGAAGAAATTGAAATAAAGGAATTAGTCAATTGAAAACTGTATCCAGTCCTGGAGATTATCCAGAACATCTACTGACTAATAGCCCTAGACAACACATCAAACCAAAACTCTGTCACACCAGTGACGGTAGTAAAGTACATCGTAGGTTGTCATTGTATACCCTGGTGAGTGTCCAAAAGACTATCCGCTAAGGGTATAGAAGTTCTCGTAAAGACCTACCCCTCAAACAAACAACGTTTGAGTAAACATTTTAGGAGCAGTAGTTGGATTCAAGCCACAAACTTTCTGCTTACCAGGTAGTTCAGCCAGCCATTATACTACCAATGCTGGCCCTAAGGAATGACGTCCAGCCTCTTAACTCATACGTCTATCTTGAAAATATAGGGAATGCCTAAGGTACCAACTCCATTTGAAACTGAGATTCTTAGAAATGTGGAGAAACCCTTCATAATAGCACAGCGCCTCTAGTATGCTTCTATGTTATGTAAAAATATAGAATGCATCACAACCCCTAGTGTAGGGTGAAGGAAAACGCAGGGCACTGCATGTGTCCATAGAATTGTTATCACATAGGAACGATACCGTTTTGTGGAAAAATAACCCTATTCCTGTGTGCGTTTGATTCATCCTTAGTCACAAAAGATGAACTAACGAGCAAACAGCCAAAATTCATTTATTTATAAGATACACAGAAAAAAACGTTACTGTCTCTTTAAATCTAAAAGTAACTAATCTCTGTGTTGTTGTGTACCATTCTATGTCACAAAGGATGAAATAACAAATAAACAGCTGTAAACCTGTAAATAAAGCTTACACAGTAAAACTGTTACTATCACTTTAAATTCTCTTATATCATCCAAGTAGAACCTTCTAAATGGAGAGCATTCAGTCTTGGACAAGTGGGGCAGCAGTGCGGCCCATTAGGATACACCGACTGGCTTTGCTTGAAATAGCCATTGCGATGCACATAAATCAACCATGTCTTGCGCCCACAATTCCATGCAAGGAACCGCAGAGCACCGCATGGGAACCAGAAAAAACATACTTTATGTGTGCACATATAAGTACAAAACATTAAACAACAAATACATTAAACAGCTGAAATTAAATAAAAACGTTCCTGTCTCTTTAACAACAGAAAAAGAAACGTTATTTTGTATGTGCTACTGTCTCTTTAATTGCCAAAAGGAAATACTGCAGCACCCAAGCAACATATCAACTACTGACATTTTATATAGAAAAATGTACACGTAGAGCTGCATGTCTATATCAACATAACCTAAGTTCCATACAAAACAGGAGAGTTTATATACAGTGTACTGTTGCTTGTTACTAGTCATATGTTGCACAGAATATCTAAAGCGTGATATAACATTGAGACCTCCGGTATCTAATGGAAGTAGGAAGCGCAATGATAAACATATAACTCGCCATTGATACTAAACGACCAGGAGTTAAAGAACAAGCTACAGGCTCATGGCTACCTATGGCTAGAGCCCAGCCCATAGAACACAGTGTTCTCAGAAATCGTATCTGTCACACTTTGCTGCTGTAACCCTTGCTGTCATGTGGAAATATGGAATTCAGCATTCCCCGAAACTGACAACATCAGCAGAGAACAAAGTGCGCAGCATACAAAAAATGGCCACAAGACTCCGTCCATCGTGGGGGTAATAACATACAGTTCCCGGTCTCCAGCATAATTGATTTAATAACTGCGCCACCGGGAACTGGCTGCTGCAAACAAAACTTTGGGCTAAACTGTATCAGAATTGATCTGAATAAAATATCACTCCCCACTGAAAATATCCCCAGCTCGAGTGACCCCCAAAGCAAATATCGAGCTCCTTAGCCCCTCAAGTGCGCATCAAACTGAAAAACTCCCGGATGCTAAAAACAAGATATAAGGCCAACGGAGCCGTCAGAAAACATGGGGAAAAGTTTGTCTACTGTTTCTGTCCTTTTTTCACAGCACAGCCCAATGTCGTGTAAATGGTCTCAATTCCCATAAGAGTTTACTGAGTATAATAACCCAAGTCGCAGCTGTCAGTATTCCTGTAGCCCCTGCTAAGAATATACTGTCGGAAAGGTCCCTCCTTTAAAATGCAGGAGTTCTTACCATTAAGTACAGTGCTCCACTTCTCTGAGATCTATGTCAGTGATCTAGAATAAAAAGTCAGCACTTACCTCAAAAGCTGTGCGACAGCATGGCATCCATCAGGTTTCCAGGGGTCCTCTCCCTCCCATAGCCCTGTGGAATAAGATAAGCCTGAGTTAAAAATGCTTAGGCTATCTGTATTTAGGGCAGCAACATGTATAGGAGGCGCAGTGAGAATTATGTCCCACCAGTTCCTATTGCTTTAAAGCCACCAAATGCTTCTCTTTTTTACTGAAGAGACTGATCTGGTCTAGGCTACACCCCAGATAAAGCAGCACTCATTAGCACTACTTTTAAAATAATAAACGCTTGATTGAAGAATCTATAACTAACACCTCACTTTGCCTCTTCCTATCACTAACACAGGCAAAGAGAATGACTGGGTTAGAGGGAAGGGAGGAGCTATTTATACAGCTCTGCTGTGGAGCTCTTTGCCTCCTCCTGCTGACCAGGAGGCGATATCCCACAAGTAAGGATGAAATCCGTGGACTCATCGTATCTTGAAAAAGAAACATACACAAGGCTCATTTCAAGTGACTCTGAAAAAGCTAATGTAGAAAAACACAGACGTAACCTGAATAAATCTGAAAGACTGGCATTAAAAGCACTTGCCACAGATCTTGATATAATAATATGACCCGCAAAGGGTGGGGCCATTGTAATCATGAACTATGCCCAATACCGCAATGAGATCCTGCGACAACTGAGTGACAACTTGTCCTACAAAAAACTGACCTGGGACCCCACAAAGAACTTCAAAAAGGATATTGATGAGACATTGAAAGAAGCACTCCAGTATTATTGGATTGACAAGTATGAATACAAATTCCTCAGTACTACTCATCCAATCCACCCGATTTTATATACTTTGCAAAACATACACAAAGACCAACAAAACCCCCCTGGTAGGCCAATTGTATCGGCCAAGGCTTCTCTACTACAACCTGTGGTGAAATGGATGAACTCATACATTAGAGATTCCGGAGACCTTATCACTATGTTGAGATCCGTGGAAGGGACCAATGATGCTGATGATCTACTAGTGACAATGGACGTGAGGAGCCTATATACCGTTATTCCACACTCTGGTGGTCTGGTGGCTGTCGAATCAGCACTAACCAAATTTCCATATATAGGCTCACACATCACGTTTATTTTGGATATCTTGGAAAAATGCCTTAAACTGAACTACTTCTGATTTGAAAACACTTTCTACCAACAGCTCATGGGAACAGCTATGGGGTCAACTATGGCCCCATCCTATGCCAATCTCTTTATGGAGCATTATGAGCGTGACATCATGGATGTATATAACCATGGATCGGTTAAATGCTACAAAAGGTACATTGATGATGTCTTCTTCATATGGCATGATACTGAGGAATCACTAACTGAGTGGGTGGCACAACTCAACAATCAGGAATCACCAATCAAATTTTAACTGAATTATGATAAAGACCAGATTGATTTATAAGAAACAGTGTAAACTCTTCACAAGCCTGTATACTAAGCCAACCGACAGAAACTCTTTACTGGAAGACTCAAGCAATCCTCCTCCACATACCCACAAGGCGATAATAAAATCTCAAATGATTAGGGTGATGAGGAATAACACCGAAATAACAAACCAGGAATTTAAGCTGGACATGATGACCAACAAATTCCTACAATGAGGCTATAAAATTAGCCTCATTAATGAGGTCAGAAAAGATTACAGCTCAGCTCATTGTCAGCTCATTGACATTTTTTGCATGCCAAACATAAAGTCACGGATTTAAGATTCACCCTAATTGACCATGTTCCCCCCTGAAACGGGCAGGGGTTCGCAACAGAACACTTTTTCAAATGGAAGCACGATGGATACACCGACTGGGTACCCTACATCCTAGAGACCTGAACATGTTGAATGATTGGCACTGCTTTCTTTAAGTAATGGAGGATGGGTGAGTCACCATGATATACCTGATGCTCTATTATGTTCTGTGATCCTTGACCAGTGGGGGTGACATACTACTAGGATTCTAAACATTCAAACCCAGTGATAGCTACTATGCACATTTTTCATTCATTACTTGTGGGAACAAATACCCAAGCTCTAGAGGACACTGAATGAAATAAAACAGGAGGGTAAAAAGGAGGTGGACCCTATCCTGAGGGCACCACAGCCTGCAAAACCTATCTCCCAAAAACTGCTTCTGCCGAAGCAAAAACGTCAAATTTGTAACACTTTGTAAAGGTATGTAAGGAGGACCAGATAGCCGCGATACAAATCTGCTCCATAGAACCCTCGTTCTTAAAGCCCCAAAAAGAGGTCAGAGCTCTAGTTGAATGAGTTGTAATCCTCAGAGGAGGCTTATGTTCCGCTGTCTAAATGCGAAATGGAGGACACTTTTCAGCCAAAAAGATAAAGAAGTAGAAGAGGCTCTCTGTCCCTCACGCTTCCCGGGAAGAGAACAGAGAAAGAAGAAAAAAGTAGGACATAGGAAGGAACCACAATCTCTTGATTGATGTTGCAAATTGACACAACCTTAGGAAGAAAACCTAACTAGGTTCGTAGAACAGCCTTATCAGCATGGAAAGCAAAATAAGGAGGGACGCAATACAAGGCAGTAATCATAGATATTCTGCATGCAGAAGCAATAGCCCGTAGAAAAGGAACCTTCCAAAACATAATTTAATGTCCACTTCATGCATAGGCTCCAATGTAGCCTGTGCAAAACCCAAAGAAAAAGATTTAAACTCCAAGGAGGAGCAATAGATCTAAACACAGGTATGATCCTAGCAGATCGTTAACAAGTGACTGCACATAAGGAAGCTCAGCAAATCTCCTGTGCAGTAACACAGACAGGGCCAAAATCTGTCCCCTCAGGGGACTTGCAGAAAAGCCCTTCACCAGCTCATCCTGGAGAACAAAGTAAGTAGGTCCTCCACACCTTATGACAGAAGTGACGAGCAACCAGCTACGAGCTTGAATGAGAGTAAAATAACACTCTCAGAAAACACTCTCTTGGCTAGGACTGAGCGTTCAATCTCCACGCAGTCAGCCTCAGAGATCTAGACATAGATAAACAAAAAAACCTTGGTCAGCAGATCCCTGCAACAAGGTAACTTCCACGGAGGGGATAATGACATCCCCACTAGTCCGTGAACCATATCCTTTATGGCCAAGAGGGAGCAGTCAGTATCACTGACGCCTGCTTGAATTCGAACCACTACACTAGGAAGACATGGTAACGGCCGGAAAAGATAAATTAGGCTAAACCTCCAAGGCACCGCTAATACATCTGTTAGCTCCGCCTGAGGATCCCTGTACCTCGACCCATATCTGGGTAGCTTGGTATTGAGATGACATAAGATCTTCCTCTGGCAAATTTCCGCCAATTCTCGGGATGGAGAACCCATTCCCCTGGTTGAAAGGATTGTATGCTGAGGAATCCGCTTCCCAATTGTCCACACCCGGAATGTGGATCACTGACAGCGAACAATGTGGGTCTTCGCTCACTCCAGAAACCAAGATACTTCCCTCATAGCTATGTAGCTTCTTGCCCCCCCCCCCTGGTGGTTGATGAAAGCCACCGAAGATATATTGTCTGATTGGATCTGATAAACTGAGACAAACCCATCAGAGGCCAAGCCTTCAGAGCAATGTATATTGCCCGAAGATCCAAAATGCAATTGGGATTGAACATTTCTTCCTGAGACCATAGATCCTGTGCCTTCCTGGCACCCCAAACAACTCCCCATCCTGACAGACTCGCAACCGTAGTCACAATCACCCAGGATGGTATTGAGACGGACAACCCTTGGGACAAGAGATCTGGACAAAAACACCAAAAGAGCGATTCTCTCGATCGGTTGTCCAAAGAAATCTGTGAGACAGATCTGAATGATCGCCAATCCACTGATTCAGCATGCGCAGATGCAACAGTCTGAGGGGAAACCTGGCAAAGGAAATTATGTCTATGCTGGACACCATGAGACTAATCACCTCCATACACCGAGCCACAGATGGCCCTAAGGAGTTCTGGAGGACAAAACATGTTGTAGCTAGCCTGCAACATCTCTGGCCTGCCAGAAATAATTTCATGTCCATGTAGACTATTATAGTACCCGAGAATTCTACCCTGGTATTTGAAACAAGAGAATTCTCTCTAGATTTATCTTCCATCCATAGGATCAATAAAACTGGAAGTGCTGGTCCAAGGAACACAAACCTTAGAGACTGGAAGTGGTCCTTGAGGATTGGTAAGTGAAGGGAGCATCCTTCAGATCTCTTCAATGAGGGGACATATAAAAAGTTGTGTAAGCACTTTAGGTCCCAATCGGATGGAAAATTCCCTCCTTCTTTGTGACCACAAGAAGGAGGGAAGGTTTCTCACAGCGTTAGGCACCGGGACAATAACTCCTAAGAGGACAGATCCCGCACGCACCCCAGAAGGCTTCGCTCCTTTCTGGTCAGGAAGAAAGAAGAGAGAGGCGGAAACTGCCCTTGGGTGGCAGAGACGTGAAACCTATTGTCAGGAACCTCCTTCATTCTTGGCCCTTCCCCTTCTGCCTATTTAACTTGCACACACCTTTCCTTAGGTGCTTAGTATTTTTGATTGTTTGGCTACCTGACTTTCATTCCGCTGAGCTCAGAGCAGCTTTCCGCTGTTTGCTTGTTCCCTGTGTTTCTTGGCTGTGGAATCCAACTTCATACATCTCACCAAGAGTTTCTTCTTTGTATCATCATTCAAGTTCGTATTCATTCCTTAAAACCTCATCCTAAAACTGTTGTGTACTCTCAGTGCAGCTAATTGTTCTGACCCTGCAGCACAGCTGCTATTTCCTGTGTGAAATAACCTGTGTTAGCTTTCAGCTTCAGTATTCTGTTGCCGTAACTCACTGGAGCATTCTTCCGCCTACTACTGCTCTCCTGCTGAATCTCTGACCAACTACATAACCGCTGTAGCAATCTCCTCAGACATTGTGTAAGTAATACTTACTGTACAGTGTTAAGAGTAATTCAGTTTCACTTGTTTGTTCACGGAGCGTGGCTCCTCCCTTCAGTTGTCAATCTGCTGCTAAACACTGCCACACGAACTCTACCTTCAACTGTATCAGACGCTGTATTAATGTGCTGTGCTATACTTAACTTGTAACATCCAGGAACTGAGGGATCTGACATAAATCATTTCAGAGTAGGGATGCACCGAAATTTCGGCCGCAGAAAGTTTCGGCCGAAAATGGCATTTTTAGCTATTTCGGTTTTCGGTTTTCTTGCCTGTTAGTTTCGGTAAAATTATTGTGTAGCATATTTCAAATTTGATGCTAGCCTAGAGCTGCTGTTTAAGTTTATTACTTCACTTACTGTTCTGCATATGAGTTTTCTAGTATTATACTTTATTTGGATAATTGGTAAAAAAAAAAAAAAACCTGTTAAATATGATTATGTTACATAGAACTAAATGAAGAATAATACAGCATATTGATATTTATAATTGTTTTAAGTAGGGATGCACCAAAATTTTGGTCGCAGAAACATTTTGGTCAAAAACAGAATTTATGTTTACCTGATAAATTACTTTCTCCAACGGTGTGTCCGGTCCACGGCGTCATCCTTACTTGTGGGATATTCTCTTCCCCAACAGGAAATGGCAAAGAGCCCAGCAAAGCTGGTCACATGATCCCTCCTAGGCTCCGCCTACCCCAGTCATTCGACCGACGTTAAGGAGGAATATTTGCATAGGAGAAACCATATGATACCGTGGTGACTGTAGTTAAAGAAAATAAATTATCAGACCTGATTAAAAAACCAGGGCGGGCCGTGGACCGGACACACCGTTGGAGAAAGTAATTTATCAGGTAAACATAAATTCTGTTTTCTCCAACATAGGTGTGTCCGGTCCACGGCGTCATCCTTACTTGTGGGAACCAATACCAAAGCTTTAGGACACGGATGAAGGGAGGGAGCAAATCAGGTCACCTAAATGGAAGGCACCACGGCTTGCAAAACCTTTCTCCCAAAAATAGCCTCAGAAGAAGCAAAAGTATCAAACTTGTAAAATTTGGTAAAAGTGTGCAGTGAAGACCAAGTCGCTGCCCTACATATCTGATCAACAGAAGCCTCGTTCTTGAAGGCCCATGTGGAAGCCACAGCCCTAGTGGAATGAGCTGTGATTCTTTCAGGAGGCTGCCGTCCGGCAGTCTCGTAAGCCAATCTGATGATGCTTTTAATCCAAAAAGAGAGAGAGGTAGAAGTTGCTTTTTGACCTCTCCTTTTACCAGAATAAACAACAAACAAGGAAGATGTTTGTCTAAAATCCTTTGTAGCATCTAAATAGAATTTTAGAGCGCGAACAACATCCAAATTGTGCAACAAACGTTCCTTCTTCGAAACTGGTTTCGGACACAAAGAAGGCACGACTATCTCCTGGTTAATGTTTTTGTTAGAAACAACTTTTGGAAGAAAACCAGGTTTAGTACGTAAAACCACCTTATCTGCATGGAACACCAGATAAGGAGGAGAACACTGCAGAGCAGATAATTCTGAAACTCTTCTAGCAGAAGAAATTGCAACCAAAAACAAAACTTTCCAAGATAATAACTTAATATCAACGGAATGTAAGGGTTCAAACGGAACCCCTTGAAGAACTGAAAGAACTAAGTTGAGACTCCAAGGAGGAGTCAAAGGTTTGTAAACAGGCTTGATTCGAACCAGAGCCTGAACAAAGGCTTGAACATCTGGCACAGCTGCCAGCTTTTTGTGAAGTAACACAGACAAGGCAGAAATCTGTCCCTTCAAGGAACTTGCAGATAATCCTTTCTCCAATCCTTCTTGAAGAAAGGATAGAATCTTAGGAATCTTTACCTTGTCCCAAGGGAATCCTTTAGATTCACACCAACAGATATATTTTTTCCATATTTTGTGGTAAATTTTTCTAGTTACAGGCTTTCTGGCCTGAACAAGAGTATCAATAACAGAATCTGAGAACCCTCGTTTTGATAAAATCAAGCGTTCAATCTCCAAGCAGTCAGCTGGAGTGAGACCAGATTCGGATGTTCGAACGGACCTTGAACAAGAAGGTCTCGTCTCAAAGGTAGCTTCCATGGTGGAGCCGATGACATATTCACCAGATCTGCATACCAAGTCCTGCGTGGCCACGCAGGAGCTATCAAGATCACCGACGCCCTCTCCTGATGGATCCTGGCTACCAGCCTGGGGATGAGAGGAAACGGCGGGAATACATAAGCTAGTTTGAAGGTCCAAGGTGCTACTAGTGCATCTACTAGAGTCGCCTTGGGATCCCTGGATCTGGACCCGTAGCAAGGAACCTTGAAGTTCTGACGAGAGGCCATCAGATCCATGTCTGGAATGCCCCACAGTTGAGTGATTTGGGCAAAGATTTCCGGATGGAGTTCCCACTCCCCCGGATGCAATGTCTGACGACTCAGAAAATCCGCTTCCCAATTTTCCACTCCTGGGATGTGGATTGCAGACAGGTGGCAGGAGTGAGTCTCCGCCCATTGAATGATTTTGGTCACTTCTTCCATCGCCAGGGAACTCCTTGTTCCCCCCTGATGGTTGATGTACGCCACAGTCGTCATGTTGTCTGATTGAAACCGTATGAACTTGGCCTTCGCTAGCTGAGGCCAAGCCTTGAGAGCATTGAATATCGCTCTCAGTTCCAGAATATTTATCGGTAGAAGAGATTCTTCCCGAGACCAAAGACCCTGAGCTTTCAGGGATCCCCAGACCGCGCCCCAGCCCATCAGACTGGCGTCGGTCGTGACAATGACCCACTCTGGTCTGCGGAAGGTCATCCCTTGTGACAGGTTGTCCAGGGACAGCCACCAACGGAGTGAGTCTCTGGTCCTCTGATTTACTTGTATCTTCGGAGACAAGTCTGTATAGTCCCCATTCCACTGACTGAGCATGCACAGTTGTAATGGTCTTAGATGAATGCGCGCAAAAGGAACTATGTCCATTGCCGCTACCATCAAACCTATTACTTCCATGCACTGCGCTATGGAAGGAAGAGGAACGGAATGAAGTGTCCGACAAGAGTTTAGAAGTTTTGTTTTTCTGGCCTCTGTCAGAAAAATCCTCATTTCTAAGGAGTCTATTATTGTTCCCAAGAAGGGAACCCTTGTCGACGGAGATAGAGAACTCTTTTCCACGTTCACTTTCCATCCGTGAGATCTGAGAAAGGCCAGGACTATGTCCGTGTGAGCCTTTGCTTGAGGAAGGGACGACGCTTGAATCAGAATGTCGTCCAAGTAAGGTACTACTGCAATGCCCCTTGGTCTTAGCACCGCTAGAAGGGACCCTAGTACCTTTGTGAAAATCCTTGGAGCAGTGGCTAATCCGAAAGGAAGCGCCACAAACTGGTAATGTTTGTCCAGGAATGCGAACCTTAGGAACCGATGATGTTCCTTGTGGATAGGAATATGTAGATACGCATCCTTTAAATCCACCGTGGTCATGAATTGACCTTCCTGGATGGAAGGAAGAATTGTTCGAATGGTTTCCATTTTGAACGATGGAACCTTGAGAAACTTGTTTAAGATCTTGAGATCTAAGATTGGTCTGAACGTTCCCTCTTTTTTGGGAACTATGAACAGATTGGAGTAGAACCCCATCCCTTGTTCTCCTAATGGAACAGGATGAATCACTCCCATTTTTAACAGGTCTTCTACACAATGTAAGAATGCCTGTCTTTTTATGTGGTCTGAAGACAATTGAGACCTGTGGAACCTCCCCCTTGGGGGAAGCCCCTTGAATTCCAGAAGATAACCTTGGGAGACTATTTCTAGTGCCCAAGGATCCAGAACATCTCTCGCCCAAGCCTGAGCGAAGAGAGAGAGTCTGCCCCCCACCAGATCCGGTCCCGGATCGGGGGCCAACATTTCATGCTGTCTTGGTAGCAGTGGCAGGTTTCTTGGCCTGCTTTCCCTTGTTCCAGCCTTGCATTGGTCTCCAGGCTGGCTTGGCTTGAGAAGTATTACCCTCTTGCTTAGAGGACGTAGCACTTGGGGCTGGTCCGTTTCTACGAAAGGGACGAAAATTAGGTTTATTTTTGGCCTTGAAAGACCTATCCTGAGGAAGGGCGTGGCCCTTACCCCCAGTGATATCAGAGATAATCTCTTTCAAGTCAGGGCCAAACAGCGTTTTCCCCTTGAAAGGAATGTTAAGGAGTTTGTTCTTGGAAGACGCATCAGCTGACCAAGATTTCAACCAAAGCGCTCTGCGCGCCACAATAGCAAACCCAGAATTCTTTGCCGCTAACCTAGCCAATTGCAAAGTGGCGTCTAGGGTGAAAGAATTAGCCAATTTGAGAGCACGGATTCTGTCCATAATCTCCTCATAAGGAGGAGAATCACTGTCGATCGCCTTTACTAGCTCATCGAACCAGAAACACGCGGCTGTAGTGACAGGGACAATGCATGAAATTGGTTGTAGAAGGTAACCCTGCTGAACAAACATCTTTTTAAGCAAACCTTCTAATTTTTTATCCATAGGATCTTTGAAAGCACAACTATCTTCTATGGGTATAGTGGTGCGTTTGTTTAAAGTAGAAACCGCTCCCTCGACCTTGGGGACTGTCTGCCATAAGTCCTTTCTGGGGTCGACCATAGGAAACAATTTTTTAAATATGGGGGGAGGGACGAAAGGTATACCGGGCCTTTCCCATTCTTTATTTACAATGTCCGCCACCCGCTTGGGTATAGGAAAAGCTTCTGGGAGTCCCGGGACCTCTAGGAACTTGTCCATTTTACATAGTTTCTCTGGGATGATCAAATTCTCACAATCATCCAGAGTGGATAATACCTCCTTAAGCAGAGCGCGGAGATGTTCCAACTTAAATTTAAATGTAATCACATTGGGTTCAGCTTGTTGAGAAATTTTCCCTGAATCTGAAATTTCTCCCTCAGACAAAACCTCCCTGGCCCCCTCAGACTGGTGTAGGGGCATTTCAGAACCATTATCATCAGCGTCCTCATGCTCTTCAGTATCTAAAACAGAGCAGTCGCGCTTACGCTGATAAGTGGGCATTTTGGCTAAAATGTTTTTGATAGAATTATCCATTACAGCCGTTAATTGTTGCATAGTAAGGAGTATTGGCGCGCTAGATGTACTAGGGGCCTCCTGAGTGGGCAAGACTCGTGTAGACGAAGGAGGGAATGATGCAGTACCATGCTTACTCCCCTCACTTGAGGAATCATCTTGGGCATCATTTTCAGTGTCACATAAATCACATTTATTTAAATGAGAAGGAACCCTGGCTTCCCCACATTCAGAACACAGTCTATCTGGTAGTTCAGACATGTTAAACAGGCATAAACTTGATAACAAAGTACAAAAAACGTTTTAAAATAAAACCGTTACTGTCACTTTAAATTTTAAACTGAACACACTTTATTACTGCAATTGCGAAAAAGTATGAAGGAATTGTTCAAAAGTCACCACAGTGTCTTAAAGCCTTAAAAGTATTGCACACCAAATTTGGAAGCTTTAACCCTTAAAATAACGGAACCGGAGCCGTTTTTAACTTTAACCCCTTTACAGTCCCTGGTATCTGCTTTGCTGAGACCCAACCAAGCCCAAAGGGGAATACGATACCAAATGACGCCTTCAGAAAGTCTTTTCTATGTATCAGAGCTCCTCACACATGCGACTGCATGTCATGCCTCTCAAAAACAAGTGCGCAATACCGGCGCGAAAATGAGGCTCTGCCTATGATTAGGGAAAGCCCCTAAAGAATAAGGTGTCTAAAACAGTGCCTGCCGATATAATTTTACCAAAATACCCAGATTAAATGATTCCTCGAGGCTAAATATGTGTAATATATGAATCGATTTAGCCCAGAAAAAGTCTACAGTCTTAATAAGCCCTTGTGAAGCCCTTATTTACTATCTGAATAAACATGGCTTACCGGATCCCATAGGGAAAATGACAGCTTCCAGCATTACATCGTCTTGTTAGAATGTGTCATACCTCAAGCAGCAAAAGACTGCTCACTGTTCCCCCAACTGAAGTTAATTCCTCTCAACAGTCCTGTGTGGAACAGCCATGTATTTTAGTAACGGTTGCTAAAATCATTTTCCTCTTACAAACAGAAATCTTCATCTCTTTTCTGTTTCAGAGTAAATAGTACATACCAGCACTATTTTAAAATAACAAACTCTTGATTGAATAATAAAAACTACAGTTAAACACTAAAAAACTCTAAGCCATCTCCGTGGAGATGTTGCCTGTACAACGGCAAAGAGAATGACTGGGGTAGGCGGAGCCTAGGAGGGATCATGTGACCAGCTTTGCTGGGCTCTTTGCCATTTCCTGTTGGGGAAGAGAATATCCCACAAGTAAGGATGACGCCGTGGACCGGACACACCTATGTTGGAGAAAATGGTATTTTTTGCCTGCTTTTTTTTTTTCTTGGTAAAACTATTGTGTAGCATATTATTTTAAGATATTTTTGTCCAATTTTAGTGTGTTGCTTTCAATAAAAGTGTGGGCTTTTTTTATTGGCTCTAACTATACAAAAAAAAAAAAACACTAAAAAAAATAATTTGAAAAAATACATTTTCGGTATCAGTTTCGGTTTTCGGCCAAGTGCATCCCGGATTTTCGGATTCGGTTTCGGTCCAGAATTTCCATTTCGGTGCATCACTATTTCAGAGTATTATTTTGAAGTAACTGCAACATTTAATCCTCCTTGAATTGTGAGCTAACATTTGTAACAATTCCTAACTACAGAATTATCGCATCCAGCTTAAACCTTCATTAAGGTGGATAGTGGTGCATATGGAAATTTCCTAGATATAAGCATTGTTTAAAAAAATAAAATCCCACTTGTTTTGAAAAAAAAAATCCAGTCTCTATCTGTGTTATTGATGGCTCAACTATTGACACAGGACCTATCACACATCATACCATAACCATTTACATAACTACATCTTTTGGTCATTCTAAGCACATACAATTTGATGTTTTACCATCACCTTTATTCCCTGCTGTCCTAGGTATCCAATGGTTACAGCTACACCAGTCTACTATTGATTGAAAAACACTTTAACTCACTCTAGATTCTTCTTATTGTCAAGAGACCTGTTATCATCAACAAAATTTACTAAATACTACTGATTTGGAAGTTAACCTACCCAGTGAATATATAGAGTTTGCTGATGTATTCAGTAAGAAGGAGGCTGAAAATCTTCCTCTGCATCGTATTGATTGAACTGCAGCCTGGATCAACCGTCCCATACGGTCATTTATACCCCTTGAGCCAACCCGAATTGGAACACCTGAAGGAATACCTCCAGGAGAATATACGCAAAGGATTTATAAGAACGTCTACATCTCCTGCTGGAGCAGGTTTATTTTTTGTAAGAACTAAAAAATCATCTCTAAGGCCTATCATAGACTACCGTGAATTGAATAAACGGACTATCAAAAACAGATACCCTCTACCCCTTATACCAGAGCTTATTGAACGTTTATATCAGGCACGTATTTTCACTAAGTTAGACCTGCGTGGAGCGTACAACTTGGTCCACATCAGAGAGGGTGATGAATGGCTGACTGCCTTTAGAACATGATATGGTTTATTCAAGTACCTCGTCATGCCATTTGGGTTATGCAACGCCCCAGCCACATTCCAACATTTCATTAATGATGTTTTCCGAGACCTACTAGACATCTGCATGGTGATATACCTTGATGATATTCTTATATACTCTAAGACCTTGGAGGATCACAAAAAACATGTTAGATAGGTTTTATCCAGACATAGGATTCATCAGCTATATGCCAAAGCAGAAAAAACATAATTTATGCTTACCTGATAAATTCCTTTCTCCTGTAGTGTAGTCAGTCCACGGGTCATCATTACTTCTGGGATATTAACTCCTCCCCAACAGGAAGTGCAAGAGGATCACCCAAGCAGAGCTGCTATATAGCTCCTCCCCTCTACGTCACACACAGTCATTCGACCGAGAACCAAACGAGAAAGGAGAAACTATAGGGTGCAGTGGTGACTGGAGTATAATTTAAAAATTTAGACCTGCCATAAAAAACAGGGCGGGCCGTGGACTGAGTACACTACAGGAGAAAGGAATTTATCAGGTAAGCATAAATTATGTTTTCTCCTGTTAAGTGTAGTCAGTCCACGGGTCATCATTACTTCTGGGATACCAATACCAAAGCTAAAGTACACGGATGACGGGAGGGACAGGCAGGATCTTTATACGGAAGGAACCACTGCCTGAAGAACCTTTCTCCCAAAAACAGCATCCGAAGAAGCAAAATTGTCAAATTTGTAAAATTTGGAAAAAGTATGAAGAGAAGACCAAGTTGCAGCCTTGCAAATCTGTTCAACAGAGGCCTCGTTCTTAAAGGCCCAAGTGGAAGCCACAGCTCTAGTGGAATGAGCTGTAATTCTTTCAGGAGGCTGCTGTCCAGCAGTCTCATAGGCTAAACGTATTATGCTACGAAGCCAAAAAGAGAGAGAGGTAGCAGAAGCTTTTTGACCTCTCCTCTGTCCAGAATAAACGACAAACAGGGAAGAAGTTTGGCGAAAATCTTTAGTTGCCTGCAAATAAAATTTCAGGGCACGGACTACATCTAGATTGAGCAGAAGTCGTTCCTTCTTTGAAGAAGGGTTAGGACACAATGATGGCACAACAATCTCTTGATTGATATTCTTGTTAGTGACAACCTTAGGCAAAAACCCAGGTTTAGTACGCAGAACTACCTTATCTGAATGAAAAATCAGATACGGGGAATCACAATGTAAGGCTGATAACTCAGAGACTCTACGAGCCGAGGAAATAGCCATCAAAAACAGAACTTTCCAAGATAACAGCTTGATATCAACGGAATGAAGGGGTTCAAACAGAACACCCTGTAAAACGTTAAGAACTAAGTTTAAGCTCCATGGTGGAGCAACAGTTTTAAACACAGGCTTAATCCTGGCCAAAGCCTGGCAAAAAGCCTGAACGTCTGGAACTTCTGACAGACGTTTGTGTAAAAGAATGGACAAAGCTGAGATCTGTCCCTTTAAGGAACTAGCAGATAAACCCTTTTCTAAACCTTCTTGTAGAAAAGACAATATCCTAGGAATCCTAACCTTACTCCATGAGTAACTCTTGGATTCGCACCAATGTAAGTATTTACGCCATATTTTATGGTAAATCTTTCTGGTAACAGGCTTCCTAGCCTGTATTAAGGTATCAATAACTGACTCCGAAAAACCACGCTTTGATAAAATCAAGCGTTCAATTTCCAAGCAGTCAGCTTCAGAGAAATTAGATTTTGATGTTTGAAAGGACCCTGAATTAGAAGGTCCTGTCTCAGAGGCAGAGACCAAGGTGGACATGATGACATGTCCACTAGATCTGCATACCAGGTCCTGCGTGGCCACGCAGGCGCTATCAGAATCACCGATGCTCTCTCCTGTTTGATCCTGGCAATCAATCGAGGAAGCATTGGGAAGGGTGGAAACACATAGGCCATCCCGAAGGTCCAAGGTGCTGTCAAAGCATCTACCAGGACTGCTCCCGGGTCCCTGGACCTGGACCTGTAACAAGGAAGCTTGGCGTTCTGGCGAGACGCCATCAGATCTATCTCTGGTTTGCCCCAAAGTCGAAGTATTTGGGCAAAGATCTCCGGATGAAGTTCCCACTCCCCCGGATGAAAAGTCTGATGACTTAGGAAATCCGCCTCCCAGTTCTCCACTCCAGGAATGTGGATCGCTGACAGGTGGCAAGAGTGAGACTCTGCCCAGCGAATTATCTTTGATACTTCCATCATCGCTAGGGAGCTTCTTGTCCCTCCTTGATGGTTGATGTAAGCTACAGTCGTGATGTTGTCCGACTGAAACCTGATGAACCCCCGAGTTGTTAACTGAGGCAAAGCCAGAAGGGCATTGAGAACTGCTCTCAATTCCAGAATGTTTATTGGAAGGAGACTCTCCTCCTGAGTCCATGATCCCTGAGCCTTCAGGGAATTCCAGACAGCGCCCCAACCTAGTAGGCTGGCGTCTGTTGTTACAATTGTCCAATCTGGTCTGCTGAATGGCATCCCCCTGGACAGATGTGGCCGAGAAAGCCACCATAGAAGAGAATTTCTGGTCTCTTGATCCAGATTCAGAGTAGGGGACAAATCTGAGTAATCCCCATTCCACTGACTTAGCATGCACAATTGCAGCGGTCTGAGATGTAGGCGTGCAAAGGGTACTATGTCCATTGCCGCTACCATTAAGCCGATTACCTCCATGCATTGAGCCACTGACGGGTGTTGAATGGAATGAAGGACACGGCAAGCATTTTGAAGCTTTGTTAACCTGTCTTCTGTCAGGTAAATCTTCATTTCTACAGAATCTATAAGAGTCCCCAAGAAGGGAACCCTTGTGAGTGGTAAGAGAAAACTCTTCTCTTCGTTCACCTTCCACCCATGCGACCCTAGAAATGCCAGTACTAACTCTGTATGAGACCTGGCAGTTTGAAAGCTTGACGCTTGTATCAGAATGTCGTCTAGATACGGAGCCACCGAAACTCCTCGCGGTCTTAGCACTGCCAGAAGAGAGCCCAGAACCTTTGTGAAGATTCTTGGAGCCGTAGCCAACCCGAATGGAAGAGCTACAAACTGGTAATGCCTGTCTAGGAAGGCAAACCTTAGATACCGGAAATGATCTTTGTGAATCGGTATATGAAGGTAGGCATCCTTTAAATCCACTGTCGTCATGTACTGACCCTTTTGGATCATGGGTAAGATTGTCCGAATAGTTTCCATTTTGAACGATGGAACTCTTAGGAATTTGTTTAGGATCTTTAAATCCAAGATTGGTCTGAAGGTTCCTTCTTTCTTGGGAACCACAAACAGATTTGAGTAAAACCCTTGTCCGTGTTCCGACCGCGGAACCGGATGGATCACTCCCATTAGTAAAAGATCTTGTACACAGCGTAGAAACGCCTCTTTCTTTATCTGGTTTGTTGACAACCTTGAAAGATGAAATCTCCCTTTTGGGGGAGAGGCTTTGAAGTCCAGAAGATATCCCTGAGATATGATCTCTAACGCCCAGGGATCCTGGACATCTCTTGCCCAAGCCTGGGCGAAGAGAGAGAGTCTGCCCCCCACTAGATCCGTTCCCGGATCGGGGGCCCTCACTTCATGCTGTCTTAGGGGCAGCAGCAGGTTTCCTGGCCTGCTTGCCCTTGTTCCAGGACTGGTTAGGTTTCCAGCCTTGTCTGTAGCGAGCAACAGCTCCTTCCTGTTTTGGTGCAGAGGAAGTTGATGCTGCTCCTGCCTTGAAGTTACGAAAGGCACGAAAATTAGACTGTCTAGCCCTAGGTTTGGCTCTGTCTTGAGGCAGGGCATGGCCTTTACCTCCTGTAATGTCAGCGATAATTTCCTTCAAACCGGGCCCGAATAAGGTCTGCCCTTTGAAAGGTATGTTAAGTAATTTTGATTTAGAAGTAACATCAGCTGACCAGGATTTTAGCCACAGCGCTCTGCGTGCCTGAATGGCGAATCCGGAATTCTTAGCCGTAAGTTTAGTTAAATGTACTACGGCATCAGAAATAAATGAATTAGCTAGCTTAAGGGCTTTAAGCTTGTGTGTAATCTCATCCAATGGAGCTGATTCAAGGGTCTCTTCCAGAGACTCAAACCAAAATGCTGCTGCAGCCGTGACAGGCGCAATGCATGCAAGGGGTTGTAATATAAAACCTTGTTGAACAAACATTTTCTTAAGGTAACCCTCTAACTTTTTATCCATTGGATCTGAAAAGGCGCAGCTATCCTCCACCGGGATAGTGGTACGCTTAGCTAAAGTGGAAACTGCTCCCTCCACCTTAGGGACCGTTTGCCATAAGTCCCGTGTGGTGGCATCTATTGGAAACATCTTTCTGAATATAGGAGGGGGTGAGAAAGGCACACCGGGTCTATCCCACTCCTTAGTAACAATTTCAGTAAGTCTTTTAGGTATTGGAAAAACGTCAGTACTCGACGGTATCGCAAAAACATAATTTATGCTTACCTGATAAATTCCTTTCTTCTGTAGTGTGATCAGTCCACGGGTCATCATTACTTGTGGGATATTAACTGCTCCCCTACAGGAAGTGCAAGAGGATTCACCCAGCAGAGTTGCTATATAGCTCCTCCCCTCTACGTCACCTCCAGTCATTCGACCAAGGACCAACGAGAAAGGAGAAGCCAAGGGTGTAGTGGTGACTGGAGTATAATTTAAAAAAATATTTACCTGCCTTAAAAAACAGGGCGGGCCGTGGACTGATCACACTACAGAAGAAAGGAATTTATCAGGTAAGCATAAATTATGTTTTCTTCTGTTAAGTGTGATCAGTCCACGGGTCATCATTACTTGTGGGATACCAATACCAAAGCAAAAGTACACGGATGACGGGAGGGATAGGCAGGCTCTTTATACAGAAGGAACCACTGCCTGAAGAACCTTTCTCCCAAAAATAGCCTCCGAGGAAGCAAAAGTGTCAAATTTGTAAAATTTGGAAAAAGTATGAAGCGAAGACCAAGTTGCAGCCTTGCAAATCTGTTCAACAGAGGCCTCATTCTTAAAGGCCCAAGTGGAAGCCACAGCTCTAGTGGAATGAGCTGTAATTCTTTCAGGAGGCTGCTGTCCAGCAGTCTCATAAGCTAAACGAATTATGCTACGAAGCCAAAAAGAGAGAGAGGTAGCAGAACCTTTTTGACCTCTCCTCTGACCAGAGTAAACGACAAACAGGGAAGACGTTTGTCGAAAATCTTTAGTTGCCTGTAAATAAAATTTAAGGGCACGAACTACATCCAGATTGTGCAAAAGACGTTCCTTCCTCGAAGAAGGATTTGGGCACAAGGATGGAACAACAATCTCCTGATTGATATTCCTGTTAGTGACTACCTTAGGTAAGAACCCAGGCTTAGTACGCAGAACTACCTTATCCGAGTGAAAAACCAAATAAGGAGAATCACAATGTAAGGCTGATAACTCAGAGACTCTTCGAGCCGAGGAAATAGCCATTAAAAATAGAACTTTCCAAGATAACAACTTTATATCAATGGAATGAAGGGGTTCAAACGGAACACCCTGTAAAACGTTAAGAACAAGGTTTAAACTCCATGGTGGAGCCACAGCTTTAAACACAGGTTTAATCCTGGCCAAAGCCTGACAAAAAGTCTGAACGTCTGGAACTTCTGACAGACGCTTGTGTAACAGAATGGACAGAGCTGAGATCTGTCCCTTTAAGGAACTAGCAGATAACCCCTTTTCTAAACCTTCTTGTAGAAAAGACAATATCCTAGGAATCCTAACCTTACTCCAAGAGTAACCTTTGGATTCGCACCAATATAGGTATTTACGCCATATTTTATGGTAAATCTTTCTGGTGACAGGCTTCCTAGCCTGTATTAAGGTATCAATAACTGACTCAGAAAAACCACGCTTTGATAAGATCAAGCGTTCAATTTCCAAGCAGTCAGCTTCAGAGAAGTTAGATTTTGATGTTTGAAAGGACCCTGAATCAGAAGGTCCTGTTTCAGAGGTAACGACCAAGGTGGACAGAATGACATGTCCACCAGATCTGTATACCAAGTCCTGCGTGGCCATGCAGGCGCTATTAGAATCACTGATGCTTTCTCCTGTTTGATTCTGGCAATCAATCGAGGAAGCATCGGGAAAGGTGGAAACACATAAGCCATCCTGAAGGTCCATGGTGCTGTCAAGGCATCTATCAGGACCGCTCCCGGATCCCTGGATCTGGACCCGTAGCGCGGAAGCTTGGCGTTCTGTCGAGACGCCATGAGATCTATCTCTGGTTTGCCCCAACGTGGAAGTATTTGGGCAAAGACCTCTGGATGAAGTTCCCACTCCCCCGGATGAAAAGTCTGACGACTTAAGAAATCCGCCTCCCAGTTCTCCACTCCCGGGATGTGGATTGCAGACAGGTGGCAAGAGTGAGACTCTGCCCAGCGAATTATCTTCGATACTTCCATCATTGCTAGGGAGCTTCTTGTCCCTCCCTGATGGTTGATATAAGCTACAGTCGTGATGTTGTCCGACTGGAACCTGATGAACCCCCGAGTTGCTAACTGGGGCCAAGCCAGAAGAGCATTGAGGACTGCTCTCAATTCCAGAATGTTTATTGGAAGAAGACTCTCCTCCTGATTCCATAGTCCCTGAGCCTTCAGAGAATTCCAGACAGCGCCCCAACCTAGTAGGCTGGCGTCTGTTGTTACAATTGACCAGTCTGGCCTGCTGAATGGCATTCCCCTGGACAGATGTGGCCGATAAAGCCACCATAGAAGAGAATTTCTGGTCTCTTGAATGGAATGAAGGACACGGCATGCATTTTGAAGTTTTGTTAACCTGTCCTCTGTCAGGTAAATCTTCATTTCTACAGAATCTATCAGAGTCCCCAGGAAGGGAACTCTTGTGAGTGGAAAGAGAGAACTTTTCTCTTCGTTCACTTTCCATCCATGCGACCTTAGAAATGCCAGTACTATCTCTGTATGAGATTTGGCAGTTTGAAAGCTTGAAGCTTGTATCAGTATGTCGTCTAAGTACGGAGCTACTGAAATTCCTCGCGGTCTTAGTACCGCCAGAAGAGTGCCCAGAACCTTTGTGAAGATTCTTGGAGCCGTAGCCAGTCCGAATGGAAGAGCTACAAACTGGTAATGCCTGTCTAAAAAGGCAAACCTTAGATACCGGTAATGACTTCTGTGAATCGGTATGTGAAGGTAAGCATCCTTTAAATCCACTGTGGTCAAGTACTGACCCTCTTGGATCATGGGCAAAATTGTTCGAATAGTTTCCATCTTGAACGATGGAACTCTTAGGAATTTGTTTAGGATCTTTAAATCCAAGATTGGCCTGAAGGTTCCCTCTTTTTGGGAACTACAAACAGATTTGAGTAAAACCCTTGTCCTTGTTCCAACCGCGGAACTGGATGGATCACTCCCATTAATAAAAGATCTTGTACGCAGCGTAGAAACGCTTCCTTCTTTGTTAGGTTTGTTGACAACCTTGACAGATGAAATCTCCCTCTTGGGGGAGAGGATTTGAAGTCCAGAAGGTATCCCTGAGATATGATCTCTAACGCCCAGGGATCCTGAACATCTCTTGCCCAAGCCTGGGCGAAGAGGGAAAGTCTGCCCCCCACTAGATCCGGTCCCGGATCGGGGGCCCTCAATTCATGCTGTCTTAGGGGCAGCAGCAGGGTTTCTGGCCTGTTTGCCCCTGTTCCAGGACTGGTTAGGTTTCCAGCCTTGTCTGTAGCGAGCAACAGCTCCTTCCTGTTTTGGTGCAGAGGAAGTTGATGCTGCTCCTGCTTTGAAATTACGAAAGGAACGAAAATTGGACTGTCTAGCCTTGGCTTTGGCCTTGTCCTGAGGCAGGGCATGACCTTTACCTCCTGTAATGTCATCAATAATCTCTTTCAAGCCGGGCCCGAATAAGGTCTGCCCTTTGAAAGGAATATTAAGCAATTTAGATTTAGACGTAACATCAGCTGACCAGGATTTTAGCCACAGAGCTCTGCGTGCCTGAATGGCGAATCCTGAATTTTTAGCCGCAAGTTTAGTTAAATGTACTACGGCATCTGAAATAAATGAATTAGCTAACTTAAGGAATTTAAGTTTGTGTGTGATGTCATCTAGTGTGGATGATTGAAGTGTCTCTTCCAGAGACTCAAACCAAAATGCTGCTGCAGCCGTGACAGGCGCAATACATGCAAGAGGTTGCAATATAAACCCTTGTTGAACAAACATTTTCTTAAGGTAACCCTCTAATTTTTTATCCATTGGATCTGAAAAAGCACAGCTATCCTCCACTGGGATAGTGGTACGCTTAGCTAAAGTAGAAACTGCTCCCTCCACCTTAGGGACCATTTGCCATAAGTCCCGTGTGGCGGCGTCTATTGGAAACATTTTTCTGAATATAGGAGGGGGTGAGAAAGGCACACCGGGTCTATCCCACTCCTTAGTAACAATGTCAGTAAGTCTCTTAGGTATAGGAAAAACGTCAGTACTCGTCGGTACCGCAAAATATTTATCCAACCTACACATTTTTTCTGGGATTGCAACTGTGTTACAATCATTCAGAGCCGCTAATACCTCCCCTAGTAACACACGGAGGTTCTCAAGCTTAAATTTAAAATTTGAAATGTCTGAGTCCAGTTTATTTGGATCAGAACCGTCACCCACAGAATGAAGCTCTCCGTCTTCACGTTCTGCAAACTGTGACGCAGTATCAGACATGGCCCTTGCATTATCAGCGCACTCTGTTCTCATCCCAGAGTGATCACGTTTACCTCTTAGTTCTGGTAGTTTAGCCAAAACTTCAGTCATAACAGTAGCCATATCTTGTAATGTGATTTGTAATGGCCGCCCAGATGCACTCGGCGCTACAATATCACGCACCTCCTGAGCGGGAGATGCAGGTACTGACACGTGAGGCGAGTTAGTCGGCATAACTCTCCCCTCGTTGTTTGGTGAAATATGTTCAATTTGTACAGATTGACTATTTTTTAAAGTAGCATCAATACATTTAGTACATAAATTTCTATTGGGCTCCACTTTGGCATTAACACATATAGCACAGAGATATTCCTCTGAATCAGACATGTTTAACACACTAGCAAATAAACAGCAACTTGGAAATACTTTTCAAAGTAATTTACAAATAATATGAAAACGAACTGTGCCTTTAAGAAGCACAGAAAATATTATAACAGATAAAATAATTAAGTTATAGCATCAATCTTTGTCAGAATATACAGTTTTAGCAAAGGATTGTTCCCCTCAGCAAATGATAACTAACCCAGGCAGCAGAAAAAAATACACAAATAAACGTTTTTTATATCACAGTCAATACAATCAGCACAGCTCTGCTGTGAATGATTACTTCCCTCAAAAAAGACTCTTGAGATCCCTGAACTCTGTAGAGATGAACCGGATCATGCAGGAAGAAAATGAACCTCTGACTGAGTTTTTCTGATGCATAGTGAAAGCACCAAAATGGCCCCTCCCCCACACACATAACAGTGAGAGGGATCAGTGAACTGCTCTAATTTAAATCAAAACTATTGCCAAGTGGAAAAAAAGTGCCCAAAACATTTTTTCACCCAGTACCTCAGAGAAAAAAACGTTTTTACATGCCAGCAAAAAAACGTTTTACCTCAATAATTAATTGTCATTTAAAACCTATTGCAAGTCCCTGCAAAATAGGTTAAGTCTATGTATACAGTTTAAAAGCCAGAGAAGTACCATTTCCCAGAAAACTGAAGTGTAAAATATACATACATGACAGCCTGATATCAGCTACATCTACTGCATTCAAGGCTGAGTTTACATTATAACGGTATGGCAGGATTTTCTCATCAATTCCATGTCAGAAAATAATAAACTGCTACATACCTCTTTGCAGATTAATCTGCCTGCTGTCCCCTGATCTGAAGTTTACCTCTCCTCAGATGGCCGAGAAACAGCAATATGATCTTAACTACTCCGGCTAAAATCATAGAAAAACTCAGGTAGATTCTTCTTCAAATTCTACCAGAGAAGGAATAACACACTCCGGTGCTATTATAAAATAACAAACTTTTGATTGAAGATATAAAAACTAAATATATCACCATAGTCCTCTCACACATCCTATCTAGTCGTTGGGTGCAAGAGAATGACTGGAGGTGACGTAGAGGAGAGGAGCTATATAGCAACTCTGCTGGGTGAATCCTCTTGCACTTCCTGTAGGGGAGCAGTTAATATCCCACAAGTAATGATGACCCGTGGACTGATCACACTTAACAGAAGAAATATTTATCCAACCTACACATTTTTTCTGGTATTGCAACTGTGTTACAATCATTCAGAGCCGCTAACACCTCCCCTAGTAATACACGGAGGTTTTCCAGCTTAAACTTAAAATTTGAAATGTCTGAATCCAGTTTATTTGGATCAAATCCGTCACCCGCAGAATGAAGCTCTCCGTCCTCATGTTCTGCAAATTGTGACGCAGTATCTGACATGGCCCTAATATTATCAGCGCACTCTGTTCTCACCCCAGAGTGATCTCGCTTACCTCTAAGTTCTGGTAATTTAGACAAAACTTCAGTCATAACATTAGCCATGTCCTGTAGTGTGATTTGTAATGGCCGCCCTGAAGTATTTGGCGTTACAATATCACGCACCTCCCGAGCGGGAGATGCAGGTACTGACACGTGAGGCAAGTTAGTCGGCATAACTTCCCCCTCGTTGTTTGGTGAATGATGTTCAATTTGTACAGAATGACTCTTATTCAAAGTAGCATCAATGCAATTAGTACATAAATTTCTATTGGGCTCCACCTTGGCTTTTGCACATATAGCACAGAGATATTCCTCTGAGTCAGACATGTTTAACAAACTAGCAATTAAACTAGCAAGCTTGGAAATACTTTTCACTCAAATTACAAGTATTATGGAAAAACGAACTGTGCCTTTAAGAAGCACAGAAAAAAATTATGACAGTTTAATAATAAGGAACCGGAAAAATTATAAAAACCAGATTTTTCCCAGTAAAGGCATAAATTTAGCAAAGGATTGCCCCCATTAGTAATGGATAACTAACCCTTAATAGCAGAAAAAAATGTACAAATTATAAACGTTTTTTATCACAGTCAAAGCACAATCTCACAGGTCTGCTGTGAGTGATTACCTCCCTCAAAATAATTTTTGAAGACCCTTGAGCTCTGTAGAGACGATCCGGATCATGCAGGAAGAGAAACAGACTTTTGACTGAATTTTTGATGCGTAGCAAAAGCGCCAAAATAGGCCCCTCACCCTCACCCACAGCAGTGAGGGAAGTTCAGTAAACTGTCTTAAGTTAAAATAAACGACAGCCAAGTGGAAAAACAGTGCCCAAAAACAATTTTTCACCCAGTACCTCAGATAATTAAACAATTTAGCATGCCAGCAAAAACGTTTAAAATCAAATAACATAAAATGTCATTAAACAGCCTGTTGCTAGACGTTCCCACTGCAAGTTAGGCTAAAAATTATATGCATATAGTATTACCCAGAGAAGTGCCATTCCCCAGAATACTGAAGTGTACACATATATACATAAACAGCCTGATACCAGTTGCTACTACTGCATTTAAGGCTGAACTTACATTATATCGGTATTGGCAGTATTTTCTCAGTCAATTCCATTCCTCAGAAAATAATATACTGCAACATACCTCTTTGCAGGTGAACCTGCCCGCTGTCCCCTGATCTGAAGTTTACCTCACTCCTCAGAATGGCCGAGAACAGCAAAATGAATCTTAGCTACGCCGGCTAAAATCATCAAAAAACTCAGGTAGATTCTTCTTCAAATTCTACCTGAGAAGGAACAACACACTCCGGTGCTGTTTTAAAATAACAAACTTTTGATTGAAGATATAAAAACTAAGTATAATCACCACAGTCCTCTCACACATCCTATCTATTAGTTGGGTGCAAGAGAATGACTGGGTGTGACGTAGAGGGGAGGAGCTATATAGCAGCTCTGCTTGGGTGATCCTCTTGCACTTCCTGTTGGGGAGGAGTTAATATCCCAGAAGTAATGATGACCCGTGGACTGACTACACTTAACAGGAGAAATGTGTTTTCCATTCTACTGATATATATTTTCTAGGGTATCGTATAACATCTAATGGAATCCAGATGGAGGACAATAAAGTTGACACAGTAAGAGATTGGCCAATACCCACTAACAAGAAAGATCTTCCGAGATTCTTGTGTTTTTCTAACTACTACCGTAAATTCATAAAAAACTTCTCAAACATCGCAAAACCTCTAACTCAGCTAACCAGTTCAAACAAACCTTACATCTGGAATTCAGATGCTTCAACAGCCTTTAATTTACTCAAACAGAGTTTTACCAACGCTCCAATAATTAAGTTTCGTGATACTAAACTCCAGTTTATATTAGAAGTTGACTCTACCGACTATGCCCTTGGAGCTGTGCTCTCACAACGTTCATCCCTATCTGAACCTATACACCCAGTTGATTATTTTTCCAAGATCATGAGTCCTGCAGAGATGAACTATCCCATTGGGGAAAAGGTACTACATCCCTACCCATAATCGTTTATACAGACCATAAAAACTTGCAGTACCTTTAAACTAACTCAACCCTCTCATCCAGACAGGTCCGGTGGAGCTTATATTTTACAAGATTCCATTTCACATTATTTACAGACCAGCATCAAAAAACGGAAAGGCAAACGCCTTATCTAGGAAAGATGCAAGACCTACTTCTACCTCTACTAACACACGCCTAGATTTAGAGTTTTGCGGCCAAAGGGGTGCGTTAGCTACGCATGTTTTTTTTCCCCCGCACCTTTTAAACAACGCTGGTATTTAGAGTTCTCAGAAGGGCTGCGTTAGGCTCCAAAAAGGGAGCATACAGGCATATTTACCACCACTGCAACTCTCAATACCAGCGTTGCTTACGGATGCGGCCAGCTTCAAAAACGTGCTCGTGCACGATTTCCCCATAGGAAACAATGGGGCAGTTTGAGCTGAAAAAAAAACCTAACACCTGCAAAAAAGCAGCGTTCAGCTCCTAACGCAGCCCCATTGTTTCCTATGGGGAAACAGTTTCTAAGTCTGCACCTAACACCCTAACATGTACCCCGAGTCTAAACACCCCTAACCTTACACTTATTAACCCCTAATCTGCCGCCCCCGCTATCGCTGACCCCTGCATATTATTTTTGACCCCTAATCTGCAGCTTCATACACCGCCGCAACCTACGTTTTCCCTATGTACCCCTAATCTGCTGCCCCTAACACCGCCGACCCCTACATAATATTTATTACCCCCTAATCTGCCCCAGATTCCAGTTCAATCAGATTGGCTGATCCAATCAGCCAATCAGATTGAGCTCGCATTCTATTGGCTGATCGGAACAGCCAATAGAATGCGAGCTCAATCTGATTGGCTGATTGGATCAGCCAATCGGATTGAACTTGAATCTGATTGGCTGATTCAATCAGCCAATCAGATTTTTCCTACCTTAATTCCGATTGGCTGATAGAATCCTATCAGCCAATTGGAATTCGAGGGACGCCATCTTGGATGACGTCATTTAAAGGAACCTTCATTCGGACTTAGGACGTCGTTAGAAGAGGATGGATCCGCGTCAGCTGCTTCAAGATGGTCCCGCTCCGCGCCGGATGGAAGAAGATAGAAGATGCCGCCTGGATGAAGATGTCTACCGGTCCGGATGCCCTCTTCTTGCCGGATAGGATGAAGACTTCGGACCCTCTTCTGGACCTCTTCTTGCCGGATAGGATGAAGACTTCGGACCCTCTTCTGGACGGATCGGTGATACCCGGCGTGGTGAAGATAAGGTAGGAAGATCTTCAGGGGCTTAGTGTTAGGTTTTTTAAGGGGGGTTTGGGTTAGATTAGGGGTATGTGGGTGGTGGGTTGTAATGTTGGGGGGAGTATTGTATGTTTTTTTACAGGCAAAAGAGCTGTTTTCTTTGGGGCATGCCCCGCAAAAACATAATTTATGCTTACCTGATAAATTCCTTTCTTCTGTAGTGTGATCAGTCCACGGGTCATCATTACTTGTGGGATATTAACTGCTCCCCTACAGGAAGTGCAAGAGGATTCACCCAGCAGAGTTGCTATATAGCTCCTCCCCTCTACGTCACCTCCAGTCATTCGACCAAGGACCAACGAGAAAGGAGAAGCCAAGGGTGTAGTGGTGACTGGAGTATAATTTAAAAAATATTTACCTGCCTTAAAAAACAGGGCGGGCCGTGGACTGATCACACTACAGAAGAAAGGAATTTATCAGGTAAGCATAAATTATGTTTTCTTCTGTTAAGTGTGATCAGTCCACGGGTCATCATTACTTGTGGGATACCAATACCAAAGCAAAAGTACACGGATGACGGGAGGGATAGGCAGGCTCTTTATACAGAAGGAACCACTGCCTGAAGAACCTTTCTCCCAAAAATAGCCTCCGAGGAAGCAAAAGTGTCAAATTTGTAAAATTTGGAAAAAGTATGAAGCGAAGACCAAGTTGCAGCCTTGCAAATCTGTTCAACAGAGGCCTCATTCTTAAAGGCCCAAGTGGAAGCCATAGCTCTAGTGGAATGAGCTGTAATTCTTTCAGGAGGCTGCTGTCCAGCAGTCTCATAAGCTAAACGAATTATGCTACGAAGCCAAAAAGAGAGAGAGGTAGCAGAAGCTTTTTGACCTCTCCTCTGACCAGAGTAAACGACAAACAGGGAAGACGTTTGTCGAAAATCTTTAGTTGCCTGTAAATAAAATTTAAGGGCACGAACTACATCCAGATTGTGCAAAAGACGTTCCTTCCTCGAAGAAGGATTTGGGCACAAGGATGGAACAACAATCTCCTGATTGATATTCCTGTTAGTGACTACCTTAGGTAAGAACCCAGGCTTAGTACACAGAACTACCTTATCCGAGTGAAAAATCAAATAAGGAGAATCACAATGTAAGGCTGATAACTCAGAGACTCTTCGAGCCGAGGAAATAGCCATTAAAAATAGAACTTTCCAAGATAACAACTTTATATCAATGGAATGAAGGGGTTCAAACGGAACACCCTGTAAAACGTTAAGAACAAGGTTTAAACTCCATGGTGGAGCCACAGCTTTAAACACAGGTTTAATCCTGGCCAAAGCCTGACAAAAAGCCTGAACGTCTGGAACTTCTGACAGACGCTTGTGTAACAGAATGGACAGAGCTGAGATCTGTCCCTTTAAGGAACTAGCAGATAACCCCTTTTCTAAACCTTCTTGTAGAAAAGACAATATCCTAGGAATCCTAACCTTACTCCAAGAGTAACCTTTGGATTCGCACCAATATAGGTATTTACGCCATATTTTATGGTAAATCTTTCTGGTGACAGGCTTCCTAGCCTGTATTAAGGTATCAATAACTGACTCAGAAAAACCACGCTTTGATAAGATCAAGCGTTCAATTTCCAAGCAGTCAGCTTCAGAGAAGTTAGATTTTGATGTTTGAAAGGACCCTGAATCAGAAGGTCCTGTTTCAGAGGTAACGACCAAGGTGGACAGAATGACATGTCCACCAGATCTGTATACCAAGTCCTGCGTGGCCATGCAGGCGCTATTAGAATCACTGATGCTTTCTCCTGTTTGATTCTGGCAATCAATCGAGGAAGCATCGGGAAAGGTGGAAACACATAAGCCATCCTGAAGGTCCATGGTGCTGTCAAGGCATCTATCAGGACCGCTCCCGGATCCCTGGATCTGGACCCGTAGCGCGGAAGCTTGGCGTTCTGTCGAGACGCCATGAGATCTATCTCTGGTTTGCCCCAACGTGGAAGTATTTGGGCAAAGACCTCTGGATGAAGTTCCCACTCCCCCAGATGAAAAGTCTGACGACTTAAGAAATCCGCCTCCCAGTTCTCCACTCCCGGGATGTGGATTGCAGACAGGTGGCAAGAGTGAGACTCTGCCCAGCGAATTATCTTCGATACTTCCATCATTGCTAGGGAGCTTCTTGTCCCTCCCTGATGGTTGATATAAGCTACAGTCGTGATGTTGTCCGACTGGAACCTGATGAACCCCCGAGTTGCTAACTGGGGCCAAGCCAGAAGAGCATTGAGGACTGCTCTCAATTCCAGAATGTTTATTGGAAGAAGACTCTCCTCCTGATTCCATAGTCCCTGAGCCTTCAGAGAATTCCAGACAGCGCCCCAACCTAGTAGGCTGGCGTCTGTTGTTACAATTGACCAGTCTGGCCTGCTGAATGGCATTCCCCTGGACAGATGTGGCCGATAAAGCCACCATAGAAGAGAATTTCTGGTCTCTTGAATGGAATGAAGGACACGGCATGCATTTTGAAGTTTTGTTAACCTGTCCTCTGTCAGGTAAATCTTCATTTCTACAGAATCTATCAGAGTCCCCAGGAAGGGAACTCTTGTGAGTGGAAAGAGAGAACTTTTCTCTTCGTTCACTTTCCATCCATGCGACCTTAGAAATGCCAGTACTATCTCTGTATGAGATTTGGCAGTTTGAAAGCTTGAAGCTTGTATCAGTATGTCGTCTAAGTACGGAGCTACTGAAATTCCTCGCGGTCTTAGTACCGCCAGAAGAGTGCCCAGAACCTTTGTGAAGATTCTTGGAGCCGTAGCCAGTCCGAATGGAAGAGCTACAAACTGGTAATGCCTGTCTAAAAAGGCAAACCTTAGATACCGGTAATGACTTCTGTGAATCGGTATGTGAAGGTAAGCATCCTTTAAATCCACTGTGGTCAAGTACTGACCCTCTTGGATCATGGGCAAAATTGTTCGAATAGTTTCCATCTTGAACGATGGAACTCTTAGGAATTTGTTTAGGATCTTTAAATCCAAGATTGGCCTGAAGGTTCCCTCTTTTTGGGAACTACAAACAGATTTGAGTAAAACCCTTGTCCTTGTTCCAACCGCGGAACTGGATGGATCACTCCCATTAATAAAAGATCTTGTACGCAGCGTAGAAACGCTTCCTTCTTTGTTAGGTTTGTTGACAACCTTGACAGATGAAATCTCCCTCTTGGGGGAGAGGATTTGAAGTCCAGAAGGTATCCCTGAGATATGATCTCTAACGCCCAGGGATCCTGAACATCTCTTGCCCAAGCCTGGGCGAAGAGGGAAAGTCTGCCCCCCACTAGATCCGGTCCCGGATCGGGGGCCCTCAATTCATGCTGTCTTAGGGGCAGCAGCAGGGTTTCTGGCCTGTTTGCCCCTGTTCCAGGACTGGTTAGGTTTCCAGCCTTGTCTGTAGCGAGCAACAACTCCTTCCTGTTTTGGTGCAGAGGAAGTTGATGCTGCTCCTGCTTTGAAATTACGAAAGGAACGAAAATTGGACTGTCTAGCCTTGGCTTTGGCCTTGTCCTGAGGCAGGGCATGACCTTTACCTCCTGTAATGTCATCAATAATCTCTTTCAAGCCGGGCCCGAATAAGGTCTGCCCTTTGAAAGGAATATTAAGCAATTTAGATTTAGACGTAACATCAGCTGACCAGGATTTTAGCCACAGAGCTCTGCGTGCCTGAATGGCGAATCCTGAATTTTTAGCCGCAAGTTTAGTTAAATGTACTACGGCATCTGAAATAAATGAATTAGCTAACTTAAGGAATTTAAGTTTGTGTGTGATGTCATCTAGTGTGGATGATTGAAGTGTCTCTTCCAGAGACTCAAACCAAAATGCTGCTGCAGCCGTGACAGGCGCAATACATGCAAGAGGTTGCAATATAAACCCTTGTTGAACAAACATTTTCTTAAGGTAACCCTCTAATTTTTTATCCATTGGATCTGAAAAAGCACAGCTATCCTCCACTGGGATAGTGGTACGCTTAGCTAAAGTAGAAACTGCTCCCTCCACCTTAGGGACCATTTGCCATAAGTCCCGTGTGGCGGCGTCTATTGGAAACATTTTTCTGAATATAGGAGGGGGTGAGAAAGGCACACCGGGTCTATCCCACTCCTTAGTAACAATGTCAGTAAGTCTCTTAGGTATAGGAAAAACGTCAGTACTCGTCGGTACCGCAAAATATTTATCCAACCTACACATTTTTTCTGGGATTGCAACTGTGTTACAATCATTCAGAGCCGCTAATACCTCCCCTAGTAACACACAGAGGTTCTCAAGCTTAAATTTAAAATTTGAAATGTCTGAGTCCAGTTTATTTGGATCAGAACCGTCACCCACAGAATGAAGCTCTCCGTCTTCACGTTCTGCAAACTGTGACGCAGTATCAGACATGGCCCTTGCATTATCAGCGCACTCTGTTCTCATCCCAGAGTGATCACGTTTACCTCTTAGTTCTGGTAGTTTAGCCAAAACTTCAGTCATAACAGTAGCCATATCTTGTAATGTGATTTGTAATGGCCGCCCAGATGCACTCGGCGCTACAATATCACGCACCTCCTGAGCGGGAGATGCAGGTACTGACACGTGAGGCGAGTTAGTCGGCATAACTCTCCCCTCGTTGTTTGGTGAAATATGTTCAATTTGTACAGATTGACTATTTTTTAAAGTAGCATCAATACATTTAGTACATAAATTTCTATTGGGCTCCACTTTGGCATTAACACATATAGCACAGAGATATTCCTCTGAATCAGACATGTTTAACACACTAGCAAATAAACAGCAACTTGGAAATACTTTTCAAAGTAATTTACAAATAATATGAAAACGAACTGTGCCTTTAAGAAGCACAGAAAATATTATAACAGATAAAATAATTAAGTTATAGCATCAATCTTTGTCAGAATATACAGTTTTAGCAAAGGATTGTTCCCCTCAGCAAATGATAACTAACCCAGGCAGCAGAAAAAAATACACAAATAAACGTTTTTTATATCACAGTCAATACAATCAGCACAGCTCTGCTGTGAATGATTACTTCCCTCAAAAAAGACTCTTGAGATCCCTGAACTCTGTAGAGATGAACCGGATCATGCAGGAAGAAAATGAACCTCTGACTGAGTTTTTCTGATGCATAGTGAAAGCACCAAAATGGCCCCTCCCCCACACACATAACAGTGAGAGGGATCAGTGAACTGCTCTAATTTAAATCAAAACTATTGCCAAGTGGAAAAAAAGTGCCCAAAACATTTTTTCACCCAGTACCTCAGAGAAAAAAACGTTTTTACATGCCAGCAAAAAAACGTTTTACCTCAATAATTAATTGTCATTTAAAACCTATTGCAAGTCCCTGCAAAATAGGTTAAGTCTATGTATACAGTTTAAAAGCCAGAGAAGTACCATTTCCCAGAAAACTGAAGTGTAAAATATACATACATGACAGCCTGATATCAGCTACATCTACTGCATTCAAGGCTGAGTTTACATTATAACGGTATGGCAGGATTTTCTCATCAATTCCATGTCAGAAAATAATAAACTGCTACATACCTCTTTGCAGATTAATCTGCCTGCTGTCCCCTGATCTGAAGTTTACCTCTCCTCAGATGGCCGAGAAACAGCAATATGATCTTAACTACTCCGGCTAAAATCATAGAAAAACTCAGGTAGATTCTTCTTCAAATTCTACCAGAGAAGGAATAACACACTCCGGTGCTATTATAAAATAACAAACTTTTGATTGAAGATATAAAAACTAAATATATCACCATAGTCCTCTCACACATCCTATCTAGTCGTTGGGTGCAAGAGAATGACTGGAGGTGACGTAGAGGGGAGGAGCTATATAGCAACTCTGCTGGGTGAATCCTCTTGCACTTCCTGTAGGGGAGCAGTTAATATCCCACAAGTAATGATGACCCGTGGACTGATCACACTTAACAGAAGAAAGGCCCTTTTAAGGGGTGGTAAGGTAAAAGAGCTGTAAAATTTTTATTTAGAATAGGGCAGGGCATTTTTTTATTTTGGGGGGCTTTGTTATTTTTTTAGGGGGCTTAGAGTAGGTGTAATTAGTTTAAAAATCTTGTAATCTTTTTTTATTTTTTGTAATTTAGTGGGGTTTTTTTGTAATTTAGTTTAGTTGATTTAATTGTAGGTAATTGTAGGTAGTTTATTTAATTAATTTATTTGATAGTGTAGTGTTAGGTTTAATTGTAACTTAGGTTAGGATTTATTTTACAGGTAATTTTGTAATTATTTTAACTAGGTAACTATTAAATAGTTATTAACTATTTAATAGCTATTGTACCTGGTTAAAATAAATACAAATTTGCCTGTAAAATAAATATTAATCCTAAAATAGCTACAATATAATTATTATTTATATTGTAGCTATATTAGGGTTTATTTTACAGGTAAGTATTTAGCTTTAAATAGGAATAATTTATTTAATAAGATTTATTTAATTTCGTTAGATTTAAATTATATTTAATTTAGGGGGGTGTTAGTGTTAGGGTTAGACTTAGCTTTAGGGGTTAATACATTTATTAGAGTAGCGGCGAGGTCCGGTCGGCAGATTAGGGGTTAATACTTGAAGTTAGGTGTCGGCGATGTTAGGGAGGGCAGATTAGGGGTTAATACTATTTATTATAGGGTGTTTGAGGCGGGAGTGAGGCGGATTAGGGGTTAATACATTTATTATAGTGGCGGTGAGGTCCGGTCGGCAGATTAGGGGTTAATAAGTGTAGGTAGGTAGCGGCGACGTTGGGGGGGCAGATTAGGGGTTAATACATATTATGTAGGGGTCGGCGATGTTAGGGGCAGCAGATTAGGGGTACATAGGGATAATGTAGGTTGCGGTGGTGTGCGGTCGGCAGATTAGGGGTTAAAAAAATTTAATAGAGTGGCGGCGATGTGGGGGGGCCTTGGTTTAAGGGTACATAGGTAGTTTATGGGTGTTAGTGTACTTTAGAGCACAGTAGTTAAGAGCTTTATGAACCGGCGTTAGCCCAGAAAGCTCTTAACTCCTGGCTTTTTTCTGCGGCTGGAGTCTTGTCGTTAGATTTCTAACGCTCACTTCAGCCACGACTCTAAATACCGGCGTTAGAAAGATCCCATGGAAAAGATAGGATACGCAATTGACGTAAGGGGATCTACGGTATGGAAAAGTCGCGGCTGGAAAGTGAGCGTTAGACCCTTACCTTCAAGACTCTAAATACCAGCGGTAGGACAAAACCAGCGTTAGGACCCCCTAACGCTGGTTTTGACGGCTAATGCAGAACTCTAAATCTAGGCGACAGAGATTATTCCCTCTGACCATTTCATTGGAATTTCAACGTACTTCAAAAAAATGTTCAAAGAATCCATTAGGACAGAACGAAATTCCGATGGTTTACTCTACCATCATGATAAGATCTATGTCTCTACAGCAGTATGCCCAGAGATCCTACGTTTACACCATGATACACCCCTAGCTGGACATCTCGGAATTCAAAGAACATACAAAAAGATTTTGAGACAATTCTGGAGGCCTACTATGAAAACAAGGATTGAGGAATACATCTCTACTTGTACCATATGCGCTGTTTCCAAAACAGAAAGAAGACCTCCTTATGGTTTACTTCTTCCATTACAAATACCCAGTTAACCCAGGCAACACATTGGCATGGACTTTATTGTAGAGTTACCATTCTCAAATAAACAAACCACTATTCTAGTAGTCATTGATTTATTGACTAAAATGGCACACTTCATCCCGTACGATAAACTGCCCACGTCCTCTGAAACTGCACAATTATTCATAAAACATATTGTCAAGTTACAAGGTGTACCCTCAATACTCACCACTGACAGGGGTACTTAATTCACCTCCCGTTTTTGGAAACAGTTATGTCAAAAACTTCAAATGGATCACAGATACTCCACTTCATTCCATCACCAAACTAATGGCCAGACAGAAAGGTTGAATCAATGGCTTGAACAATACTTACGGTGCTACTGCTCTAACCAAAAATCTGATTGGTTACAATACCTACCTATGGCTGAATTCGCATTCAATAACACCCTCAACAAGGGTTGTATTCATAACTGTGGCCATGTCTTGTAAAGTAAATGAATTTGACGCACTAGAGGTACTTGGCGTCACTTGTGCGGGCGTTACTGGTTGTGACACTTGGGGAGAGCTAGATGGCGAACCCTCATTTACTTCTGACTGAGAATCATCTATTGCTCTATTTTTAAGTGCTAAAATATGTTCTTTATAATTTATAGACATATCAGTACAATTGGGACACATTCTAAGAGGGGGTTCCACAATGGCTTCTAAACACATTGAACAAGGATTTTCCTTGGTGTCAGACATGTTAAACAGGCTAGTAATGTAATAAGCAAGCTTGGAAAACACTTTAATCAAAGCAAATAACACTTAGAAATAAAACGGTACTGTGCCTTTAAGAGAAAAAAAGCTGCACAAATTCTGCAAAACAGTGTAAAAAAGCAGTAAACTCAACAAAATTTTTACAGTAGCATTATAAAGCCTTGGTAACTTTGCACAGCTATGCAAATAATCAATTAACCCCTTAATGGAAAAAACGGATTGTAAAAAAACGTTCAGCACCTGAACAGCTCTGCTGTGGCGCCTACCTGCCCTTTAGGAACGATTTGTGGGGAAAAAACTTCTTTTACAGCCCTCAAACACAGCAGGAACCTCTGGAGAAGTAGTTAGATGTCTCAGAAGAAAAGAAACTGCGCAACTGAGGCGCGAAAATAGGCCCCTCCCACCTCACTCAATGTTTTGAGGCCTATCAGAAACACAACAGAGTGTTTCATAAACTAGTCATGTGGGTTAAAAAACCCTAAAACAAGCCACAATGACCCCTTAAAGTCCCTTCAAAAAACGTTATATTTGCAACTTTTCTAAATAAACAAAAACCTTTCTTCCTATTAGTGTCCCCTGTAACTAATGAGCCCTTCATGCAAGCTGGAATTCCTATTAAGTGTTTGAATACAGCTTACCCTTCCCTCATAGGGATATTGCCAGCCTTTTCTAGAATTAACACAGTCTGTCTATAACAAAATAGACTGAACATACCTCAAATGCAGTTTACCCTGCAAACCGTTCCCCCAACTGAAGTTTTCCTGTACTCTTCAGCCCTTGTGAGAACAGCAGTGGATCTTAGTTACAAAGTGCTAAGATCATCATCCTCCTTGCAGAAATCTTCATCCCTTTTCTGCCAGAGAGTAAATAGTACACACCGGTACCATTTAAAATAACAAACTTTTGCTTGAGAAGTAAAAAACTAACATTTTTTGTCATCACACTCACTCTGCCCTTCCTAGTACTTAGAGTAGGCAAAGAGAATGACTGGGGGGTGGAGCTAAGGGAGGAGCTATATAGACAGCTCTGCTGTGGGTGCTCACTTTGCCACTTCCTGTAGGGAAGGAGAATATCCCACAAGTATGGATGAATCCGTGGACTCGATACATCTTACAAGAGAAACAAAATTTATACTTACCTGATAAATTTCTTTCTTTCCGAATATGGTGAGTCCACGGAGTCCTCAATTACTGTTGGGAATATCACTCCTGGCCAGCAGGTGGAGGCAAAGAACACCACAGCAAAGCTGTTAAGTATTACTCCCTCCCACAATCTTTCGACTGAAGGAAAATGGAGAAAAAGAGTAACACAAGGTGTAGAGGTGCCTGAAGTTTAGTCAATAAAACTGTCTTTACAATACAGGGCGGGCTGTTGACTCACCATATCCGGAAAGAAAGAAATTTATCAGGTAAGCATAAATTTTGTTTTCTTTCCTTAGATATGGTCAGTCCACTGAGTCCTCAATTACTGTTGGGAACCAATACCCAAGCTAAAGGACATGGAGGACTAGGGAGGGACAAGACAGGTATACTGTACCTAAACGGAAGGCACCACTGCTTGAAGAACCTTTCTACCAAAAAAAAGCCTCAGCCGAAGCAAAAGTATCAAATTTATAAATTTAAATATTTGGAAAAAGTATGCAAAGAGGGCCAAGTTGCAGCCTTGCAAATCTGTTCCACAGAAGCTTAATTTTTTTAAAGCCCAAGAAGAAGATACAGCCCTAGTGGAGTGAGCTGTGATTCTCTCAGGAGGCTGCTTTATATTTCTCAACTAATTATATTTCTCAACTAAAGAGAAAGAGAAGTAGCAGTAGCTTTCTGACCTTTACGTTTTCCAGAAAAACAAACAATGAAGAAGACTGGCGAAAATACTTAGTCGCCTGCAAATAGAATTTAAGAGCACGCACAACATCCAGGTTGTGCAACAAACATTCCTTATTAGAAGAAGGATTAGGGCACAGAGAAGGAACAACAATGTCCTGGATGATATTTCTATCCGAAACAACCTTAGGAAGGAAATCAAACTTAGTACGAAGAACTGCCTTATCTGCATGAAAAATGAGACAAGGCAACGTGCACTGCAAAGCTGAGAGTTCTGTGACTCTCCGAGCAGAAGAAATAGCAGTAAGAAACAAAACCTTCCAAGATAACAACTTAATATCTATGGAATGAAGTGGCTCAAACGGAGCCTAATGTAAAACTTTAAGAACAAGATTAAGGCTCCAAGGTGGCGCAACAGACTTAAACACAGGCCTGATTCTAACCAAGGCCTGACAAAACGATTGCACATCTGGCACTTCCGCCAGATGCTTGAGCAGCAAAACAGATAGAGCAGAAATCTGACCCTTCAGTACTGACAGACAAACCCTTCTCCAGACTTTCTTGGAGAAAGGACAAAATCCTAGGAATCCTGACTCTACTCCAAGAGTAGCCCTTGGCTTCACACCAATAAAGATATTTACGCCATATCTTATGGTAAATCTTTCTAGTAACAGGCTAGCGAGCCTGAATCATGGTTTCAATGACGACTCAGAAAATCCACGCTTAGACAGAATCTCCAAGCAGTCAGCTTCAGAGAAATGACATTTGGGTGAAGGAAAGGACCCTGAAGCAGAAGGTCCTTCCTGAGAGGAAGTCTCCAAGGAGGGAGAGACTACATCTCCACTAAGTCTGCATACCAGATCCTGCGCGGCCACGCAGGAGCTATCAGAATCACTGATGCCCTCTCCTGTTTGATACGAGCAATGACTCGTGGAAGGAGAGCAAACGGAGGAAACATGTATGCTAACCTGAAGTTCCAAGGAACTGCAAGTGCATCTATTAGGAATGCCTGAGGATCCCTTGACCTTGAACCGTACTTTGGAAGCATGGCGTTCTGCCAAGACGCCATCAGAATCAACTCCGGAACCCCCCATTTGATGGTTAACCTGGAGAACACTTCCGGATGGAGTTTCCACTCCACAGGATGAAAAAGTCTGTCTGCTCAGAAAATCCGCTTCCCAGTTATCCACTACTGGAATGTAGATGGTAGAAAGACAGCAATTGTGAGCTTCCGCCCACTGTATGATCTGAGTCACCTCCTTCATGGCTAAGGAACTCCGAGTTCCTCCCTGATGGTTGATGTACGCCACTGAGATTATGTTGCCTGACTGGAACCTGATAAACTGGGCTAAGGCCAGCTAAGGCCAAGCCATCAAGGCATTTAAGATCGCTCTCAACTCCAAAATGTTTATGGGAAGAGCAGATTCCTCGTGAGACCAAAGTCCCTGCGACTTCAACGAGTCACAAATTGCTCCCCAGCCCATAAGACTGGCGTCCGTGGTCACAATCACCCAAGACGGTCTCTGAAAGCATGTACCCTGCGACAGATGCTCCTGAGACAGCCACCACGGAAGAGAGTCTCACGTTGACTGGTCTAGAACTATCTTCTGAGACAGATCTGCATAATCCCCGTTCCATTGACTGAGCATGCATAACTGTAGAGTTCTCAGATGGAATCGAGCAAAGGGAACTATGTCCATGAAAGCCACCATCAGACCAATTACCTCCATATATTGGGCCACTGATGGCCATACAGCAGACTGTAGAAATAGGAAAGAGGAAAGAATTTTGGCTTTTCTGACTTCCGTCAGGAATATTTTCATTGATAGGAAATCTATAATTGTTCCTAGGAAGACCACCCTTGTAGCCGGAACAAGGGAACTCTTTCCTAAATTCACCTTCCATCCGTGGGAGCGAAGAAAAGACAACAAGATCTCTGTGTGAGATTTTGCTAGTTGAAAAGATGGCGCCTAAACCAGAATGTCGTCCAGATAAGGCGCCACCGCAATTCCCTGAGACCGAATCACTGCCAAAAAAGCCCCCAGGACCTTTGAGAAAATTCTGGGAGCAGTGGCTAGGCCAAATGGAAGAGCCACAAACTGAAAGTATTTGTCCAGAAAGGCAAATCTCAGAAACTTGTGATGCTCCCTGTGAATAGGAACATGAAGGTACGCATCCTTCAGGTCTATGATCGTCATGAACTGACCCTCTTGCACTAACAGAAGAATGGAACGTATAGTTTTCATCTTGAAGGACGGGACACTCTGAGAAACTTGTTTAGACACTTTAAATCTAGAATAGGTCTGAATGTTCCCTCTTTTTTGGGAAACACAAACAGATTGGAAATAGAACCCTAGACCCTGTTCCTGACCTGGAACTGTAACTATCACTCCTAGGAGGGAAAGATCCTGAACACATTTCAAGAACACCTCTCTTTTTATCTGGTCTGCAGATAAACTTGAGATGTGGAACCTGCCCCTGGGAGGAAAAGTCTTGAATTCTAATTTGTAACCCTGGGATACTATGTCCACGGCCCAAGGATCTGGAACATCTCGTATCCATGCGTGAGAGAACTGAGAAAGTCTGCCCCCACTTGATCCGATCCCGGATCAGGAGCAACCCCTTCATGCTGACTTAGATTCCGCTAGGGCTGGGCGATATGGGCAAAAATTAAAATCGTGATTTTGTACCCAAAAAAACGTGATTGCGATTCAATTTTTCTTAAAAATTAATAAAACACCTCATTTTTCTAAACAAGCTCCGAGAGAGGGGAGAAGAAGAGAGGGAGGGGGAGACAGTGGAAGTGAAAGCAGTCTGAATAACTTGCTGCATATACTTATTCCTGGAAATGTATTCAATAAAATAATAGTTTTTATTTTCAAACACCTACATTACATATATACTGTAAGTATGTAAAGCATTAGCCATTAAATGTTTTTTACTTACTGTGTAGATGTATGAAAATAAAAACAAACATTTTATTGGATAAATCTCCTGGTATAAGTTTATACCAGGGCAGTGCCACATCTGTTATTCAGACTGCTTTCACTTCCATAGAGCCTCCCTTCCCCAATGAGCTTGTTTACTTTAGATTTTATAACCCTGAAGACAGTGGCAGTGCAGTCAAATCGCTGCTTTATCTTGCCCGTAGTGCACGTTTCTTACTTGCTTGCCTCCAGTCGCCTGAGTGAGCAACCCACCTTGACCACGTGTCTCCACTCTTCTATGCCCTGCAGTGCCGCCTCTTCTAACTGCTGTGTGTGCATGGCTCCTCTGCCTAGCTATATTCTAGGCCAGAACATGTCACTGTCAGGGTGCCATGAATCAGACTGAGACGAGAAGTGCAAAAATAATCACACGTTTATTAATAGCAAAAAAATGATAAAAAGTCCACAAGTCAAATAGCAAGCCAGGATTAAAAAGCTAGAGCTGGTAGTCATACGAACCGAGTCAGGAGCCAAAGCGAGTAGTCAGACAAGCCGGGATCAGGAACTAGGAAAACAGCAGAATCAGGAACAAGCAAGGGATCAGGAACCAGAAGCGACGTCAGACAAGCCAGGTAATACACAGGAACTCATAGGTCTGAGACAACGCAAGTGCAAAGCATACTGAACAGAGGCCCTATTAATAATAAGTGATGACATCACAATTCTGAGACTGTAACCTGTCTCCCATGGATGATGTTCACCAGTCTGGCCATAAGAGGGCGTGCAGGAAATGAGCAGCATTACACACTCTGCACCAGATTCAGTAACAGAGGTGACTAAAATGGCTGCCAGCAGCGCTTGGCAAACAAAGCAGGGGAAAAACCCTGACAGTCACTCAGTTACTGGTGGTCCGGGACCGGCTCCTTCCATTGTATTCACACGGCACGATCGCCGTGACGTGATGTCCCCCAGGCCCTGCCCCCCCTCCATAAAATACATAAATTATGCTTACCTGATAATTTTATTTCCATCGTGGGGAGGAGAGTCCACGGCTTCATTCATTACTTGTGGGAATTAAGAACCTGGCCACCAGGAGGAGGCAAATACACCCCAGCCAAAGGCTTAAATACCTCCCCCACTCCCCTCATCCCCCAGTCATTCTGCCGAGGGAAGAAGGAACAGTAGGAGAAATATCAGGGTATAAATTGTGCCAGAAGAAAATACTAAATTTAGGTCCGCCCATCGGAGATACGGACGGGGGCCGTGGACTCTCCTCCCCACAATGGAAATAAAATTATCAGGTAAGAATAATTTATGTTTTTCATCTAAAGGGGAGGAGAGTCCACGGCTTCAATCATTACTTGTGGGAACATATAACCAAGCTTTTAGAGGACACTGAATGAAACCGGGAGGATAAAAGGCGGACCCTTAATCTGAGGGCACCACAGCCTGAAGAACCTTTCTCCCAAAAACAGCTTCCGCAGAAGCAAAAATGTAAAATTTGTAAAATTTAGTGAAGGTATGCAAGGAAGACCAGGTAGCCGCCTTTCAAATCTGCTCCATAGAAGCCTAATTTTTGAAGGCCCAGGATGAAGCTACCACTCTAGTGGAATGAGCCGTAACCCTCTGAGGAGGCTTATGTCCCGCTGTCTCATAGGCCAAGCGGATCAAGCTCCTCAGCCAAAAAGACAAAGAAGTAGCAGAAGCCCTCTGACCCCTGCGCTTCCCTGAATATACAACAAAAAGAGATTTAGATTGTCTGAAATCCTTCATGGCCTGAAGATAAAATTTCAAAGCACGAACCACATCCAGATTATGAAGTAACCTCTCCTTAGCAGAAGAAGGGTTAGGACATAAAGAAGGAACAACTATCTCCTGATTGATGTTACGGTTAGACACCACCTTGGGGACAAACCCCAAGCCTGTGCGAAGAACAGCCTTATCCGCACAAAACACCAGATAAGGGGGCTCACATTGCAAGGCCGCCAGCTCAGAGACTCTGCGTGCCGATGCAATGGCCAACAGAAAGAGAACCTTCCAAGAGAGATCCTTTATGTCAAGAGAATGCATAGGCTCAAACAGAACCCTCTGTAAGACATGAAGAACCAAGTTTAAGCTCCAAGGTGGAGCAGCCTGCCTAAAAACAGGCCTGATTCGAGACAGAGCCTGAACAAAAGATTGGATGTCAGGGAGATCCGCGAGTCTCCTATGCAACAGAACAGATAAAGCCGAAATTTGTCCTTTAAGGGAACTAGCAGCGAGACCCTTCTCCAAACCCTCTTGGAGAAAGGTCAAAGGGTAGCCATGACTCTCACACCAGGACAAGTAAGTCCTCCACACCTTATGATAGATGCGTCCAGTGACCGTCTTTCTTGCCTGAACTAGAGTGTCAATCACATTCTCAGAAAAACCCCTTTTTGCCAAGACTAAGCGTTCAATCTCCACACAGTCAGCCTCAGAGAATCTAGATTTTGATGTTGAAAAGGACCCTGCTCCAGCAGAACCCTGCGACAGGTTAACCTCCACGGCGAAGAGGATGACATCCCCACCAGATCCGCAAACCACATCCTCCTTGGCCACGAGGGAGCAATCAGAATGGAGGACACTCTCTCCCATTTTATACGAGCGACTACACGAGGAAGAAGCGGTAACGGAGGAAATATGTATACTAGACCGAACCCCCAAGGCATTGCTAATGCGTCTATCTGCTCTGCCTGGGGGTCCCTCGATCCATATCGGGGAAGCTTGCAATTCAACCTTGACGCCATGAGATCGATCTCCGGCGTGCCCCATCTGAGACAGATCTCCGCAAACACTTAGGGGTGAAGACACCATTCCCCAGGATGAAAAGTCTGCTTGCTGAGAAAATCCACCTCCCAGTTGTCCACACCTGGGATGTGGATCACAGAGAGCGAACAGTTGTGGGCCTCCGCCCACTCCAGAATCCGAGACACCTCCCTCATTGCCAGGGAGCTCCTCGTGCTCCCCTGGTGGTTGATGTAAGCCACCGAGGTAATATTGTCCGTCTGGAACCTGATAAAGCCGAAGTCCTCCAGGCGAGGCCACACCCTCAGAGCATTGTAGATCGCTCAAAGCTTCGAGAACACTTCCCCTGTGCCATCCTGGCACCCCAAACAGCTCCCCATCCCGCCAGACTCGCGTCTGTGGTCACAATCTCCTAGGGCGGTCTCCGGGCGGATCCACCAGGAGAGGAAAATCAGAGAAAACGCATCATGTATATCAGCTGTGACAGATCGGAATGATCGCCATTCCACTGTCTTAACATGCACAATTGAAGAGGTCTGAGATGAAACCTGGCAAATGGAATGATGTCCATGCTGGAGACCATGAGCCCAATCATTTCCATGCACTGAGCTACAGATGGTCTCACTGTAGACTGAAGGGCAAGACAGGTAGACACCATCTCTGTGCATCGCTTGTCCATGAGAAAGATCTTCATGGACACGAAGTCTATGATCATGCCCAAGAACTCCACCCTGGTACCAGAGAACTCTTCTCGAAGTTGACCTTCCAACCGTGAGATTAAAGTAAATGCAGCAGGACCCTGGTGTGGGCCTCTGCCAGATGGAATGACGGCGCCTGAACCAGGATGTCATCCAGGTAGGGCGCCACCACGATGCCCTGGGATCTGGCGACTGCTAGGAGGGCCCCCAGGACCTATGTAAAGACTCTCTGGGCCATCGCCAGACCAAAGGGGAGAGCCACGAACTGGAAATGCTGATCCAGAAAGGCAAATCTGAGGAACCTGTAATGGTCCCTGTGAATCAGAACATGAAGGTAGGCATCCTTCAACTCTATAGAGCTCATTAGCTGCCCCTCTTGAACTAGGGGCAGAATGGATCTAATCATTTCCATTTTGAATGATGGAACGGACAGGAACTTGTTTAAATATTTGAGGTCCAGAATCGGGCGGAACGTGCCCTCCTTCTTTGGGACCACAAACAAATTGGAGTAACACCCTAGACCCCTTTCTGCATGGGGTACTGGTACGATAACCCCTAAAACCTCCCTTTTTTCCGGCCTTGAAGACAGGTTTGACAGAAGGAATCTGCCACTGGGCGAGAGGACTTGAACCCTATCCTGTAACCTTGGGCGACTACCTCTAGAACCCAGGGGTCCTGGACATCCTGCAACCAGTCATCTAAGAATAGAGACAATCTGCCCCTCACTCGGTCCACCAACCAGTCGGGGGCCGCACCTTCATGCGGACTTAGTCTCGGCGGGGCTTCTTGTTCTGCTTAGACTTGTTCCAGGCTTGGGCAGGCTTCCAGGCGCCCTTTGGTTGGTTCGCTTTCGCTGAGGGCTGTTGGCGTTGCACCTTATCCCCACAAAAGGGACGAAAATTAGAACCCTTAAGCTTTGCCTTCTTATCCTGGGGAAGGAAGGCACCCTTGCCTCCTGTAACCGTGGATATGATAGAGTCTAGACCTGGACCGAACAGAATCTTGCCCTTAAAAGGCAAAGACAGCAGCCTCTTCTTAGAGGTCATGTCCGACGACCACAATTTTAGCCACAGAGCCCTGCGTGCTAGAACCGAAAAACCTGATACCTTAGCATTCAGGTGGATAATTTGCATATTAGCGTCATGAATGAAGGAATTGGCCACCTTTAGGGCCTTAATCTTCTCCTGCACCTCCTCGAAAGAGGGTTCGCCCTCAATCATATCAAATAAGGCGTTGCATCAATATGACGCAGCCCCAACAACCGCGGCAACCGCCGCTGCCGGTTTAAAAACAAACCCCGTGTGTTGAAACATCTTTCTTAACATGTTTTCCAACTTTTTATCCATAAGCTCCTTAAACGAAGAACTATCCTCTAAAGGGATCGTTGTGCGCTTAGCGAGCGTGGAGATGGCCCCATCCTCCTTGGGAATGGTCCCCCACAACTCCAGCTGGGCCTCCGGGACGGGGAAAAGCTTTTTAAAATGAGAAGAGGGGGAAAAGGAAGAACCTAACCGCTCCCACTCATTTTTTTTAATGTTCGCCATCTTAACGGGCACCGGGAAAGTCTGGGGAACCACCCTGTCCTCGTAGACCTTTTCTAATTTAGGAATGGAGGGGACTTCTGGAAGCTCCGTTTCCAGAACCTCCAAAGTAGCCAGTACTTGTTTTAGTAAGAAACGCAAGTTCTCCATCTTAAACCTAAAACCAGGCTCCTCCTCTACCGGAGGTTTAGATGACACGGACTCCGACCCTGAAAGGGCCCCTTCCAAAGCGTCGGAATGGGCCTCGTCATCATACCACCCCTCTGGGGCGTCCGACACAGACAAATCCTGGAACAGGCCACTATGAAAAGCTCTACGCTTGCGCTTAGCAGAACGCGGCAAATCATAGATCACCTTAGCGACTGCCATTTCAAGCTGATCCACAAAATAAGGCGGCCAAGCAATCTCCCCCGAAGGAGTAACAGTCGGACCCTGGGGCGCTGCATGTGGGATAGGGGAAGCCATTAGGGAACACACCTCACAGGACGGTGACCACTCAGAGGTGGACAGCTCAGTAGTGCTAGACATTCTCTTATGTTTGGAAGTCGCAGCCTTCTCAAGGCATGTGGAATACAGTTGCACAGGCTGGTCTACCAAAACCTCACAATAAACACAGGTATAAGACTTATTTAAAGAGGGAGTACCCTCTAACGCGTCAGAATCCTCCAAAGCTTTTAGAAAAAAGTTAAGACAGGCACCCTTATGGCCGTGGCACTCACCACCTCCTATGACCCGGACTGCAGAAGCCGTTTCGTCTCCTCCGTCGCAGATCAGACCGGTAGTGAAGAGGCCCCACCCGGTCACAAGGATGACTCCGCAGGACCGCCCCTGCCCAGGAGAAAACACGCCAAAAAAGACTGCGCAAAAACTCCTGGAAGAGAACCTGTCAGTTCCACAAAAAATGCCAGAGCCACGTCCTTGCACATAACACAGCAATCACACAATAAACATATCATGTACATACACCCCCCTGTTCGATAACCCCTAAAGGAATATTAACCCTTGATTCTATAAAGATAAAGGTGCCACACTGTGGCCCTGTCTTCTGCGTTATCATGATATAAAATATGAAACAATCTTACCAGAGTTTACGCCGTGGAACAGGAACATGGCCCTTCAAGTGTGACAGGTGATAGCTGCACTCCTGACATGGACTTGAGAGAACGCAATCTGCGAAACTCGTCATCGCCGATTGCTGTAGGAGCTGTTAATATGAGTCGGGATGGTGTCACAAAGGGAAGCTCCCTCTGCATTTCCGGACTCTAACGTTTACCCAGGCCCTCAACCGAGAAGCTTGAAGGGCTACTTAAACTCCTGTCCCATAGAGAAGAGTAGAACCCCTCATAAGAGCCCTCCGATTTTCTGGCACCTCTCTGCAACCTCCTGTGACGAAAGGCAAAGAATGACTGGGGGATGAGTGGGGGAGGTATTGAAGCCTTTGACTGGGGTGTCTTTGCCTCCTCCTGGTGGCCAGGTTCTTAATTCCCACAAGTAATGAATGAAGCCGTGGACTCTCCTCCCCTTTAGATGGAAACTGTGGACTCTCGCAGTTTTTAAATTGCGGCGGTTAATCGCGGTTTAAAACCGCATATGCGGTTAATCGCCCAGCCCTAGATTCAGCTGCGGGTTTCTTAGATTGCTTCCCCTTATTCCAAGACTGATTGGGTATCCAAGACGGCTTGAAATGATCCTGCTTGGCAGAGGAGGGGGAAGACTTACCTCTGAAGTTACGAAAGGAACGAAAATTACTCTGACGTCATTTCGGCTTTTTCTTCTTATCTTGTGGCAGAAAAGACCCTTTGCCACCCGTGATATCGGAAATCATTTCTGCCAAACCAGGTCCAAATAAGGTCTTACCCTTGTAAGGAATCGCCAAAGGTTTTGACTTGGATGAAACATCCGCCGACCAAGATTTCAGCCAAAACGCTCTATGCGCCAATACAGCGAAACCAGATATTTAGGCTCCTAATTTAATGACCTGCAAAGAGGCGTCAGTAATAAAGGAATTGGCTAACTTAAGTGCCTTAATCCTATCCTGGATCTCCTCCAAAGGATTCTCTGCTTGAAGAGACTCAGACAATGTATCAAACCAGTAGGCTGTGGCACTTGTCACAGTAGCAATACATACTGCAGGTTGCCATTAGAGACCTTGATGAATATACATCTTTTTTTAAAAAGCCTCCAGCTTCTTATCCATTGGATCTTTGAAAGAGCAACTATCCTCTATAGGAATAGTAGTTCTCTTATCTAAAGTAGAAATTGCTCCTTCTGCAACGACTCCTTAATGGAGTCAGCCACTGGAAACATTTTCTTAAAAACTGGGAAAGGGAAAAAGGGAATACCTGGCCTCTCCCATTCCCAAATAAAAATCTCCGTAGCCCGGTCTGGCACAGGAAACACCTCCACCGAGGAGGGGACATCAAAGTATCTATTTAATTTACTAGATTTCTTAGAATTGAAAACGACAGGAGTATCGGAATGTCCAGGGTAGTCAAAACCTCCTTTAATAGTACACACAGGTGTTCAAGCTTAAACTTGAAGGATACAACTTCAGTATCAGATGAAGGAATTATACTGTCCGAATCTGAGATTTCGCCCTCAGAGGCTACCAACGTAACCTCCTCTTCAGATTTATGAGAAAGAGCAACTTGGTTAGCCGGAACTGGATCAGAAACCTTACAATCTGATTCTTTAATTTTCCTCTTGCGTCTTCCCTGAAGCATGGGAATCCCAGCTAACGCATCAGATACCGCAGAGGATACCTGGACGGCAATTTCTGCATGCAAAAAAACTCCTCCAGGAGATTCAGAGGAACCGCAAGGCACTGCATGTGATGCCGATAAGGATTGGGACGTCTGAGGAGAAGGATGCGGTATTGCCTGAGCAGCATCAACCTGAGAGAGTGGTGGCTCAGCATCAAAAAGTCTGTCTTTAAACATTAATGTTCTATCTATACAAGATGAACAGAGAGGCAAAGGTGGTTCAACCTGGGTACTCATACAAAGTTTGCATGCAACAGAAGGGACCATTTCTGAGTCCATTATTGATAATAAACTTTGGAAATTTAAAAAAAAAAAAAATATATATATATATATATATATATATATTTTTTTTTTTTTTAAGCTGTACCTTAAAGATAATGGTTCCCACAGGAAAAAAGGATTGTTAATAAACCCTTTTTTTTAAGAACATTTTTTTTCTTATTTCAACGAAATGTACAGACTGAGACAAAATGACAAACCTCCTATACAACGGAAAATTAATGAAAGGAACCTCTACACCTCAGCATTATTACTGAGGTGCCTATCTGCCCCCTCTGCGCTCCAAAGAGAAAATCGGTCACAATCTTAGCTCCCTTGACTGAGGAGCCACTGCTGTAGGAGCTCCAGAAGCTCTAGGGAAGCCGATCTTACTATCCGTTCGAAGCTGTGTCATCCATATAGAAAAGGAGCGCTTTACAGAATGGAACACCGCTGCAACAAAAGGGAACCGCCCCCTTTCTGTCAGAGGCGGCACTGACAGCCATTAGTGTAGCGTAGATCTGAACTTACTCCGTCTTACCAGGGGGGAAATTCGCCTCACACCAAGCACACAAGTATTCTAAAAATAAAAACTGAGCCACTTTAACACTCTCATATTAAATATACAGCGCTTGCACCCTGCCATAAACATACCTGTCTGTTTAAATACAGGAATCAAACCCTTAGTGCAGTCCTTCCCTTTTAGTGCCATCGTTTCTCATGAAACAAGAAAATTGGCACTTACCTGCACCACAGTCTGCCCGGCAGGAGGACAGTTCACCCAGCGTGAGAGGAAGCCACTCCTCACAGAGACCTGTGAAAAACAAAGAAAGGATAGAGTAAGCCTACTCTGGTTTTTTACATAAGGGCAGCAATTTGTTACGAAAACGCAGTGAGGCCCACCTCACAAGTTCCTAACTGCTTGAAAGCTACTAATGCCCTACTGAAGAGACTAACGTGCAGTACAGCTAAATCCAATCAAAGAAGGAAAGATCAGAGCAAACCTACTCTGGCTTTCAAAATAATAAACTCTTGATTGAAGCAAATCTATTCAGACACCAAAACTTCACCTCCTCCTTGCACCAAAGGCAAAAAGAATGACTGGGGATTGTGGGAGGGGAGTGATACTTAACAGCTTTGATGTGGTGCTCTTTGCCTCCTCCTGCTGGCCAGGAGTGATATTCTCAACAGAAATTGAGGACTCTGTGGACTCACCATATCTTAGGAAAGAAAAGCACGCCAAGCTACAAGCTGCGCAGCGTTCAAAGTGAAAGTAAAAACCTGTGCGTTCCAGCCACATAACAAACAGTCTATGAACCCATTAAAATCGCACACATAAAGCAGCATAAAATCAAAGCATAACATTTGAATAATCCCCACTGTTCAATAATCCCCCTCAGGAGATATTAACCAATGATTCTATTAAGATAAAAGGAGCCACACTGTGACCCTGTCTTCTAGCGTTTTCAACATATGTAAAAATTGAAACAATCTTACCAGAATCCATGCTGTGGAACAGAAACACAGCCTCAAGTGTGACAGTCTTGTAGCATCGCTCCAGACATGGGCAGTGAAACTTGTCAACACTGATTGCTTAAGTAGCAGTTAGCAGGCAGTCTGGATGGGTTCGCAGAAAGACTCTCCCTGCATCTCCAAACTCTAACTTTCGTCAATGCTCTTACTGAGAGGCTAACAAGACTACTTAAAACTCCAGTCCCATATCGAAGGGCAGATACCCCTCCTAAGGAATTACGAAATCTTCTGACACTTCTCTGCCATCCTCCTGTGACGAAAGGCAAAGAATGACTGGGGGATGGGGGAAGTGGGAGAGGTATTTAAGCCTTTGGCTGGGGTGTCTTTGCATCCTCCTGGTGGCCAGGTTCAGTATTTCCCAACAGTAAGGAATGATGCCGTGGACTCTCCTTATATTAAGAAGGAAAACTCTCTAGCATGGAGAGAAATCACATGAAATCTTTGGGATATTTTTTAGTTCTTACATTGTAATGTAGCAATCTCTTCTTCACATCCAAACCCCTGCATAGTGAGATAAAGAGCTCTAAAGCTAAAATGTGCATTTCTAAAACACTTTGAGGGACCTGCCAGCATTGATGAGACTTGAGTCTAAGGGGCCTATCTATCAAAGTGTCAACCGCAAATACGCCGGAATTCCGCATCATAATTGTTGCAAGATTGATCCGACCTAGTTATCAAAGCCTCAAGACCGGAAAAAGTTGAAATTTGTGACGTAACATTCGATCCTTACGTCATTACAGATGTTCCGAATACACCTTCGGCTCTATTTGGCACTTTTTCCCATTTATCAAACTTTTAACAGGTACGCTCGCGGCTATTCGGACGCAGCGTGCCTGGTTTTCAATCCCCCACCCTTGAGGCTGTGGATGAAATAGAAATCAATGGGAGTATGAATCTTATGGTCGATGCTGCAAGAGAATGAAGCATACCCCATTGATTTCTATGGTAGAAAAATAGTTACGTTTACACCTAACACCCTAACATACTGTAAACCCTGAGTCTAAACACCCCTAATCTGCCACCCCGACATCGCCGTAACCTACATAATGTTATTAACCCCTATTCTACCGCTCCCCGACACCGCCGCAACCTAAATAAACTTATTAACTCCTAAACCTCTGGCCTCCCACATCACCACCACTAACTAAACCTATTAACCCCTAAACCGTCAGCCCCCCACATTGCAAAAAACTAAATTAAGCTATTAACCCCTAAACTTAACAACCACTTAACTTTAAATTAAAATTACAACATCCCTATCTTAATATAAATTAAAACTTACCTGTAGAATTACAGGGAGTGCAGAATTATTAGGCAAGTTGTATTTTTGAGGATTCATTTTATTATTGAACAACAACCATGTTCTCAATTAACCCAAAAAACTCATTAATATCAAAGCTGAATAGTTTTGGAAGTAGTTTTTAGTTTGTTTTTAGTTATAGCTATTTTAGGGGGATATCTGTGTGTGCAGGTGACTATTACTGTGCATAATTATTAGGCAACTTAACAAAAAACAAATATATACCCATTTCAATTATTTATTTTTACCAGTGAAACCAATATAACATCTCAACATTCACAAATATACATTTCTGACATTCAAAAACAAAACAAAAACAAATCAGTGACCACTATAGCCACCTTTCTTTGCAAGGACACTCAAAAGCCTGCCATCCATGGATTCTGTCAGTGTTTTGATCTGTTCCCCATCAACATTGCGTGCAGCAGCAACCACAGCCTCCCAGACACTGTTCAGAGAGGTGTACTGTTTTCCCTCCTTGTAAATCTCACATTTGATGATGGACCACAGGTTCTCAATGGGGTTCAGATCAGGTGAACAAGGAGGCCATGTCATTAGATTTTCTTTTTTTATACCCTTTCTTGCCAGCCACGCTGTGGAGTACTTGGACGCGTGTGATGGAGCATTGTCCTGCATGAAAATCATGTTTTTCTTGAAGGATGCAGACTTCTTCCTGTACCACTGCTTGAAGAAGGTGTCTTCCAGAAACTGGCAGTAGGACTGGGAGTTGAGCTTGACTCCATCCTCAACCCGAAAAGGCCCCACAAGCTCATCTTTGATGATACCAGCCCAAACCAGTACTCCACCTCCACCTTGCTGGCGTCTGAATCGGACTGGAGCTCTCTGCCCTTTACCAATCCAGCCAAGGGCCCATCCATCTGGCCCATCAAGACTCACTCTCATTTCATCAGTCCATAAAACCTTAGAAAAATCAGTCTTGAGATATTTCTTGGCCCAGTCTTGACGTTTCAGTTTGTGTGTCTTGTTCAGTGGTGGTCGTCTTTCAGCCTTTCTTACCTTGGCCATGTCTCTGAGTATTGCACACCTTGTGCTTTTGGGCACTCCAGTGATGTTGCAGCTCTGAAATATGGCCAAACTGGTGGCAAGTGGCATCTTGGCAGCTGCACGCTTGACTTTTCTCAGTTCATGGGCAGTTATTTTGCGCCTTGGTTTTTCCACACGCTTCTTGCGACCCTGTTGACTATTTTGAATTAAACGCTTGATTGTTCGATGATCATGCTTCAGAAGCTTTGCAATTTTAAGAGTGCTGCATCCCTCTGCAAGATATCTCACTATTTTTGACTTTTCTGAGCCTGTCAAGTCCTTCTTTTGACCCATTTTGCCAAAGGAAAGGAAGTTGCCCAATAATTATGCACACCTGATATAGGGTGTTGATGTCATTAGACCACACCCCTTCTCATTACAGAGATGCACATCACCTAATATGCTTAATTGGTAGTAGGCTTTCGAGCCTATACAGCTTGGAGTAAGACAACATGCATAAAGAGGATGATGTGGTCAAAATACTCATTTGCCTAATAATTCTGCACTCCCTGTAAAAGAAACTAATTTTAAACTATTAATTAACCTACCCTATTATACTACAATTACATTAAACTACCAATTAAATAAAAAAATTACATATTAAAAAACCTAAGACTACTAAAATTATTTAAATCTACAATTAAACATTATTGCAAAGTCCTAAAGTACAAAACAAACAAACACTAAGTAATCAAAAACAAACAAACACTAAATTACTAAAAATAACAAACCAAATTATCAAAAATAATAAATAATTACACCTAATCTAATAGCCCTATCAAATTAAAAAAAGCCCCCCCAAATAAAAAAAAACCCTAGCCTACAATAAACTACCAATGACCCTTAAAAGGGCCTTTTGTGGGTCATTGCCCCAAAGATATCAGCTCTTTTACCTGTAAAAAAAATACAAACACCCCCAACAGTAAAACCCCCCACCCAACCAACCCCCCAAATATAAACCCTAACTCTAAAAAAACCCTAAGCTATCCATTGCCTTGAAAAGGGCATTTGTATGGGCATTGCCCTTAAAAGGGCATTTAGCTCTTTTACTGCCCAGACCCTAATCTAAAAATAAAACCCATCCAAAAAACCCTTAAAAAAACCTAACACTAACCCTCGACAATCCACTTACAGTTCTTGAAGTCCCGCTTGAAGGATCCATCCAGCTGGCGAAGTCATTATCCATGCGGCCTCTTCGATCTTCATCCAGCCGGTGAAGTCCTCATCCAGACGGCGAAGTCCTCATCCAGGCGGCAAGAAGTCTTCATCCAGACAGCATCTTCTATCTTCATCCATCCGGCGCGGAGCGGGTCCATCCTGAAGACATCCGGCGCAGAGCATTCTCTTCATACGGTCGCCGCTGTACACTGGAACTTCGATGCAATTGATGCCATCTTTGATGGTGGCGGGATAGGGGTTAAACATTTTAGTATAGTGGCGGCATTTAGTGAAATGGTATAAATAAAGTTGGGAAAAACACAAATAGCAGCGTCATCGATGACTGTTAGTTAACAACAGTCCGATGCCCATCTTCCCATACTTGGTGTGCGTGTTTTTGACGGCTTTATTTATAATATGGAGATCGTATTCAGATCCGCGGCTGCAATGTTTGTCGATGTTAGGCGAGCGTATTGACACCCGCAAATGCAATATAGTTGACGCTTTGATACATATCCCCCAAAAGCTTTAGATCATTGGGCTCTAAATCTCAAAAGGATCTTGCAGTATCTGGGTGTTTTTGCGCAACCCCCCCCAAAAAAAAAAACATGGAATCTGCCAGGCTTGTGTACATGAGATATGACTGAATCCAGGTATTTTATGTGTGAAAATTACTTGGATCTATTAGGACAGGTTTTTTTAGAAGTGGACTGCTTAGGGCTGGATTGTGTGTGGGTGAAAAATTGATCCAATGGTAAATTACACATCAATCCTTTATAAAAAAAAACTTGGATCTTGCAGTGTCTTGATAGCCTTATGCAAAAATACTTTGTATCCATGTATAATCTGTGTATTTTAGAAATGAATCCAGCATTCAAAAATTAGCCAGATCAGCTGTGACCTGTACCTGTAAGATTAATTTACTTTTATATTACTGTTGTGATGTATACTTGAGGAACAAAATAATAAAATCTTTTTTCAATTAAAAATTAGCCAGATCAGGTGTCCCCCAACAGTGGATCTATAAGTAGTGCAACCCAGTAGATTACAAAGCTCCCATTTCCAGCTAAGCCAATAGTAATAATATGGGTTCAAGTAAAAGGGACAGTAAACGTAAAAAAATAATGTTTTATAATTCTGCACATAGAATTTTGAGATTTTAGCTTTCAAAGCTGCACTTGTCTGGTCTCCTTTCCAGGCACTTTTAATCTGGTCTTCATTTTCAAAAGTGATTCGTTGGTGCACATACGGCTAGATTTAGAGTTTTGTCGGTAACGACCCGCGTACCTAACGCTGGCTTTTTTCTGGCCGCACCTTTAAAATAACTCTGGTATTGAGAGTCCACAGAATGGCTGCGTTAGGCTCCAAAAAAGGAGCGTAGAGCATATTTAACGCAACTTCAACTCTCGATACCAGAGTTGCTTACGGACGCGGCCAGCCTCAAAAACGTGCTCGTGCACGATTCCCCCATAGGAAACAATGGGGCTGTTTGAGCTGAAAAAAAAACTAACACCTGCAAAAAAGCCGCGTTCAGCTCCTAACGCAGCCCCATTGTTTCCTATGGGGAAACACTTCCTACGTCTGCACCTAACACTCTAACATGTACCCCGAGTCTAAACACCCCTAACCTTACACTTATTAACCCCTATTCTGCCGCCCCCGCTATCGCTGACCCCTGTATATTATTTTTAACCCCTAATCTGCCGCTCCGTAAACCGCCGCTACTTACATTATCCCTATGTACCCCTAATCTGCTGCCCCTAACACCGCCGACCCCTATATTATATTTATTAACCCCTAATCTGCCCCCCACAACGTCGCCTCCACCTGCCTACACTTATTAACCCCTAATCTGCCGAGCGGACCGCACCGCTATTATTATAAAGTTATTAACCCCTAATCCGCCTCACTAACCCTATAATAAATAGTATTAACCCCTAATCTGCCCTCCCTAACATCGCCGACACCTAACTTCAATTATTAACCCCTAATCTGCCGACTGGAGCTCACCGCTATTCTAATAAATGTATTAACCCCTAAAGCTAAGTCTAACCCTAACACTAACACCCCCCTAAGTTAAATATAATTTTAATCTAACGAAATTAATTAACTCTTCTTAAATAAATTATTCCTATTTAAAGTTAAATATTTACCTGTAAAATAAATCCTAATATAGCTACAATATAAATTATATTTATATTATAGCTATTTTAGGATTAATATTTATTTTACAGGTAATTTTGTATTTATTTTAACCAGGTACAATAGCTATTAAATAGTTAAGAACTATTTAATAGCTAAAATAGTTAAAATAATTACAAATTTACCTGTAAAATAAATCCTAACCTAAGTTACAATTAAACCTAACACTACACTATCAATAAATAAATTAAATAAAATACCTATAATTATCTACAATTAAACCTAACACTACACTATCAATAAATAAATTAAATACAATTCCTACAAATAAATACAATGAAATAAACTAACTAAAGTACAAAAAATAAAAAAGAACTAAGTTACAAAAAATAAAAAAATATTTACAAACATTAGAAATATATTACAACAATTTTAAACTAATTACACCTACTCTAAGCCCCCTAATAAAATAACAAAGCCCCCCAAAATAAAAAAATGCCCTACCCTATTCTAAATTACTAAAGTTCAAAGCTCTTTTACCTTACCAGCCCTGAACAGGGCCCTTTGCGGGGCATGCCCCAAGAAGTTCAGCTCTTTTGCCTGTAAAATAAAACATACAATACCCCCCCCCAACATTACAACCCACCACCCACATACCCCTAATCTAACCCAAACCCCCCTTAAATAAACCTAACACTAAGCCCCTGAAGATCTCCCTACCTTGAGTCGTCTTCACCCAGCCGAGCCAAATTCTTCATCCAAGCGGAGCAAGAAGAGGTCCTCCATCCGGTAGAAGTCTTCATCCAAGCGGGGCAGAAGAGGTCTTCCATCCGATTGAAGTCTTCATCCAAGCGGTATCTTCTATCGTCATCCATCCGGAGCGGAGCGGCAGCATCCTGAAGACCTCAGACGCGGAACATCCATCCTGGCCGACGACTGAACCACGAATGACGGATCCTTTAAATGAAGTCATCCAAGATGGCGTCCCTCGAATTCCGATTGGCTGATAGGATTGGCTGATAGGATTAAGGTAGGAATATTCTGATTGGCTGATCGGAACAGCCAATAGAATGCGAGCTCAATCTGATTGGCTGATTGGATCAGCCAATCGGATTGAACTTGATTCTGATTGGCTGATTCCATCAGCCAATCAGAATATTCCTACCTTAATTCCGATTGGCTGATAGAATCCTATCAGCCAATCGGAATTCGAGGGACGCCATCTTGGATGACGTCATTTAAAGGAACCGTCATTCGTCGTTCAGTCGTCGGCCAGGATGGATGTTCCGCGTCGGAGGTCTTCAGGATGCTGCCGCTCCGCTCCGGATGGATGACGATAGAAGATTCAGCTTGGATGAAGACTTCAATCGGATGGAAGACCTCTTCTGCCCCGCTTGGATGAAGACTTCTACCGGATGGAGGACCTCTTCTTGCTCCGCTTGGATGAAGAATTTGGCTCGGCTGGGTGAAGACGACTCAAGGTAGGGAGATCTTCAGGGGCTTAGTGTTAGGTTTATTTATGGGGGGTTTGGGTTAGATTAGGGGTATGTGGGTGGTGGGTTGTAATGTTGGGGGGGGGTATTGTATGTTTTTTTACAGGCAAAAGAGCTGAACTTCTTGGGGCATGCCCCGCAAAGGGCCCTGTTCAGGGCTGGTAAGGTAAAAGAGCTTTGAACTTTAATAATTTAGAATAGGGTAGGGCATTTTTTTATTTTGGGGGGCTTTGTTATTTTATTAGGGGGCTTAGAGTAGGTGTAATTAGTTTAAAATTGTTGTAATATATTTCTAATGTTTGTAAATATTTTTTTATTTTTTGTAACTTAGTTCTTTTTTATTTTTTGTACTTTAGTTAATTTATTTAATTGTATTTATTTGTAGGAATTGTATTTAATTTATTTATTGATAGTGTAGTGTTAGGTTTAATTGTAGATAATTATAGGTATTTTATTTAATTTATTTATTGATAGTGTAGTGTTAGGTTTAATTGTAACTTAGGTTAGGATTTATTTTACAGGTAAATTTGTAATTATTTAAACTATTTTAGCTATTAAATAGTTCTTAACTATTTAATAGCTATTGTACCTGGTTAAAATAAATACAAAGTTACCTGTAAAATAAATATTAATCCTAAAATAGCTATAATATAAATATAATTTATATTGTAGCTATATTAGGATTTATTTTACAGGTAAGTATTAAGCTTTAAATAGGAATAATTTATTTAAGAAGAGTTAATTAATTTCGTTAGATTAAAATTATATTTAACTTAGGGGGGTGTTAGTGTTAGGGTTAGACTTAGCTTTAGGGGTTAATACATTTATTAGAATAGCGGTGAGCTCCAGTCGGCAGATTAGGGGTTAATAATTTAAGTTGGGTGTCGGCGATGTTAGGGAGGGCAGATTAGGGGTTAATACTATTTATTATAGGGTTAGTGAGGCGGATTAGGGGTTAATAACTTTATTATAGTAGCGGTACGGTCCGCTCGGCAGATTAGGGGTTAATAAGTGTAGGCAGGTGGAGGCGACGTTGAGGGGGGCAGATTAGGGGTTAATAAATATAATATAGGGGTCGGCGGTGTTAGGGGCAGCAGATTAGGGGTACATAGCTAAAATGTAGGTGGCGGCTCTTTGCGGTCGGCAGATTAGGGGTTTAATTATTGTAGGTAGCTGGCTGCGACGTTGTGGGGGGCAGGTTAGGGGTTAATAAATATAATATAGGGGTCGGCGGTGTTAGGGGCAGCAGATTAGGGGTACATAAGTATAACATAGGTGGCGGTCGGCAGATTAGGGGTTAAAAAAAATTAATCGAGTGTCGGCGATGTGGGGGGGCCTCGGTTTAGGGGTACATAGGTAGTTTATGGGTGTTAGTGTACTTTAGAGCACAGTAGTTAAGAGCTTTATAAACCGGCATTAGCCCAGAAAGCTCCTAACTACTGACTTTTTTCTGCCATCTTGGATGACGTCATTTAAAGGAACCGTCATTCGTCATTCAGTCGTCGGCCAGGATGGATGTTCCGCGTCGGAGGTCTTCAGGATGCTGCCGCTCCGCTCCGGATGGATGACGATAGAAGATTCAGCTTGGATGAAGACTTCAATCGGATGGAAGACCTCTTCTGCCCCGCTTGGATGAAGACTTCTACCGGATGGAGGACCTCTTCTTGCTCCGCTTGGATGAAGAATTTGGCTCGGCTGGGTGAAGACGACTCAAGGTAGGGAGATCTTCAGGGGCTTAGTGTTAGGTTTATTTAAGGGGGGTTTGGGTTAGATTAGGGGTATGTGGGTGGTGGGTTGTAATGTTGGGGGGGGGTATTGTATGTTTTTTTACAGGCAAAAGAGCTGAACTTCTTGGGGCATGCCCCGCAAAGGGCCCTGTTCAGGGCTGGTAAGGTAAAAGAGCTTTGAACTTTAATAATTTAGAATAGGGTAGGGCATTTTTTTATTTTGGGGGGCTTTGTTATTTTATTAGGGGGCTTAGAGTAGGTGTAATTAGTTTAAAATTGTTGTAATATATTTCTAATGTTTGTAAATATTTTTTTATTTTTTGTAACTTAGTTCTTTTTTATTTTTTGTACTTTAGTTAATTTATTTAATTGTATTTATTTGTAGGAATTGTATTTAATTTATTTATTGATAGTGTAGTGTTAGGTTTAATTGTAGATAATTATAGGTATTTTATTTAATTTATTTATTGATAGTGTAGTGTTAGGTTTAATTGTAACTTAGGTTAGGATTTATTTTACAGGTAAATTTGTAATTATTTAAACTATTTTAGCTATTAAATAGTTCTTAACTATTTAATAGCTATTGTACCTGGTTAAAATAAATACAAAGTTACCTGTAAAATAAATATTAATCCTAAAATAGCTATAATATAAATATAATTTATATTGTAGCTATATTAGGATTTATTTTACAGGTAAGTATTAAGCTTTAAATAGGAATAATTTATTTAAGAAGAGTTAATTAATTTCGTTAGATTAAAATTATATTTAACTTAGGGGGGTGTTAGTGTTAGGGTTAGACTTAGCTTTAGGGGTTAATACATTTATTAGAATAGCGGTGAGCTCCAGTCGGCAGATTAGGGGTTAATAATTTAAGTTAGGTGTCGGCGATGTTAGGGAGGGCAGATTAGGGGTTAATACTATTTATTATAGGGTTAGTGAGGCGGATTAGGGGTTAATAACTTTATTATAGTAGCGGTACGGTCCGCTCGGCAGATTAGGGGTTAATAAGTGTAGGCAGGTGGAGGCGACGTTGAGGGGGGCAGATTAGGGGTTAATAAATATAATATAGGGGTCGGCGGTGTTAGGGGCAGCAGATTAGGGGTACATAGCTATAATGTAGGTGGCGGCTCTTTGCGGTCGGCAGATTAGGGGTTTAATTATTGTAGGTAGCTGGCTGCGACGTTGTGGGGGGCAGGTTAGGGGTTAATAAATATAATATAGGGGTCGGCGGTGTTAGGGGCAGCAGATTAGGGGTACATAAGTATAACGTAGGTGGCGGTCGGCAGATTAGGGGTTAAAAAAATTTAATCGAGTGTCGGCGATGTGGGGGGGCCTCGGTTTAGGGGTACATAGGTAGTTTATGGGTGTTAGTGTACTTTAGAGCACAGTAGTTAAGAGCTTTATAAACCGGCGTTAGCCCAGAAAGCTCCTAACTACTGACTTTTTTCTGCGGATGGAGTTTTGTCGTTCTAACGCTCACTTCAGCCACGACTCTAAATACCGGAGTTAGAAAGATCCCATTGAAAAGATAGGATACGCAATTGACGTAAGGGGATCTGCGGTATGGAAAAGTTGCGGCTGAAAAGTGAGTGTTAGACCCTTTTTTGAATGACTCCAAATACCGGCGGTAGCCTAAAACCAGCGTTAGGAGCCTCTAACGCTGGTTTTCACGGCTACCGCCAAACTCCAAATCTAGGCCTATGTGCAGAATTATATAACATTATTTTTTAAGTTTACTGTCCCTTTAAAATAACTGTAAAATTTATTTTGTGTAATTATGTTCCGTAACATCACAGTGGCCTCATTTTAAAAAAAGGGTGATTCATCAAAAGAATATAAGCCTGATCAGTTTTGAGCGCAATTTCAGATTTTTGGATGCTTAGCAAATGGAAGAAAAACACTTTCACAAACTTCATGAAAAATAAGCCTGTCTAAGTAAAGTATAGACATTATTGAGCTAGATTTAACAAAATCCATACATAAGATAATCATGGACTCGAAAAGCTTCAGATTTTACCCACACCCGTACCCTTAGGTCCTCACCTGGCTTCTTTTTTCTCCTCATTGTTTTAAACCTAAAATAATAGTTGGAAAAAAGCTGAATTACTGTTTGCAGGGACAAATGCAGACTCAATTTGTTAGTGTTGAGATTTTAATAATAAGCACTAAAATAAAACAACCAGTAGCTTATAATCTCAAAGCAAACTTTCGTCAGAAAACCAAGTCGTGCAAATAAGAAGTTAAACACAAAACAAGAAAAACAGAATTTATGCTTACCTGATAAATTACTTTCTCCAACGGTGTGTCCGGTCCACGGCGTCATCCTTACTTGTGGGAAATATCTCTTCCCCAACAGGAAATGGCAAAAAGTCCCAGCAAAGCTGACCATATAGTCCCTCCTAGGCTCCGCCCACCCCAGTCATTCGACCGACGGACAGGAGGAAAAATATAGGAGAAACCATATGGTACCGTGGTGACTGTAGTTAGAGAAAATAATTCATCAGACCTGATTAAAAAACCAGGGCGGGCCGTGGACCGGACACACCGTTGGAGAAAGTAATTTATCAGGTAAGCATAAATTCTGTTTTCTCCAACATTGGTGTGTCCGGTCCACAGCGTCATCCTTACTTGTGGGAACCAATACCAAAGCTTTAGGACACGGATGAAGGGAGGGAGCAAATCAGGTTACCTAAACGGAAGGCACCACGGCTTGCAAAACCTTTCTCCCAAAAATAGCCTCCGAAGAAGCAAAAGTATCAAATTTGTCAAATTTGGCAAAAGTGTGCAGTGAAGACCAAGTCGCTGCCTTACATATCTGGTCAACAGAAGCCTTGTTCTTGAAGGCCCATGTGGAAGCCACAGCCCTAGTGGAGTGAGCTGTGATTCTTTCAGGAGGCTGCCGTCCGGCAGTCTCATAAGCCAATCGGATGATGCTTTTAAGCCAAAAGGAAAGAGAGGTAGAAGTCGCTTTTTGACCTCTCCTTTTACCAGAATAGACAACAAACAAAGAAGATGTTTGTCTGAAATCTTTTGTAGCCTCTAAATAGAATTTTAGAGCACGGACTACGTCCAAATTGTGTAACAAACGTTCCTTCTTTGAAACTGGATTCGGACATAAAGAAGGTACAACTATCTCCTGGTTAATATTCTTGTTAGAAACAACCTTTGGAAGAAAACCAGGCTTAGTACGCAAAACCACCTTATCTGCATGTGTCAGGATTTTACCATTCTGTACCTTTAACAACTAATTATCATACTGCTATTTAAGGCACCACCTACTGTTGAACGTTGCTTGGTAATTTGTTCAGTCACTCACTGTTCCTGAACACTTCGCACCCAGCTATTCCCTCCTGTCTAAGTTGGGATTTCCTGCTTTTGATGCTAGTTCTTGTTACTCAAGTCTTGTGGTTTTGCAGCTCCACAACTTTGTTCCTGTCTCTCTCGCTGCTTGCTTCCTGCTTACTCGTATGCTGGTCCGTTGGCGTGTGACGTCACTAGGTGAAACCGCAGCCGCCACACACTCTCACTGAATCTCGGCACACGCTGTGTGCTTTTCTTCTCCGGTAACTCCGCTTCTGCTCCACTCTCTGGATACTATTTGGGAAGTCGGTTTGTATACAATATCATCTGGATTACCGGTCTGTATTACCAATTTACAAATAAGGATATCTTGCCTCTCATGTCATTTGCTACTGCTTGCCTCAAATAATCATGTAATCAAGTCTGCCTGCCATACTAAGCTATTAACCAGTTTATCTCATGCACTTGCTGTTACATGTACTATTCCGCTTGTGATTCACTATATTGACTTGCACAGTGACTTTTGCCGTATCTATCATTTGCCTAAAAAGCACTACTCCATTTGCATTAACCTCTGATGAACTTTATGTGCTTAAACTGACTTTAACCAACGAAGCTACTCTGCACAACTCTATCTAAAGTGTGTGTGTGTGCCTGTGCAAGTTATGTAAATATTTTATATGTGTGTGATGCGAGTCTACAACTCATTTGGATGTGAATAAGCTTCTCACTAAACTTTGGATTCTGAGTTATCCTACATTACCATACTATATTACTGTTTAGCTCATATCCAACTCCTTTTGGTATACCATCTTCACTCTGTATCCTACAGTAGTGACCCTCAGATCTATGAGCATAACAGGGTTCACACAAGTTAGATCTTAGTGAACCCGAGGTAAGGTGTGAGACTGAGTGGTCCTGCAAGAACAAGGGTACTAGTTCATACTTAAACATTACATATTACCAAGCCTATAAAGATAACTAGTACTTTGTTTAATGGATATAACAGAGCTTTACAATAGGGTTGGCTCCCTAGCTCAAAGTATGGATCACATGATACAGGGACTAAGGGAGATACAATTGGAGAACCAAAATATCAGAAAATTCATAAATGAGCAGCTTGCCAGTAAACCTCCTGTAGCTGAAAATTCAGCTGAACCTTTAATTAGCCCTCCTGAAAAATTCTCTGGGGAGAGAGCTTTATTCAGGGATTTTAAGAACTCTTGTACACTGATGTTTACTCTGAAACCTAAATCATATCCAACAGATAGGGTCAGGGTATTAACTGTTATCTCATTCTTACGTGGTGAGGCCAGGTCTTGGGCTAATACCTATTATGAAAAGGATGATCCCATCTTAAATTCTCTCGATGCATTTTTTTCTGCCATGTCTCTGCTTTATGAGGATCATAATAAACAGAACACAGCAGAAACAGCTATTAGGTCCTTACGTCAAGGGAAGAGAGTCGTGGAAGAATATATCACAGATTTCAAACGTTGGGCACCAGACACTCAGTGGAACACTCCAGCCTTAAGGAATCAATACCGATTAGGTCTCAGTGAAGCAATAAAAGATGAGCTTGCACGTGGTATCATTCCTGATGATTTAGAAGCCCTCATGACACTTAGCATTGGTATAGACCGAAGATTAAGGGAAAGAAAATCTGAAAGATTCTTCAGTGATGCAAGTTACAGAAAACTACCCACTTATCATGCTACACCTTCAACCTTGCCAGCAAGGTCCCTTGATGAACCTATGGATGTAGCAGTGATTCGTGCTCCTCTAAAACCAGAAGAAAAAGCTAGGCGCAAATTATTGAACCTTTGTTTATACTGTGCTGACAAAGATCACACTGTTAAGGATTGTTCAATACTTCTTCGCCAAAAGAAGGGTAAGACACCTCCTAGTTATCATATAATCAATATGGTACATGATTTCACTTCTCATTTGTCCCTTCCTCTCTCCCTACAGTGGCATCACCGGAAGATAGACGTACAGGCCGTAGTTGACTCTGGCGCATCTGGGAATTTTGTAGATATTTCTTTTGTTGTTAAAAATAAGATCCCACTAATAAAAAAGAGTGTTTCACTTGCTATACGTTTGGTTGATGGCTCACTATTCAGTTCAGATCCCAGTTGTCAATACACCCTGGAGGTTGATGCTTCCGAGTATGCCCTTGGGGCAATCCTTTCTCAAAGAAAGTCTCCAACAGAACCTCTTCACCCAATATCTTACTACTCCAGAGTAATGACCTCTGCAGAAATGAATTATGGTATTGGTGATAAGGAGCTACTTGCTATCAAATCCGCCCTGGAGTTCTGGAGACATCTTTTGGAAGGAACACAACACCCTATTCTGATATATACTGACCATCGGAATCTTGAATTTCTGAAATCTAACAAAACCCTGACTTCACGTCAAGTCAGGTGGAGTCTTTTCTTCTCACGATTTGATTATATCATAACTTATAGGCCCGGCTCCAAAAATCTCAAGGCAGACTCTCTTTCTCGGAAGGATCCGAAACCTTCACATATAGAAACACCTGAATCTATCATACCTCCAGACAGAATAATCTGTTTAACTACCAGCTTTAAAACCACCCTAAAACAGCATCTCTCTCAGGACTCATCTTTGCAGCAACTTGGATTAAACAAACATCAGGACGGTTTGTACTACCATGATAATCTACTTTATATACCTGAAGCTCTTAGGGATGAGATTGTTGGTTATGCTCATGACTCACTATTAGCAGGTCATCCTGGAGTTCATAAAACATTGCATTTATTAAAGAGAGATTACTGGTGGCCCAAAATGAATGACACAGTCACTCGATATGTACAAAGTTGTCCTACATGTACCACTAAAAAACACCCACATAACCGCCCTTATGGTTACCTTCTTTCGCTTCCAATCCCAGACAGACCTTGGACAGACATCGCCATGGATTACATAGTGGACTTACCATCTTCATCAAATTTCAACACCATATTAGTGGTGGTTGATTTGTTTTCTAAAATGGCTCATTTCATCCCCCACAGGGGTCTTCCAACAGCTTCAGAAACTGCCTCTCTATTCTTAAACAACATAGTGAAACTTCATGGATTGCCTAAATCTGTCACTACGGATAGGGGGTCACAATTCACATCCAGGTTCTGGACCCAGCTATGTCGTACCCTCAACATCTGTAGAAGACTTAGCTCAGCCTATCATCCCCAGACAAATGGGCAAACGGAAAGAACTAATCAGTCACTTGAGCAATATCTTCGCTGCTATTGTACTTTAGAACAAGATAATTGGCATTCACTGTTGGCCACTGCCGAATTTGCTCATAACAACTCACTACACTCCTCAATGAAAACCACACCATTTTTCATCAACTATGGGTTTCATCCATCGTATCATCCTACCTGTACGTCCGATTCTACACTTCCAATGGTAAATGATACAATCAATTCCATTGCTAATGGTTTTGCTTCTTTGAAAACAGTATTAGAAGTGGCACAAACTACCCAGAAGCATCATTATGATTTACGCAGATCTAAACCTCCAGATTATGCTGTTGGCGACAAGGTCTGGCTTAGTACAAAAAACTTACGTTTAAAGATTCCTAGTAAAAAATTAGGTGCATTGTATTTAGGTCCGTATGAGATTATTAAAGTAATCAATCCTAATGCCGTGACTCTACAATTACCATCTACTCTGAAGATACATCCAACGTTCCATGTGTCCTTGTTAAAACCCTACTCCTTGGTCAGGGGTAACTTACAGAGTTCTTCTGTTGTTCCTCAAGTCAGTGATGATGTTGAATATGAAATTGAATCTATCTTGGACTCCAGATACCTTCATGATCAACTACAGTATTTGGTAAGATGGAAGGGTTATGCTCCTGAGGAGGATTCGTGGGAGCCATCCTCAAACTTCTCTGCCCCCCAACTCCTCTCTTTGTACCACCGGAGAAATCCTGAACGTCCTGGTCCTTGATCCGCGGAGCGGCTCCTTGAGGGGGGAGTTCTGTCAGGATTTTACCATTCTGTACCTTTAACAACTAATTATCATACTGCTATTTAAGGCACCACCTACTGTTGAACGTTGCTTGGTAATTTGTTCAGTCACTCACTGTTCCTGAACACTTCGCACCCAGCTATTCCCTCCTGTCTAAGTTGGGATTTCCTGCTTTTGATGCTAGTTCTTGTTACTCAAGTCTTGTGGTTTTGCAGCTCCACAACTTTGTTCCTGTCTCTCTCGCTGCTTGCTTCCTGCTTACTCGTATGCTGGTCCGTTGGCGTGTGACGTCACTAGGTGAAACCGCAGCCGCCACACACTCTCACTGAATCTCGGCACACGCTGTGTGCTTTTCTTCTCCGGTAACTCCGCTTCTGCTCCACTCTCTGGATACTATTTGGGAAGTCGGTTTGTATATAATATCATCTGGATTACCGGTCTGTATTACCAATTTACAAATAAGGATATCTTGCCTCTCATGTCATTTGCTACTGCTTGCCTCAAATAATCATGTAATCAAGTCTGCCTGCCATACTAAGCTATTAACCAGTTTATCTCATGCACTTGCTGTTACATGTACTATTCCGCTTGTGATTCACTATATTGACTTGCACAGTGACTTTTGCCGTATCTATCATTTGCCTAAAAAGCACTACTCCATTTGCATTAACCTCTGATGAACTTTATGTGCTTAAACTGACTTTAACCAACGAAGCTACTCTGCACAACTCTATCTAAAGTGTGTGTGTGTGCCTGTGCAAGTTATGTAAATATTTTATATGTGTGTGATGCGAGTCTACAACTCATTTGGATGTGAATAAGCTTCTCACTAAACTTTGGATTCTGAGTTATCCTACATTACCATACTATATTACTGTTTAGCTCATATCCAACTCCTTTTGGTATACCATCTTCACTCTGTATCCTACAGTAGTGACCCTCAGATCTATGAGCATAACAGGGTTCACACAAGTTAGATCTTAGTGAACCCGAGGTAAGGTGTGAGACTGAGTGGTCCTGCAAGAACAAGGGTACTAGTTCATACTTAAACATTACAGCATGGAACACCAGGGCAGAGAACACTGCAGAGCAGATAACTCTAAAACTCTTCTAGCAGAAGAAATAGCAACCAAAAACAAAACTTTCCAAGATAGTAACTTAATATCTATGGAATGTAAAGGTTCAAACTGAACCCCTTGAAGAACTGAAAGAACTAGATTTAGACTCCAGGGAGGAGTCAAAGGTCTGTAAACAGGCTTGATCCTAACCAGAGCCTGAACAAATGCTTGAACATCTGGCACAGCTGCCAGTCTTTTGTGTAGTAAGACAGATAAAGCAGAGATCTGTCCCTTTAGAGAACTTGCAGATAATCCTTTCTCCAAACCATCTTGTAGAAAGGAGAGAATTTTAGGAATTTTTATCTTATTCCATGGGAATCCTTTGGATTCACACCAACAGATATATCTTTTCCATATTTTATGGTAAATCTTTCTAGTTACCGGTTTTCTGGCCTGAACCAGAGTATCTATCACAGAATCTGAAAACCCACGCTTTGATAGAATCAAGCGTTCAATCTCCAAGCCGTCAGCTGGAGGGAGACCAGATTTGGATGTTCGAATGGACCCTGAACAAGAAGGTCCTGTCTCAAAGGTAGCTTCCATGGTGGAACCGATGACATATTCACCAGGTCTGCATACCAAGTCCTGCGTGGCCACCCAGGAGCTATCAAGATCACCGAGGCCCTCTCCTGTTTGATCCTGGCTACCAGCCTGGGAATGAGAGGAAACGGTGGAAATACATAAGCTAGGTTGAAGGTCCAAGGTGCTACTAGTGCATCTACTAGAGTCGCCTTGGGATCCCTGGATCTGGACCCGTAGCAAGGAACCTTGAAGTTTTGACGAGACGCCATCAGATCCATGTCTGGAATGCCCCATAATTGAGTTAGTTGGGCAAAGATCTCCGGGTGGAGTTCCCACTCCCCCGGATGGAATGTCTGACGATAATCCGCTTCCCAGTTTTCCACACCTGGGATGTGGATCGCAGATAGGTGGCAGGAGTGATCCTCCGCCCATTGAATTATTTTGGTCACTTCTTTCATCGCCAGGGAACTCCTTGTTCCCCCCTGATGATTGATATACGCAACGGTCGTCATGTTGTCTGATTGGAATCTTATGAATCTGGCCTTTGCTAGCTGAGGCCAAGCCCTGAGAGCATTGAAGATCGCTCTTAGTTCCAGAATGTTTATCGGGAGAAGAGACTCTTCCCGAGACCATAGTCCCTGAGCTTTCAGGGATTCCCAGACCGCGCCCCAGCCCACTAGACTGGCGTCGGTCGTGACAATGACCCACTCTGGTCTGCGGAAGCTCATTCCCTGGGATAGATGGTCCAGGGTCAGCCACCAACGGAGTGAATCTCTGGTCTTCTGATCTACTTGAATCATTGGAGACAAGTCTGTATAGTCCCCATTCCACTGTTTGAGCATGCACAGTTGTAATGGTCTTATATGAATTTGTGCAAAAGGAACTATGTCCATTGCTGCAACCATCAACCCTACTACTTCCATGCACTGCACTATGGAAGGACGTGGAACAGAATGAAGAACTTGACAAGTGCTTAGAAGTTTTGACTTTCTGACCTCTGTCAGAAAAATCCTCATTTCTAAGGAATCTATTATTGTTCCCAAGAAGGGAACTCTTGTTGACGGAGACAGAGAACTTTTTTCTATGTTCACCTTCCATCCGTGTGATCTGAGAAAGGTCAGAACGATGTCTGTATGAGCCTTTGCTGTTGACAGGGACGACGCTTGTATTAGAATGTCGTCCAAGTATGTTACTACTGCAATGCCCCTCGGTCTTAGAACCGCTAGAAGGGACCCTAGTACCTTTGTGAAAATACTTGGAGCAGTGGCTAACCCGAATGGGAGGGCCACAAACTGGTAATGTTTGTCCAGAAAGGCGAACCTTAGGAACTGATGATGTTCTTTGTGGATAGGAATATGTAGGTACGCATCCTTTAGATTCACGGTAGTCATAAATTGACCTTCCTGGATAGTGGGTAGAATCGTTCGAATGGTTTCCATCTTGAATGATGGTACCCTGAGAAATTTGTTTAGGATCTTCAAATCCAAAATTGGTCTGAAAGTTCCCTCTTTTTTGGGAACTACGAACAGATTTGAATAAAATCCCATTCCTTGTTCCTTTATTGGAACTGGGTGTATCACTCCCATCTTTAACAGGTCTTCTACACAATGTAAGAACGCCTGTCTCTTTATTTGGTTTAAGGATAAGTGAGACATGTGGAACCTTCCCCTTGGGGGTAGTTCCCTGAATTCAAGAAGATAACCCTGAGAAACTATTTCTAGTGCCCAGGGATCATGAACATCTCTTGCCCAAGCCTGAGCAAAGAGAGAGAGTCTGCCCCCTACTAGATCCGGTCCCGGATCGGGGGCTACTCCTTCATGCTGTTTTGTTAGCAGCAGCAGGCTTCTTGGCCTGCTTACCCTTGTTCCAGCCTTGCATAGGCTTCCAGGCTGGTTTGGGCTGTGAGGCATTACCCTCTTGCTTAGAGGATGCAGAATTAGAGGCCGGTCCGTTCCTGAAATTGCGAAATGAACGAAAATTAGACTTATTCTTAGCCTTGAAAGGCCTATCTTGAGGAAGGGCGTGGCCCTTTCCCCCAGTGATGTCTGAGAAAATCTCTTTCAATTCTGGTCCAAATAGAGTTTTACCTTTGAAAGGGATGTTAAGCAATTTTGTCTTGGATGATACATCCGCTGACCAAGACTTTAGCCAAAGCGCTCTGCGCGCCACAATTGCAAACCCTGAATTTTTCCCGCTAATCTAGCTAATTGCAAAACGGCATCTAAAATAAAAGAGTTAGCCAACTTAAGTGCGTGAACTCTGTCCATAACCTCCTCATATGGAGTCTCTCTACTGAGCGACTTTTCTAGTTCCTCGAACCAGAACCACGCTGCTGTAGTGACAGGAACAATGCACGAAATGGGTTGTAGAAGGTAACCTTGCTGTACAAAAATCTTTTTAAGCAAACCTTCCAATTTTTTATCCATAGGATCTTTGAAAGCACAACTATCCTCGATAGGAATAGTAGTGCGTTTGTTTAGAGTAGAAACTGCCCCCTCGACCTTAGGGACTGTCTGCCATAAGTCCTTTCTGGGGTCGACCATAGGAAATAATTTCTTAAATATAGGGGGGGGAACAAAAGGTATGCCGGGCTTCTCCCACTCCTTATTCCCTATGTCTGCCACCCGCTTGGGTATAGGAAAAGCGTCGGGGTGCACCGGAACCTCTAGAAACTTGTCCATCTTGCATAATTTCTCTGGAATGACCAAGTTGTCACAATCATCCAGAGTAGATAACACCTCCTTAAGCAGTGCGCGGAGATGCTCTAATTTAAATGTCACAACATCAGGTTCAGCTTGTTGAGAAATTTTTCCTGAATCTGAAATTTCCCCATCTGACAAAACCTCCCTCATGGCCACTTCATATTGGTGTGAGGGAATGACAGAACAATTATCATCAGCGCCCTCCTGCTCTTCAGTGTTTAAAACAGAGCAATCGCGCTTTCTCTGATATGCAGGCATTTTGGATAAAATATTTGCTATGGAGTTATCCATTACAGCCGTCAATTGTTGCATGGTAATAAGCATTGGCGTGCTAGATGTACTAGGGGCCTCCTGCGTGGGCAAAACTGGTGTAGACACAGTAGGAGATGATGTAGTATCATGTCTACTCCCCTCATCTGAGGAAGAAAATGGCTTACCGGTCCCCATGAGGGGAAATGACAGCCTTCCAGCATTACACAGTCTTGTTAGAAATATGGCTATTCATACCTTAAGCAGAAAAGTCTGCTAACTGTTTCCCCCAACTGAAGTTACTTCATCTCAACAGTCCTATGTGGAAACAGCAATCGATTTTATTTACTGTCTGCTAAAATCATCTTCCTCTCACAAACAGAAATCTTCATCCTTTTCTGTTTCAGAGTAAATAGTACATACCAGCACTATTTTAAAATAACAAACACTTGATAGAAGAATAAAAAACTACATTTAAACACCAAAAACTCTTAACCATCTCCGTGGAGATGTTGCCTGTGCAACGGCAAAGAGAATGACAGGGGTGGGCGGAGCCTAGGAGGGACTATATGGCCAGCTTTGCTGGGACTCTTTGCCATTTCCTGTTGGGGAAGAGATATTTCCCACAAGTAAGGATGACGCCGTGGACCGGACACACCAATGTTGGAGAAATATTATTTTTATATATATGTCGGTTTTCATCTTTTTTTAACTTAACAGCTCTATATACACGGATTATTAAAATAATAATAATTACAGCATAAGACTATGAAAACATAATTAAACATACATTCTAAAGCAGAAATGAAAGGGACATAATAGTGAAAAAATTACATGCGCTAATTTGTTAGAGCAGGGTTCTTTACTGGGTCGTAGCACCATGTTACTATCGACCCTACACTACTGCTGGTCCCAAGCTTAACCACTCAGATGTGAAAATAGCGCTAATTGGATCAGCAGCAGTTTCCACTCTGGACCAGCGTGTTCTCTGGGGCACGAGCAGCCCTTCTGCTATGTGTTTAACCCCTCTGCGGGGTTAAAGGAATAGTCTAGTCAAAATTAAACTTTCATGATTCAGATAGATCATGACATTTTAAGTTACTTTCTAATTTACTCCTTTTATCAATTTTTCTTCGTTCTCTTGGTATCTTTATTTTGAAAAAGCAGGAATGTAATCATAGGAGCCAGCCCATTTTTGGTTCAGCACCTGGTTAACGCTTACTGCTAGGTGTCTAAATGTAACCAAAAATGGGCCGGCTCCTAAGCTTACATTTAAATAAAGATACTAAGAGAACTAAGAAAAATTGATAATAGGAGTAACTTAGAAAGTTGCTAAAAATTGAATGCTTTATCTGAATCGTGAAAGTTTAATTTTGACTAGACTATCCCTTTAAATACACAGTAGTATAGGGTCGATAGCCTTAAAATTGCATGCTCTAACTAATTATTACAGCTCGCAATTTTACATTGGTGTATCTTTCCAACCACATATTTAACCCCTTAAAGACCAGCGCCGTACCCTGTACGACGCAGGTCGTTATGCCCTTAAGGACCAGCGCTGTACCCTGTACGTCATTGCAGTCCTGGGCTTCTCTCTGTCGCGATCTTGCGAAAAATAGCGAGATTGCGCTATTTCTGCATGCCCCACGAATGGGGCATTGCAGAAATAAAGTTGCAGAGTTACCGATGCAGAGAAGGTCAATCTGTGGTCCTATCTGCATCGGACAGCAATGGTGCCGATCGTTGGTGGGTGGGAGGATGAGGGAGGCAGGTGGGCGGCCCATCACTGGAGGGGGCGGGAGGAGGGCGGGAACGGGGGTATGGTAATGAGGGAGGGGCAGCTAGACTACAGAAAAAAAATTGGGAGAAATAAATAAAAATTAGGTAAAACTGGGTACTGGCAGACAGCTAATAGGTAGAGGGGGAGGGTTAGAGAGCTGTTTGGGGGGATCAGAGAGGTTGGGGGGTAAGGGGGTATCCTACACTGCAGAAAATATATATATATAAAAATTATATATATATATATATATATATATATATATATCTATACAGTATATACAGTATATTTAAAAAAAAGCCTTTTATTTTACTACTGGCTTTGTCCTGCTCGGAAGAAAAAGGGTACACGCAGACACTTAGGTCTGATGATCAAAAACTCACCAACGTGGAGAGAAATCACACAAAATCATAACGTTTTTTATTTTATTTATTATAGTAATATCTATGACCCTGCACAGAGCTCGATAGTCTAAAGCTCTCCTCTCCGGTGAGATAACCCAAAAAATCTTGTCAGTACTTTGAGGTCCCTCAAAGAATTTTAGAAAGGCAAATGTTACCCTGTACGTTATGCCCTTAAGGACTAGAGACGTACCCTGTACATTGATGCAGTCCTGGGCTTCTCTCTGCCGCGATCTTGCTATGAATACAGAGATTGCGCTATTTTTGCATGCCCCATGAATGGGGCACTGCAGAAATAAAGTTGCAGAGTTACCGATGCAGAGAGGGCCAATCTGTGGCCCTCTCTGCATCGGACAGCGATGGTGCCGATCATTGGTGGGTGGGAGGGTAAGGAGGGAGGCAGGTGGGCGGCCAATCATTGGAGGGGGCGGGAACGGGTGGGACCACTACGTCACACTACAGGCAAGGAAAAAAAAGCTGTGTCAGTGAGGGGGAAGGAGGGGCAATGTGGGGGATCCTATGTGGGATCCGTTGAGGGAAAGGGATCTGGGAGGGGGGTATGGTAATGAGGGAGGGGCAGCTAGACTACAGAAAAAAAAATTGGGTGAAATAAATCAAAATTAGGTGAAACTGGGTACTGGCAGACAGCTAATAGGTAGAGGGGGAAGGTTAGAGAGCTGTTTGGGGGGATCAAAGAGGTTGGGGGGTAAGGGGGTATCCTACACTGCAGAAAATATATATATATATATATATATATATAAATAAATAAAAAATTATATATATATATATATATATATATAAATATAAAAAAAGTATTTTATTTTAGTACTGGCTCTGTCCTGCTCGGAAGAAAAGGGGTACACGCAGACATTTAGGTCTGATGATCAAAAACTCACCAACGTGGAGAGAAATCACACAAAATCATAACGTTTTTTATTTTATTTATTATAGTAATATCTATGACCCTGCACAGAGCTCGATAGTCTAAAGCTCTCCTCTCCGGTGAGATAACCCAAAAAATCTTGTCAGTACTTTGAGGTCCCTCAAAGAATTTTAGAAAGGCAAATTTTACCCTGTATGACGCTGGTCGTTATGCCCATAAGGACCAGCGACGTACCCTGCATGTCGTTGCAGTCCTGGGCTTCTCTCTTCTGCAATCTTGCTAAAAATAGCAAGATTGCGCTATTTCTGCATGCCCCTTGAATGGGGCACTGCAGAAATAAAGTTGCAGAGTTACCGATGCAGAGGGATAGCGATCATGCCGATCGTTGGTGGGTGGGAGGGACTGGATGGAGGCGGGTGTGCGGCCCATCACTGAAGGGGGTGGGAGTTGGGCGGGACCACTACACCACACTACAGGCAAGAAATAAAAAAAAAGCTGCGTCAGTGAGGGGGAAGGAGGGGCAATGTGGGATCCGTTGAGGGAAAGGGATCTGGAAGGGGGGTATGGTAATGAGGAGGGGGCAGCTACACTACAGAAAAAAATATTGGGTGAAATAAATCAAAATTAGGTCAAACTGGGTACTGGCAGACAGCTAATAGGTACAGGGGGGTTAGAGAGCTGTTTGGGGGGGATCAGAGAGGTTGGGGGGTAAGGGGGTATCCTACACTGCAGAAAATATATATATAAAATGTTTTATATATACAGGTGGCCCTCGGTTTACAACGGTTCAATATGCACCGTTTCAGAATAACAACCTTTTTTTCAGTCATGTGACTGCTATTGAAAAGCATTGAGAAGCAGTGCATTGATTAAAATAGCCAGTAGGTGGAGCTCTCCGCTTGTGTTGCAACAAAGATATGCAAGCCAAGCAAGCTGAAATTAATCAGTTTAACCAGACCTGAGCTATCGAGCAGCTTGCAAATGAACAAGATCTTCCTGTCTATAAATCAGTCCAGACTGCAATGCATAGAAAGAACTGTTTGCAGAAAAATGCAAGTAAAGTCTGTGTTGTGTGATTATTTTATTAGGTATATAATGCTGTTTAGCAAATGTTTTTGTTCATTTAACTTAGTTTAATTATATATTCTGTGTTGTGTGATTATTTTATTAGGTTTATAATGCTGTTTAGCATTTAAAGTCTTCATTTCAAAGCTTTAAAAATAATGAATTAGTTGTTACTTATGCCAATTTTGAGAGGGGCCTGGAACCTAACTCCCTCACTTTCCATTGACTTACATTATAAACTGGGTTTCAATTTACAACGGTTTCGATTTACAACCATTCCTTCTGGAACCTAACCCCGGCGTAAACTGAGGGCTACCTGTATATATATATATATATATATATATATATATATATATATCTATATATATATATATATAAAAAGGCTTTTATTTTTCTACTGGCTCTGTCCTGCTAGGAAGAAAAAGGGTTACACGCAGACACTTAGGTCTGATGATCAAAAACTCACCAACGTGGAGAGAAATCACACAAAATCATAACGTTTTTTTATTTAATTTAATATAGTATTATCCATAACCCTGCACAGAGCTCTCCTCTCCGATGAGATAATCCAAGAAGTCTTGTCAGTACTTTGAGGTCCCTCAAAGAATTTTAGAAAGACAAATTTTACCTTATAAGTTGTTTTATCTAACTATACAGAGTCCTGTATTTAACCCCTTAGTGACCAAACCATTTTTCAATTTTCTTACCGTTAGGGACCAGGGCTATTTTTACATTTCTGTGGTGTTTGTGTTTAGCTGTAATTTTCCTCTTACTCATTTAATGTACCCACACATATTATATACCATTTTTCTCGCCATTAAATTGACTTTCTAAAGATACCATTATTTACATCATATCTTTTTATTTACTATAAAAAATATATAAAACATGATGAAAAAAAAAACACTTTTTCTAACTTTGACCCCCAGAATCTCTTACACATCTACAATCACCAAAAAACTCCCATACTAAATAGTTTCTAAATTTTGTCCTGAGTTTAGAAATACCCAATGTTTACATGTTCTTTGCAAGTTATAGGGCAATAAATACAAGTAGAACTTTGCTATTTCAAAACCATTTTTTTTCCCGAAAATTAGCGATAGTTACATTGTAACACTGATATCTGTCAGGAATCCCTGAAAAACCCTTCACATGTATATATTTTTTTTTGTAGACAACCCAAAGTATTGATCTAGGCCCATTTTGGTATATTTCATGCCACCATTTCACCGCCAAATGCAATCAAATAAAAAAAATGGTTAACTTTTTCACAAACTTTAGGTTTCTCACTGAAATTATTTACAAACAGCTTGTGCAATTATAGCACAAATGGTTGTAAATGCTTCTCTATGATCTCCTTTGTTCAGAAATAGCAGACATATATGGCTTTGGCATTGCTTTTTGGTAATTAGAAGGCCGCTAAATGCCGCTATGCACCACACTTGTATTATGCCCAGAAGTGAAGGGGTTAATTAGGGAGCTTGTAGGGTTAATTTCAGCTTTAGTGTAGAGATCAGCCTCCCACCTGACACATCTCACCCCCTGATCCCTCCCTGACCTCTCTCAAACAGCTCTCTTCCCTCCCCCACCTCACTATTGTCACGGCCATCTTAAAGTGAATGTAAAGTTTCATCAAGTAGAGTCCGGTTTTTAAAAATACTATTAAAAACAGGGGCACTTTCATTGATGAAACTTTACATTGCACCATATTTGTAGAAATACTTACCTCTTCGTCTTGAAAGCCTCTCCAGCGCTTCGCCAGCCCGTCGCAAGCCTCTTCCTACATCAGCAATGACGATTCCGGCATTCTCTTATCACGGCTTCCCCCCGGGGAAAGCATTGCCTAAAGCAACACCGTGATTGGAGGAAGGCTGGAATCATAATTTCTGACGTAGGAAGAGGCTTGCGACGGGCGGGGGAAGCGACTTCATCAGCGATCCGGCTTTCAAGACGAAGAGGTAGGTATTTCTACAAATATGGTGCAATGTAAAGTTTCATCAATGAAAGTGCCCCTGTTTTTAATAGTATTTTTAAAAACCGGGCACTACTTGATGAAACTTTACATTCACTTTAAGTACTGTCAGAAAGTCTGCCAGTACTAAAATAAATGGCATTTTGTTTTAATTTTTTTTTATATATTTATTCTGCAATGTTGGATCCCCCCTTAGCCCTTAACCTCCCTGACCCCCCCAAACAGCTCTCTAACCCTCCCTGCCAGTACCCAGTTTGCTAAAAAAAAATATTTTGTATTATTTTTTTTATCTAAACAAATCATTTTTCTGTAGTGTAGCTGCCCCACCTCAATTCCCTACCCCCCTCCCAGATTCCTTTCAACATTAATTCCCCTCCTCCCTCTCCCTCCTTCCCATACATTTGATTGAATGTCAATGCAGCGAGTGCGCGCTCCCGCACAATTGAGAGACTTGAGGGACACAGGAACCGTAAATCAATCGGCCGCCCACCCTGCTATGGCTCCCACCCACCACGAGCCATTCTGTAACCAATGCAGAGAAGGCCACAGAATGGCTCTCTGCATCGGTGGGTAAAAAAGGGTATTGCAGTGATGATAAGACTTGGTCCTGGAAATGACAAAGAAAGAAGAGGCGCTCTGGTGCAGATAAACCCAACAACAGGTGAGATTTCCAAAAAGAAGGAAAATTGGTACTCACAAAGATATTTGCACTTCCAGTGCAATAATCCGCAAGCCGAAGCTTCAGAGCCGTTCGGCTGACTCTTTTTCCCCCGATATGCTCCCGGCAATAGTCAGGCCCCTAAGAGGAATGAAGCATAGGACACCTTTGGTGCAGAACACCCTTACCAATATCGAGCTAACAACAGTGGGTAAATATGTATACTCACAAACGTATGTGCACAAACAGTGCAATATCGGGCGGACCGAAACTTTAATAAGCCGTTCGGCTGACTCTTTTTCCCCCGATATGCTCCCAGCAATGGTCAGGCCCCTAAGAGGAATGAAGCATAGGACACCTTTGGTGCAGATCACCCTTACCAATATCGAGCTAACAACAGTGGGTAAATATTTTTTTTAATAAAATAGATTTTTAATAAAAGTTTTTACATTGTTCTACCTTGCTTTGAACTTTTCTTTTTCACTGGATTATCGAGAGTAACAGCCTCCTTTGTTGGAAGTCAGCCGAACGGCTTTACAAAGTTTCGGTCCGCCCGATATTGCACTGTTTGTGCACACACGTTTGTGAGTATAAATGTTTACCCACTGTTGTTAGCTCGATATCGGTAAGGGTGATCTGCACCAAAGGTGTCCTATGCTTCATTCCTCTTAGGGGCCTGACCATTGCTGGGAGCATATCGGGAGAGAAAGAGAGTAACAGCCTCCTTTGTTGAAAGTCAGCCGAACGGCTTATTAAAGTTTCGGTCCGCCCGATATTGCACTGTTTGTGCACATACGTTTGTGAGTATACATATTTACCCACTGTTGTTAGCTCGATATTGGTAAGGGTGTTCTGCACCAAAGGTGTCCTATGCTTCATTCCTCTTAGGGGCCTGACTATTGCCGGGAGCATATCGGGGGAAAAAGAGTCAGCCGAACGGCTCTGAAGCTTCGGCTTGCGGATTATTGCACTGGAAGTGCAAATATCTTTGTGAGTACCAATTTTCCTTCTTTTTGGAAATCTCACCTGTTGTTGGGTTTATCTGCACCAGAGCGCCTCTTCTTTCTTTGTCATTTCCAGGACCAAGTCTTATCCTCACGTATATTGTGGAGAGAGCCGCTGCTTGTTTTGGGGCCACCTGTATCGCCTCCTTAGGATTTGTGGGACTTTCAGTATATTCAATATATATGGACGTTTTTTTGTCGAATATAAACACCAAGGATTCCATCAAGTATTTGCTAATTATTATTTATTATTGTTGACCAGCTATATATTATTTCACTGTTGTATTATTGCTATATCATATCTTACATAAAACACCATAATTAGAAGCTCCAATAGAAGCTCTATCACAAGAATAGCATAGAATAGGCGCACCTCTTGTTATCAAACACACTTTGTTTAGTGTTGTTTCTTTGTTATTGCAGTGATGCCTCAATATCGAGGCATCATTGCAATACCTTGAAAGCAGCTGGAAGCGATCACTTCCACCGCTTGAAACCCCAGAAGACGTGTCAGCCACCTCCTTGGGCCTTAACTGACACTTTTTGTAGCACGTGCCTGACACGTCCTTGGTTGTTAAGGGGTTAAAGGAGAGACACACATATCATAATATGTTTAAAAAAAGCCCCAAAGATTTTGTATGATTTCTCTCCATGCTGGTAAGTTTTTGATCAGGCTGATAAAGTCCCATGATCTAAAGCTCTCCGTTCAGGCAAGATTATCTAGGAAGTGAGCTCCTTTAAATAAATAAATAATAAAGAAAACTTTTAGCTTGAGTAATGTTTATCTTGCTATACAGGGTTCTAAATATGAAAAAGACTACCACATTACTATATAAGGTCTAAAGAAAAATTCCAAAAATTGTGCATTATTTGTCTCCATGCCGGTGTTCTGTAATATTCTCCGACTGCGTTACGTTATCCTACCTACGGCCACGCCTACAAAAAACTTGCAAAGACAGTTGTACAAGCATGTGCTCACTGCCACAGTCGGCAAATATTACAGAACCAGTACGTTCATAATTTTGGCACTAGCTGGGGACATACACATAACAATCCCCCCAAAAAAAGGCTTCATGGTCAATATTATTGTACGGATTTGTTTGATGATTAAATGAGGGAACAATTTTCATTAAAACACACATAATATAAATTGTTACAAACACTCTGGGGACATGTAAATACCACTGCCAAAAAAGGCTTCATTGTCAATATATGTTTGTAACTATTTATATTATGTGTTTTAATGAAAAGCGTTCACTCATTTAAAGTGGTCAATTTTGACTAATTAGTGCCTGGTTTTTAATATATTAAAAACAAGGGCACTTTAATTCATCAAAATTGACATTTCAAGCGTTTTCTTCAAAAACTTACCTTTTAATTCTGAAAGCTGCTCCATCGATTCCCCCGGCTGTCGGAAGCCTCTGCTTACGTCAGAAATAACTAATCCGGCTTCCTCCAATCACTGTGTTCCCCCCGGGGGGTCATGGCCTGAGGCAACGCTGTGATTGGATGAACCCGGATTCGTCATTTTGGACCCGCGAAGAGGACTTACGACGGGCAGAGGAAGTGCTGCAGCGGCTATCAGGGTTAAAAGTAAGTTTTTGAAGAAAACGCTTGAAATGTCAATTTTGATTAATTAAAATGCCCTTGTTTTTAATAGGATTATTAAAAACCGGGCACTAATTTGATAAAATTGACCTTCACTTTAATCAAAGAAATCCGTACAATAATATTGAGTTTTAAGCCTTTTTTTTTGGCAATGGGATTTTGATGTCCCCAGCTAGTGCCAAAATTGTGAACGTACTGTTTCTGTAATATTTGCTGACTGCGGCAGTGAGCGCAATGCATGCTTTTTAGTGTAATTTTTAAGTTTATTGTAGGCGTGTTGTAATGTAATATTTCCGACGGTGGCAGTGAGCGCATGCGTGCACTGTGTCTTTTCAAATGTATTGTAGGCGTGGCCTTCAAAGTGACGTAGGTAGGAAAATGTAACGCGGTCGGAAAAAATAACAGAACACCAGCGAGTTTTTGATCACTGGGCCAAAAGTGTGATAAACAGCTATCAAGGTAAAACTTGCCTTTCTAGAATTGTTTGAGGGACCTTTAGATAACCTCAATAGTTTTGCATCTTTGGGTCAATAGAAATAGGCACCAATGCAAACATTGTGTGTACATATCAGATTCAGAGAATTCAACTTCTGCATTAAAATGTCCACTACATTTAAAAATCATATATATATATGTAGTCACCAGACATACTTTAGACCAAACATATGCTTGTATCAACGATATAGCTAACTGTTAAAAGTTCTCATTTTCTCAATAAACACATTTTACTACTATTTAATTACTACTAACAAGTATTCTTAACGCAATTTCCTCAACTGCTACCCAATTACCACATACAAATATTCTAATGATTAAAGTATATACAATATGAACTCTTTATTATTGTTCGCATTCTTTAATATTTTACTTAACAATGAAAAATAAAGATTCGTTATTACACTAATAAGAAAATTATATTTATTCAATAATTAACGTAGCCGTTTTCTTTTACTAATAAACAAATCACCACGCACCGCCTTCAGTAAGACCAGCAAAGTAGTGAAAGAAATTAGAGAGCAGTTTTCTTTCCCGCCCAAGTAGATGATTTGACGTCTTATGTCATTTGACCAGAGCAACCCGGAAATCGCAATGATCGCTGGAAGATGTAGTCCAAGAGCTGTCACGTGACGTCAGGGGAGGACGCGGAAGTTCCAGGTATTTGGAAAAGAGTCACCTGTTTTGCGATCAATTGGTGTTTTGTGGTTTCCCAAGAAAAATGAACAACCGAAAAGAAGCCCGAGGACGCGGAGGAGCTAAGGGGGTGAGGTTTAATAAGTATTTATTACAGTGCATTATATTGTGTGATATGCGCGGTATACATGTATACAGAGGTGTACATTTACTACTAGGGTTACAGTAACAGTACCTCCCATTTAACCATTTAGCGGCTAACGACTGTTGCTCTGTACACTTTGTCCTAAAAACCGCAATACCCCCTGAGTCAGGGTTAAACCAATCAATATATGTTTATGTAAATGCAAGTTGCATGCAGCGTTCCGATTGCTGAGAACATACAGTTTTCCTTTTTTTTAAATTAAGACCCACAATTAAAGGGAAATTTGCACTCTTCAAACTATTCTAATGCCACTATTTTCTACACACACATATATGGATAATACACTGTTCAAAATATGATTATATGCCTGTAGGAATAGTGTGTGTACATACATACACATACACACACACACAACACCTATAGTTATATAACCAAATTAAGTGTATTTCAATTTACAATGCTGTATCTTTATATTTGCATTGACAAATAATACACATATGACACTGCAAGCTACAGTGTTTGAACATTTCTTATTGCACTTGTATATAACTGTTTTTCCTCTCTGTTAAAGGGACAGTTAACACCAGAATTTTTGTTGTTTAAAAATTAATATAATCCCTTTATTACCCATTCCCCAGCTTTGCATAACCAACACTGTTATAGAAATACACTTTTTACCTCTGTAATTACCTTGTATCTAAGCCTCTGCAGACTGCCCCCTTATTTCAGTTCTTTTGATAGTCTTGCATTTTAGCCAATCAGTGCTCACTCCAGGGTAACTTCACTTGCATGAGCTCGATGTTATCTATATGAAACACATGAATGAATGCCCTCTAGTGGTCAAATGCATTGAGATTAGAGGCAGTCTTCATGGTCTATTAGCATATGAACCTCCTAGGTTTAGCTTTCAACTAAGAATACCAAGGGAACAAAGCAAATTTGTTGATAAAAGTAAATTGGAAAGTCGTTTAAAATTACATTTCCTATTTAAATCATTTAAGTTTTTTTGGACTTGACTGTCCCTTTTTAAACACGCAGTTGAAACCCCTAGAGCAGTGTTTCTCAACCTCCGTGCTCAAGTACCCCCAACAGGCCAGGTATCGTAGAGAACTGGTGAAACATGTCAGAGGAGAGGGCTTATGGGGCCCTTCTATTTTAAATAATACTAGACTAGTGATACGGCACAAGATTAATGTCTGAGCCGATACTTAGCTGTACATTCAGGCTTCTGGGTTATTTATATGGGATAACTAGAAAACTAATAAGGATCTCAATCTACCATATTGTTCGACAAAAATTTCAAGCTTTGTGGATAATACTAATTGAAGACCCGATATTTGTAACCGTAGCTTGCTACTAAGTAGGCCAAATATATATATATATATATATATATATATATATATATATATATATATATATATATATATATATATATATATATTGAATAGATCTACATGATGAACCAAAGAAAAAGACTCGACAATTATATTACTGATAATAAGTAATAATGGTAATTAGCTTAAGGAAGGAATATGGATAAGAGAGCTAAAGCTGGCTAAAATATAAGATATAAACTGAAAGGTAATAATTGGGGGACCAAGGACTAATCAATAAATATAATGATAAGGAAAGAAGTGCGCTGACTCACAGTAGATGAATGCTGGATAACATAGTTTATTGGCAGTCCAAAATAGTAACAGGTTACTAAGGTACACAGTCGGGATCGCCTGACGTGTTTCGTGTATGCGCTTCATCGGAGGATAATCAGAGTATGACCGTGAAAGCTTTTAAACTACCAATCCTAAAGAGGCTGAAATATGAGCCAATCAAGCAATGTGGCGCCACTGAACCGCAATATAACATATCGGGTGTAAAACTCAAAATAGAGAGCAATGTCTGTTTAGTGGGGTCACAGAGCTGCACTTAACACACAATATGGGTGATAACAATAATAATTACAATAACATCAGAAATTAGGTGAGAGGAATCTCACAAAAGTACACCAAAAGAAAATTACTTAAATGTGTTGTACCAAAATAAAGTTAAACAAGTGTACAGTTTACATAAACAATAATCACAAAAACTGTATGCAGGTTCAGTTTGTACAAAATGAACAAAAAAACAATATAATAAAATATATTAAAATGTTGATGAAAGAAAACACAGAACAACAAAAAAATAAAAAGATAAATAAGTGCGTAAATAGCTCATTGACCAATAATACAAAATACATATTAGCATACAGTAGGTGTGTCAATTGTTGTAAGCCTAAATTCTAAGCATCAAAGTAGGTGGTATAACATGTGAAAAGCTCCACAGCTAAGGTTGGCCACCCAAATAAAACAAGAAAAGTTACGATGTTGCGTAAGTATAAGGCTACAACAATGAAAAAACGAAAAAAGGGATTGGCGAAATACCCAAACTAGCGAAATGATACATATGTGTGTATATATAACAGATGACATGCTGGAAACTGTACTCGCAAGTAAACAAATATTTAGCAAGTTTTAATTCTAAAGTCAGGAATTCAAGAGACCAGGATGTCAAAAGTATGCGATAAGGAGGGAGAAAAAAAGAAAGTCGCTAGGGGCAAAAATAAAAAAAATTAGTAACACCTAATAACACAGCATTACATATTTTGAGTAGTTTTCTGTGAGACATAATAGGACACATATTTTTATTATATTTTTATTTTATTTTATCTTTTTATTTTCATTTTTTATCAACTAATGCATTACTCTATTTTTTAATTTTTGCCCCTAGCGACTTTCTTTCTTTTTTTTTTTTTCTCCCTCCTTATCACATACTTTTTACATCCTGGTCTCTTGAATTCCTTTTCACATGTTATACCACCTACTTTGATGCTTAGAATTTAGGCTTACAACAATTGACACACCTACTGTATGCTAATATGTATTTTTTTATTATTGGTCAATGAGCTATTTACTCACTTATTTATCTTTTTATTTTTTGTTGTTCTGTATTTTCTTTCATCAACATTTTAATATATTTTATTATTATTATATTGTTTTTTTTGTTCATTTTGTACAAACTGAACCTGCATACAGTTTTTGTGATTATTGTTTTTGTACACTGTACACTTGTTTAACTTTATTATTTTGGTACAACACATTTAAGTAATTTTCTTTTGGTGTACTTTTGTGAGATTCCTCTCACCTAATTTCTGATGTTATTGTAATTATTATTGTTATCACCCATATTGTGTGTTAAGTGCAGCTCTGTGACCCCACTGAACAGACATTGCTCTCTATTTTGAGTTTTACACCTGATATGTTATATTGCGGTTCAGTGGCGCTACATTGCTTGATTGGCTCATATTTCAGCCTCTTTAAGATTGAGTTTAAAAGCTTTCACGGTCATACTCTGATTAGCCTCCGATGAAGCACATCCACGCATGCGCAAAACGCGTAAGGCGATCCTGTGTACCTTAGTAACCTGTTACTATTTTGGACTGCCAATAAACTATGTTATCCAGCATTCATCTACTGTGAGTCAGCACACTTCTTTTCTTATCATTACGTTTACCAGCAGTTGGGTATACCGCTTTGTATTGCTGCACGTCGCTGCCCCAACCAGGATCCAAGGTTTCCACTCCACCTCCCTGTGACCTGTCACACACACACACACAGCGCCTAGCTACGTCAGGGGTGACGCACCAGGAAGTACGCTCCCACGAGGCCAGATCACTCTACACACCAAGAAGGATACGCATACTGCACCCTCCCGGTAGGGTTTCATCGCCAGCCCGAGAGGAAGTACAGCAGCGTGCCCTAGGCAGCCCACTGAGAGAGAGACAGACCAGTGGAGGGTAAGAGTCGACGCCTATGCTACTACTGTGACTTTGTGACTTACTGACACCCCTAACACCTAGGCTGAAGTGGATTGCACCATATATAAATATACCGGAACTGTATGAGAGTGGACCTGGAGTCAGTTGTTGTGGACTTTACGAACTTCTTTTGACTGCTTGTTCCCATACACACTGATATTGGCACTATACTCCCCATTTTCAAGGTTCCTTATATATACCATTTTGAAGAAACCAAAGGGGACTTTCTCACTGAACAAATTCTCTTTGTGAACTACTAATCAATAAATAGGTCTAAGTCCTGTCTCTTATTGATGCCCCTGGGATATTGGTTTGTAAAGTAAAAATCCAGATCCAAAATCCAGTAGAGACTACATTGTTGTCACCATCTGGGGAGAGCTGCATCTCTAAAAAAGAGATGGCATCATGTGCTACATTATGTGTGAATGTAAGATTAAAATTATTGCTATTAAGCCAATCAATAAACCTATTCACACACACACACGCATATATAAATATATATATATATATATATATATATATATATATATATATATATATATATTAGTATGATACCTTTCTATTATTATTATTATTTTTATTATTATAATATCGCATTTGAATAATGAACTATAACAGCCATATAATAGTGTCTAAGATAAGTGGACGATTACATTTGTAACCACAGTTTGCTACTGTTGCCACAAATCTTTATAATAGTATCTATGTATTAATATGATACTTCCTGCTTATTATCATAGTGAACTTTAGTGGTGAACTATAACGGCTTAATATTGGTGTTTAATATAAGTGGGCGATTTACACTTGTAACCGCATGTTGCTACTACTGATACAAATTCCAATGATAGTATCTATATTTGAATATGATACTTTCTGACTTTTTATTAAAGTGTATCTCATCAGTAAACTATAACACTTTATCATTGGTGGTCACTAAAAGTAGGTGGTCGCAGCTCCTTTCATATACTTATATGAGCAGTAGGGCAATTGAGTATGTATCACTGGCACTCTATGGGGGGTAATATATTGGGGATTTGTTGTTAATAGAAAGGAAAAAAAAAACCTCTATATTGTATTAGCTGCCTCTTATATTGTTCATAGAGTAATCCATACCGTTCTGAGTTTGCACCTAAACACCAATATTACATAATCACTGACCACTAACTACATAATAGCTTAACCAATGCCACATGATATCATCATCATCAATATGAGAGCAGCTTGACTATGTCAGTTCGATTGGTTTACTGGTGATCATATATTAGTGGTTTTATTAATACACTAACATATATACTTCCTAACTATCCCATATAGATAAGGAATATATTGGACCCAGACTACCATTGTGATTATTAATGTTCCCTGGTTTCATTTTTACTTGGTCTTACCTTTTGTTTATTAGCCAGTCCATGTCTAGTATTTTGTTTTTAAAGCAACCCATTTTTTATGCGTGAAACGCGTAAGACAGTTGAACCCTCTCCTCTGTGTTTGGTGACTTTTTATAATGAAATAAAGATAGTTTTAACTGTTGCTCTGTAGCGGCATTCTACTTTTCTTTTGGATTGTTGTGGTTGGTCCACCGCTTTTTTGCCGGCTCCACGCAGCCCCTGTCTGGCTTTAACCCTCTTCTGTGCTCATTCCTTGGAGTGTTTTTTGCAGCGGTATTTACTCTTTAACCCATTTTTGAATCATTATCAATAAAGTGTAATTTTTTTATTTAAAGTTGACGTATCCATACAATATTATTTCTGAGGAATTAGAGTGCTAATGTGTATCCTTTTTCCAGCTTCTCTCAGCTGATCAGTAACCATGGTTACTAACCTGCACTCACCCATCAGCTGATTATTTCACCTGTGCACTAGTTCAGCTATAATGAAAACCTGGCCTGTTGGGGGTACATGAGGACCGCGGTTGAGAAACACTGCTACTAATAGGACCAAGCTAACCACAATTAAAAACCTTTTTTAAAAAAAGTGCTTGCTCTATCTGAATCATGAAAGTTTAATTTTAACTTTGAAATCCATTTATAACTATAACAAATATTTAAAGTGGTGTAGACAACTTGGTATTGTAATATAAAACGTTTTATTATGTGTAGTAAAAAAAGATGTAATATATTGTTGTTTTACCCCCCCCCCCCCCACTTCCTGATGGCTAACTCTGACAGGATTTACCAGTTCTGTGAATTGAAAGTGCTCACAGCACAACAAGTTTAACCATGCTACATATATGTTGCACAATAATGCACTTTTTACTAACAAAATGACAGTGGTGAGTTTTGTTTACTCCTATAACAAGGATGGCTCCTCTGAATAAAGCATTTGGTGGGTTTAATTTGACCTTTAAAAAAACATTATTAAACACAGACTCTCTTAACAAAATTAAACACCTTGTACAAGACGTATTGTGTAGTATTGAAATAAATTAACATGCAGGTTGAGTGTGAAAACGCTATTCAAAAAGTTTTTACACTCAACCTGCATGTTAATTTATTTCAATACTACACAAGAAGTCTTGTACAAGGTGTTTAATTTTGTTAACCCTTTCGTGCCGGGGTTAACGTGTCTATATCGGAACAACTGTTCGGATGTAAACAAATTGAAATCTCGCGATAGTGCACGTGATCACGAGATTTCAATGATGGAATTGTGTCAGGGGGTGTCCCTATGATTCTAGGCACTCCCTCCAGACCGCGATCCCATCAGGGAAGCGCCAGTGGCTTCAGGAAAGCCAAGTGGTTAGGACGTTGTATTCCGTCCTTCGGCGCTAAAGCCCAGCAAATTTCGGACGGAATACAACGTCCTAACGGCGTTAAAAGGTTCAGCAACTCTGTGAGGGAGAGCAGTCAAATAATTAAGACTTTGTGAGTTTCCTTGGTTCATGATAAACTATTTGCTATATTACTACTGGACTTAGACTTAGTAGAGCAGCTGTAAGTTGTGTGCATTATTTTTGCAGACAAGGTGATTGATACCTGGTATACTTTAAAATAAATGCAGTATGGAAATTCAAGCATTATTGAGTTACAGAGACTATAAGGCATTTTACTATACTTCACTGTGGGAGGCGGTGCTTCCCTGACACTGGCAGAATGCTGAGAGCAGTATTGCTACGGTGTAATGTAAATGATCCCTTTAGACAGTATTAAATACCAATACAATGAATTTACGTGTGTGAAATGAAACTCAAACTCTTGTTACAATATAATTGTGAAACTAGTACATGAATAATAAACCTATATGAGTTTTCACAGTACTGTACGTTTTTAAGTTTGACATTGCGGATGCAAAATTATGGTAGAAAATCTTTAAGGAATTAGTTAAAAATTAACAGATTAAAACATCTATAAAAATGTGTGTAAACTTGGTTACAATTTAACTAAGAATATGGACATTACAATCTATGAAACACAATCTCATATTTATATATGTGTGTGTGTGTATATATGTATGGATATATGTATATGTGTATATATATATATATATATATATATATATATATATATATATAAAGAAAAACGAGTGCAAGCAGGTATCTCCAATTCCAACCTCGATTTATTAGTTTAAAAATCCATGTTGTACATGATCAATGGAAAATCACAAGTATTACTTGACAAACAATTGCTGCTGCTGACATGTTTCGCCACTCAAGGCGTAATCATAGCTGCAGTAAAAATCACAGTCTGCCTATTTAAGGCAGCTGGACAACTTCTATATATATACACACATACCATATTTTTCGCTCCATAAGACGCACCTGACCATAAGATGCACCTAGTTTTTAGAGGAGGAAAACCAAGAAAAAAAATATGCTGAATTATTTGACCCAATTCATATAGAGCATCAATCTATTATGTCAAAGTAAGTGCAGTGAAAAAACTTTTTTGCAAACCAAATTAGAGCTGTATCTTTTTACCCTATAAATAGCTGTAGGCAGCAAATATAGCAGTAATTCTAGAGCCATAAGGAATAAGACAAAACCAACAGGCTCAAAGGTTATCATATCAATCTAAAGCCCATTCTTTGTGTTCCCATCGGACCTCTTGTAGTGACAGGGGGCAGCTGATGATGGCTTACCATACTGATGAGAAGGTCTGAGTATTACTCCGACACTGATCCTCTGCACGTCACAGACTGAAGTGCTGGGCAGTAAGTCAAAAGCCACCACTGCATACAGCACACACAGACGGTCTCCAGTATATGGGATCTCGCCAGTCACCATCTGCCACAGTGTTACTGCAAAGTCCGCCTTTACTGTGACCGGCTCTTCTCTCTGCAACTCCGGGGCTCGGTGCGTGTAGGTGCCTCCCAGGTGGGCGGAGTTAGGTGCAGCACAGGTCTTCTTCACTGTTCTGTGCACGGGAATAATTTTTAAGTGCTGTCAATCAAATCAATGCGCTGCCGCTTACTAGAGGGAACATGGCGATTTGGCTCCAGGCCACACACATTCGCTCCATAAGACGCACAAACATTTCCCCTTTTGAGGGGGGAAAAAAGTGCGTCTTATTGAGCGAAAAATACAGTGTGTATATATATATATATATATATATATATATATATATATATATATATATATATATATATATATATATATATATATATATATATATATATATATATATATAGATATATACATACAGGGAGTGCAGAATTACTAGGCAAGTTGTATTTTTGAGGATTAATTTTATTATTGAGCAACAACCATGTTCTCAATGAACCCAAAAAACTCATTAATATCAAAGCTGAATAGTTTTGGAAGTAGTTTTTAGTTTGTTTTTAGTTATAGCTATTTTAGGGGGATATCTGTGTGTGCAGGTGACTATTACTGTGCATAATTTTTAGGCAACTTAACAAAAAACAAATATATACCCATTTCAATTATTTATTTTTACCAGTGAAACCAATATAACATCTCAACATTCACAAATATACATTTCTGACATTAAAAAACAAAAACAAATCAGTGATCAATATAGCCACCTTTCTTTGCAAGGACACTCAAAAGCCTGCCATCCATGGATTCTGTCAGTGTTTTGATCTGTTCACCATCAACATTGCGTGCAGCAGCAACCACAGCCTCCCAGACACTGTTCAGAGAGGTGTACTGTTTTCCCTTGTAAATCTCACATTTGATGATGGACCACAAGTTCTCAATGGGGTTCAGATCAGGTGAACAAGGAGGCCATGTCATTAGATTTTCTTCTTTTATACCCTTTCTTGCCAGCCACGCTGTGGAGTACTTGGACGCGTGTGATGGAGCATTGTCCTGCATGAAAATCATGTTTTTCTTGATGGATGCAGACTTCTTCCTGTACCACTGCTTGAAGAAGGTGTCTTCCAGAAACTGGCAATAGGACTGGGAGTTGAGCTTGACTCCATCCTCAACCCGAAAAGGCCCCACAAGCTCATCTTTGATGATACCAGCCCAAACCAGTACTCCACCTCCACCTTGCTGGCGTCTGAGTCGGACTGGAGCTCTCTGCCCTTTACCAATCCAGCCACGGGCCCATCCATCTGGCCCATCAAGACTCACTCTCATTTCATCAGTCCATAAAACCTTAGAAAAATCAGTCTTGAGATATTTCTTGGCCCAGTCTTGACGTTTCAGCTTGTGTGTCTTGTTCAGTGGTGGTCGTCTTTCAGCCTTTCTTACCTTGGCCATGTCTCTGAGTATTGCACACCTTGTGCTTTTGGGCACTCCAGTGATGTTGCAGCTCTGAAATATGGCCAAACTGGTGGCAAGTGGCATCTTGGCAGCTGCACGCTTGACTTTTCTCAGTTCATGGGCAGTTATTTTGCGCCTCGGTTTTTCCACACGCTTCTTGCAACCCTGTTGACTATTTTGAATAAAACGCTTGATTGTTCGATATTCACGCTTCAGAAGCTTTGCAATTTTAAGAGTGCTGCATCCCTCTGCAAGATATCTCACTATTTTTGACTTTTCTGAGCCTGTCAAGTCCTTCTTTTGACCCATTTTGCCAAAGGAAAGGAAGTTGCCTAATAATTATGCACACCTGATATAGGGTGTTGTCATTAGACCACACCCCTTCTCATTACAGAGATGCACATCACCTAATATGCTTAATTGGTAGTAGGCTTTCGAGCCTATACAGCTTGGAGTAAGACAACATGCATAAAGAGGATGATGTGGTCAAAATACTCATTTGCCTAATAATTCTGCACTCCCTGTATGTGTGTATATATATATATATATATATTTATATATATAGATCAATGATAAGTCATTTTAAGAATTTTTATTAAAAAAAATGAAGTTGTGTATTATAAGACAAATAAAAACCAAGTTTGGGTTGTACAGAGAGATTAAAAGACAATCTGTGGTATAATTGATAGAAATATTTTTGTCTGTAGATCTTGGCCTTTTTCTCCACACAGACCATAAAAATAGAGAATAGCTTGCTGTGCTCTCAATGTCGCCAGTATAAATGGCTTTACCTAGCCCTGAAGCGCGCTACAGTAAAGTAAATGGCACTAACAAAGTGGTTGGGATTTGCAAACAACCCTGTAAAACTTATCTCTTTAAAATAAAAAGCCACGGCTGACAGGTGGGCCATCCAAATGTTAATAAAATTAGCTGCACAAATGGTTAATGCCACAATACACTCTTTCATTGTGTACATACTGCACAATGATGTAAACAATGTTTACTGCCCCTTTAAAGGGACATAAAACTCAATGTAAATGCACACAAATGCATTTTACTTTTGAATATATTTATTAGCAAAAAATGCTTCTAGTAAAAGTTTTCTCTGTTTCCATGTTCATATGCACTGGGCACCCTCATAGAAATACCATGCCCGCCTTGAGAACCAGCAGTGCCGTTCATTTGTCACTTTTAAAATATATGCTTTCTGGGGCACTGTTTGAATAAAGGTGCAATGAGCATATGCAAAAGCAGTCATAACTTTTAAAGAAATCACTTTTAATATTACATATGCCGGGCAAAAATGCTTCAATTTAACATTTAGATTTTATGTCCTTTTATGATAAAGAAATGATTGTTGTGGGAATTATTAAAACTTAAAGGGATAATATACACCAATTTTTCATATAACTGCATGTAAAAGACACCACTCTAAAGAAGAAAATGCACAGAAACTGATCTAAAAATCCAGTTTAAAACCTTTTAAAACCTACTTAGAAGCTCCCAGTTTAGCACTGTTGATGAGATAGTCTGGGACACCCACTGAAAGGGGCTGGGTAAACAAAAAGAGCAGACACTTCCTACCTCCCCCTTCCCTGCATGTGAAAAGACAGATAACATAAACTGGAGCCAGCAGGAAGTCTGTAAACGCGTGTATACATCTGGCACTGTGGGGCTTGGTTAGGAGTCTGAAAGTCAGCACAATGTTCTAAAAAAAAAAAAAGCAAATCTATACATTTTTTTTATAAAACCACTACCAGATGGGCTATATAAATGGATCATCTACAAAACATTTATGCAAAGAAAAATCTAGTGTACAATGTCCCTTTAACAAGCTGCTTCTATTAGTGGTTTTCAACAACCTACTTTCTTTTCTGTTGATTTTGGTATTCAGAAAGAGAAGTCTCACTCCACACTAAGGTCACTTTTATGTATGTTGTGGCTATCGAAGCTCATCTTTGTGCATTGCCAAGATCATTTTTGTGTATTGCAAAAATTGTTTCTATTCAAAATTTAAATTCACTTATGTGCATTTCATTATTTGAGTTTTTATGTCCCTTTAAATCTATAGAAAAATGCATTGTTTGCGGAGGTTGGATTTCGTTGGGAATTTATCTCAAGGGGGTATTTCAAAGAATTAATTGATCAGGGATTAAAAGATAAGAATATTCAGCGAATAAAGAGATTGACGTGTTTTATATTAGAATATAATATATTGAGTTAAAAAAATCTTTGAAATATTAAAGTAACATTGACATATTTTACAGGAGTGTAATCCTGATGTATTGGTATTTGAGCAGTCATCAGCTTATAGAATGGTAATCCTAAAGAAATATCTGTCTGAGCAGCTATATTCTTCTGTATCTAACTATATAATATATATAAATGTTTACATTACTTTTTCGATAAAACCTGTGTAGACAGAGAGATAGAGGCGCCTCATAGGACAGTATCGTGCAGAAAGATCTAATCAAAATCTGTAAAGAAGCTCATAAACCGAGGTACTCACAAAAGCGGCGGCATACATGTATGCCTCCTGGATACTCCGCAGACAGCTCCCACTACTGACGTCGATCGTGAGGTGGCCGTTGATTGGTCCTTTGATCCCACGCCCAAGTACCCGTATGGTTGTCTGTCGGGCACGAAAAGTCCCGCCCTGCACTGTAAGGCATACAGTTATGCCGCCACTTTTGTGAGTACCTCGGTTTATGAGCTTCTTTACAGATTTTGATTAGATCTTTCTGCACAATACTGTCCCATGAGGCGCCTCTATCTCTCTGTCTACACAGGTTTTATCCCATCGCTTATATCCTAAGAGTGCTGCCTGATCGTTTGAGAAATACACCACCAAGGATTATCCTGCTTCCCCGGATGGTTTGGAACTGTTTATATGCGCACCTCACATAGAGACTCTCGTGCTCTATTATTTTGAACATTACTTTTTCATTTAAACTTGCCAGGAACTTTGCATGTGTCAGATAATTTAAATGTTCCAAAAATCAAAGTGGATCATTTATATAAACTTTAGGACCTTTTTTTATGATGATCAGATAGAAGGGCTCAACTTGGGATAGACCAAGCTCAGTAGCCCGCTCTATGGGATGGTCTCTTTTTGCCCAACATGTTCTTCACAGAAGAAAGGCATGATAAGTGATGGTAAATCCCAGCGTTTAACAAATGCTAGGATTTACCATCACTTACAATAAAGTGGAGTTTAAGTCCATGTTACTAAAAAAAGGGTGCTAAACTCACCCTGACTGCTGCTGCAGCTTGCTAGACTCAGCAGCTCCAGCCACCCATGGCAACAGTGCTCTTCTACCAATGAGGTGATGGAACACTGTCAGCTGACACACACGGCTATTGGTTTAGAGGTGCAAACGTCACCTCGTTGGTAGAAGAGCAATGTGACATGGGCGGCCGGAACTGCTGAGTTTAGCAAACTGCAGCAGCAGCCAGGGTGAGTTTAGTACCCTTTATTTTTAATAACTGATAACTTAAACTCCACTTCATTTTCAGTGATAGTAAATCCTAGCGTTTGTTTTACCCTCACTTTATTTGATATTCTAAATGATCTATATTTCTGATTGTTTATGGGGGATGTAACTTAAAAATCTACAATCCTGACATTCTCTTCCAGGCTCCATTTTTACTGCCTGGTTTAGATGCGGATAACGAGTCTGAAGATGAGGGAAGTTTGGAAGCAGAGCTCCTTGCTCTGACTGGAGGAAAATCATCTGCGAACAAAGGAAAACCTAAAGGGAAAGGTATGGCGGGGAAGATCAGAAAGTGTGTAGAAGCCTTTAGTGTCACTTTATTACTTATAGGGACATGAAACCCAAAATTTGCTTTCATGCTTCAGAGCATATGATTTCAAACAACTTTGCTGCTCCTTCAACAAAGAATACCAAGAGACTGAAGCAAATTTGATAATATAAGTAAATTGGAAAGTAGTTTAGAATTGTATGGTTTATCTGGGTTTCATGTCCCTTGATAGAATTCCCCCAATGCTGCCGCATTGAGGCTTATACTTACTACCTCCTTTTTCTGTCTCTAGAGCCACTCCCTATGGAGCATATTGAGAGGATGGCGGCTCTTTGTATGCAGGACATTGAAGATGATGATGAAGATCTAGAAGAAGATGAAGATGAAGATCTTTTGGTGAGAAGGGAATGAGAGAGGGATCCAGTATAAAAGAGATTTAGGTATTCTATGCCCCACCCTAATAATCATTTTGTGACAGGCAGAGCTGGAAGAAGTCTTGGGGAAAGAAAGTGAGGCGCCCAAGATAAGTGTCCCCATTCCGCAGGTGAGTAAAATCTCAGCTAGTTCATAGAACTAATGACTTTGCCCTGTTTTCTTAATTACGATGTTATCCTAGACTGCTCCTCAAGTTGGGGGTATAGAAAACACACTCAGTGAGCGCCTGGCAATGTATAAAGAAGCTTTGACTAATGCAAAGCATGCAGGAGACGGAACTAAAGCAAGAAGATATGAGCGAGGAATAAAGGTTTGATGTTTTGATAAAAATATTTTCTGAATATATCCTGGGGCTTTTTTTTCTCTCTAACTCACTTATATCACTTTTCTGTACTATTATATCCTAGACTCTAGAAGACTTACTACGTTCTGCCAAGAAGGGAGGGTCCGTGAATACAGATGATATTCCTCCTCCAGTGGCAGTTGGAAAGAGCTGTGATGCACCAGGTCCTGTACAAATTGCACCAGCTCCTGTACTGGTTGTACCATTGACTCCTGATCCAGCCACCCAACCTAAACCAGTTTTACCTGTGAATGGAGAAAGTTCAAGAGTCCCCTTTGCCCTTAAAGTTCCTCCCCCAGTACCTACAAAACCTCAGAGCCTTCCACAGCTCACAGAAGCATTGAAATCAACAGCACCTGTAGTACCCTCTGTACCGTCCACCCCTAGTCCAGGTAAATAGAAAAGGACTTGTGTAACCAGATTACATAGAGTGATATATTGCTAAGTGTTAATAATATTATGTCTCTTGCACAGAGTCTGATGGAGACAGAAGAAGAGTGCTGGAGCGACAGAGAGAATATAAATTGGCAGCTTTGCAGAGCAAGCAACAGGGAGATTCAGAGATGGCCAGTAAATATTATCGTGTTGCCAAGGTAACTCCAAAATTGTTATTTCCATAAGAATATAGAAATTCCCCTTTCTAGGGAACTTGTGGACTGTGATCCCACTAGAAATCTATTTTATAATATAACAAAAAGTTGAAACCTATCTGTAGCGGACACTGGAGGAATGGCCCCCGGGCTTGGGATCCAGACCTCTTCTGCCTCAGCATTTGTCCCTTCTCTGGCAGGGAACATCTAGTAGCATACCTTCCTTTCCAGAACCTCCTGGCTTGTAGTGCGCTTTAAATTTCCGCATAAATGTCAGCCACACACTGGATAAAGTGGGGAACACACAGTACACTGTTTACATTAGGGAGGAGGGAGTAACTCGGGGTCACATCCTGCTAACATCCTGGCTTAGTCAGTTTACACTAGACCAAAGGGCTAACGACATCAGGTTAACATAATGACATTATAATGAAACAGGAAGTTATAGCAAACCCCAACAATACTAATTGCATTACTGAAGTAAACAAAAAAGAACATCCTAGTCTCTGGGTTCAGAAATTACCCGAGTTAAAGAGACACAAAAGTCAAAATTAAACTTTCATGATTCAGATTGAGCATTCAATTTTAAGCAACTGTCTAATTTACTCCTAGTATTTATTTTTCTTCCTTCTCTTGGAATCTTTATTTGAAAAGCAGGAATGTAAAGCTTAAGAGCCAGCCCATTTTTGGTTCAGAAGTCTGGATAGCACTTGCTTATTGGTGGCTACCTAAATGAGCCGACTCCTAAGCTTTACATTCCTGCTTTTCATATAAAGTTACCAAGTGAATGAAGAAAAATGGATAATAGGAGTAAATTAGAAAGTTGGTTAAATTTGCATGGTCTATCTGAATTATGAAAGAAAAAAAACAGAATTTATGCTTACCTGATAAATTACTTTCTCCAACGGTGTGTCCGGTCCACGGCGTCATCCATAACTTGTGGGAATATTTCTTCCCCAACAGGAAATGGCAGAGTACAGCAAAAGCTGTCCATATAGTCCCTCCTAGGCTCCGCCCACCCCAGTCATACGACCGACGGACAGGAGAAACTATAGGGTGCCGTGGTGACTGTAGTTAAAGAAATACATTCATCAAACCTGATTAAAAAAAACCAGGGCGGGCCGTGGACCGGACACACCGTTGGAGAAAGTAATTTATCAGGTAAGCATAAATTCTGTTTTCTCCAACATTGGTGTGTCCGGTCCACGGCGTCATCCATAACTTGTGGGAACCAATACCAAAGCTTTAGGACACGGATGAAGGGAGGGAGTCAATCAGGTTACCTAAACGGAAGGCACCACAGCTTGCAAAACCTTTCTCCCAAAAATAGCCTCCGAAGAAGCAAAAGTATCAAATTTGTAGAATTTGGCAAAAGTGTGCAGGGAAGACCAAGTCGCTGCCTTACATATCTGATCAACAGAAGCCTCGTTCTTGAAGGCCCATGTGGAAGCCACAGCCCTAGTAGAGTGAGCTGTGATGCGTTCAGGAGGCTGCCGTCCGGCAGTCTCGTAAGCCAATCGGATGATGCTTTTCAGCCAAAAGGAAAGAGAGGTAGCAGTTACTTTTTGACCTCTCCTCTTGCCAGAATAAACGACAAACAGAGAAGACGTTTGTCTGAAATCCTTTGTTGCTTCTAAATAGAACTTTAAAGCACGAACTACATCTAGATTGTGTAACAAACGTTCCTTCTTTGAAACTGGATTCGGACACAAAGAAGGCACAACTATTTCCTGGTTAATATTCTTGTTGGAAACAACCTTTGGAAGGTTTAGTACGCAAAACAACCTTATCTGAATGGAACACCAGATAGGGCGGATTATACTACAGAGCAGATAACTCAGAAACTCTTCTAGCAGAAGAAATAGCAACCAAAAACAGAACTTTCCAAGATAACATCTTGATATCTATGGAATGTAGAGGTTCAAATGGAACCCCTTGAAGAACTGAAAGAACTAAATTCAGACTCCAGGGAGGAGTCAAAGGTCTGTAAACAGGCTTGATCCTAACCAAAGACTGAACAAAAGCTTGAACATCAGGCACAGCTGCCAGTCGTTTGTGTAATAAGACAGATAAAGCAGAAATCTGTCCCTTTAGAGAACTCGCTGATAACCCCTTATCCAAACCTTCTTGGAGAAAAGAAAGGATCCTAGGAATTTTGATCTTACTCCATGAGAATCCCTTGGATTCACACCAACAGATATATCTTTTCCATATTTTATGGTAAATCTTCCTAGTTACAAGTTTTCTGGCTTGTATCAGAGTATCTATTACAGAATCCGAAAACCCACGCTTAGATAAAATCAAGCGTTCAATTTCCAAGCCGTTAGCTGAAGGGAAACTAGATTTGGATGTTCGAATGGACCTTGTACTAGAAGATCCTGTCTCAAAGGTAGCTTCCATGGTGGAGCCGATGACATATTCACCAGGTCTGCATACCAAGTCCTGCGTGGCCACGCAGGAGCTATCAAGATCACCGAGGCCCTCTCCTGCTTGATCCTGGCTACCAGCCTGGGAATGAGAGGAAACGATGGAAACACATAAGCTAGGTTGAAGGTCCAAGGCGCTACTAATGCATCCACTAGAGTCGCCTTGGGATCCCTGGATCTGGACCCGTAGCAAGGAACCTTGAAGTTCTGACGAGACGCCATTAGATCCATGTCTGGAATGCCCCATAATTGAGTCAACTGGGCAAAAATCTGACGACTCAGATAATCCGCCTCCCAGTTTTCCACTCCTGGGATGTGGATCGCAGATAGGTGGCAGGAGTGATCCTCCGCCCATTTTATGATTTTGGTCACTTCTCTCATCGCCAGGGAACTCCTTGTTCCCCCCTGATGATTGATGTACGCAACAGTCGTCATGTTGTCTGATTGGAATCTTATGAATCTGGCCTTTGCTAGTTGAGGCCAAGCCTTGAGAGCATTGAATATCGCTCTCAGTTCCAGAATGTTTATCGGGAGAAGAGACTCTTCCCGAGACCATAGCCCCTGAGCTTTCAGGGAGTTCCAGACCGCGCCCCAGCCCACTAGACTGGCGTCGGTCGTGACGATGACCCACTCTGGTCTGCGGAAACTCATTCCCTGGGACAGGTGGTCCTGGGTTAGCCACCAACGGAGTGAGTCTCTGGTCTTCTGATCTACTTGAATCACTGGAGACAAGTCTGTATAGTCCCCATTCCACTGTTTCAGCATGCACAGTTGTAATGGTCTTAGATGAATTTGCGCAAAAGGAACTATGTCCATTGCTGCAACCATCAACCCTACTACTTCCATGCACTGAGCTATGGAAGGACGTGGAACAGAATGAAGAACTTGACAAGCGCTTAGAAGTTTTGACTTTCTGACATCTGTCAGGAAAATCTTCATTTCTAAAGAATCTATTATTGTCCCCAAGAAAGGAACTCTTGTCGACGGAGACAGGGAACTTTTTTCTATGTTCACTTTCCATCCGTGAGATCTGAGAAAGGCCAGAACGATGTCTGTGTGAGCCTTTGCCTTTGAAAGAGACGACGCTTGTATCAGAATGTCGTCCAAATAAGGTGCCACTGCAATGCCCCTTGGTCTTAGAACCGCTAGAAGGGACCCGAGTACCTTTGTGAAAATCCTTGGAGCAGTGGCTAGCCCGAATGGGAGAGCCACAAACTGGTAATGTTTGTCCAGAAAGGCGAACCTTAGGAACTGATGATGATCTTTGTGGATAGGAATATGTAGATACGCATCCTTTAGATCCACGGTAGTCATAAATTGACCCTCCTGGATTGTAGGTAAAATCGTTCGAATGGTTTCCATTTTGAACGATGGCACTCTGAGAAATTTGTTTAGGATCTTTAAATCCAGGATTGGTCTGAAGGTTCCCTCTTTTTTTGGGAACCACGAACAGATTTGAGTAAAACCCCATTCCTTGTTCCACGGTTGGAACTGGGTGTATCACTCCCATTTTTAACAGGTCTTCTACACAATGTAAGAATGCCTGTCTCTTTATTTGGTTTGAAGATAAGTGAGACATGTGAAACCTTCCCCTTGGGGGTAGTTCCTTGAATTCCAGAAGATAACCCTGAGAAACTATTTTTAGTGCCCAGGGGTCCTGAACATCTCTTGCCCAAGCCTGAGCGAAGAGAGAGAGTCTGCCCCCTACTAGATCCGGTCCCAGATCGGGGGCTACTCCTTCATGCTGTTTTGTTAGCAGCAGCAGGTTTCTTGGCCTGCTTACCCTTGTTCCAGCCTTGCATCGGTTTCCAAGCTGGTTTGGTTTGCGAAGCATTACCCTCTTGTCTAGAGGCTGCAGAGTTGGAGGCCGGTCCGTTCCTGAAATTGCGAAAGGAACGAAAATTAGACTTATTCTTGGCTTTGAAAGGCCTATCTTGTGGGAGCAGCACTGTAAGATGAGACCGGCACAGGGCAATGCCTTCCTAGGCTTTGGTGCAAATTGGTCAAGCTGGCGACCTCCAGCTCCACAATGTCAAACAAACGAAACTGTCCACAGCACCAATGTAATAAAAGGAATCTTCTTTATTAAATGTTTAAAAGCATACAAGACAGGTATGCGACGTTTCGAGACCGCAGTCTCTTAAACATGCATACACAGTAATGCACCTGTGTATGCATGATTAAGAGACTGCAGTCTCGAAACGTTGCATACCTGTCTTGTATGCTTTTAAACATTTAATAAAGAAGATTCCTTTTATTACATTGGTGCTGTGGACAGTTTCGTTTGTTTGACATTGTGGAGCTGGAGGTCGCCAGCTTGACCAATTTGCACCAAAGCCTAGGAAGGCATTGCCCTGTGCCGGTCTCATCTTACAGTGCTGTACCTATATGAGCGACTGGGGACACGAGCAGAAGGGTTAAAGATTAAGGACATTTGAATACGAATAAAACTCTTAAAGATGGAAAAGCAACAAAAGACAGATGGTAATAAAGTATTCATGTACACTGAAATGGAAGCAGCACGTATAACCACTTTAACCAGAGGATCTAGAGACTTTTTGAAAACCATACCCATCCAAGATCATGAGAAAAAATTTGAAAATCTAAAAAGCAAGAATGTAGCCTGGGATCTACATATCACAACGCTATCTGAATATCACAGGGTTAAAAGGATTCCGAGAGGCCTACGGATGAACACCCGCCCCACATTACTACGTGAGAATGAAGAATACTGTGATAAATTTGAGGCTATTTTGAACAAATGCAGTTATGATTTAATAACCCTGACCGTTGAATACCTACTTAAAGATGTGGAACGACAAGAAAAAGATATAGAAACCTGCAGAAATGAATTGGTAAAATCTCTAACAGCTGAAGCTTTGGATGAATTCCTGAAAAAAACAGATGAAAAAATATCTGATCTGAAAAAGCAAATTCAGGAACGGAAGCGGTTAAAGTTCGTCCACGATGAAGACGACTATATGAAAGGCAGAGTTTACAAGTGGAGGTCGGGGTACTTTGAGTCACAGAGGGGATTCCCCACTACGTCACAGCGACGCCAAGGGCGGTATACCAATCAGCAGCAGAGACGTAAGGAAGGGGGCGGAGTTACATCAGATACGTCATCCGGATCATCATCACCTTTTTTATCCAGCAGCGAAGACGGAGCCACAGAGGTGGGAGGAAACACCGGCGGAGAGCAGTCCAAGCGGATGAAGATGAGGGGACCAGGCAATCGGAAGCCCCGCAAACAGTAATTAACATTTCCAAAACTAAATTGGAGAACAGTGAGTACGAACTTTTAGAAAAAGGGTTATCTTTTTGCCCCTATAAAGACCTGGACTTCTTTGAGCTAAACAAAGATTTGTTTAGATTTTTCAGAAGTATAAAATTGAAATTGTTTTTTGGTAATAAACATATTGGCATAAATGACAACATGTTAAGTAAATCTGACAAATGCTGTGCTATCACCCCAAAAAGGTATAATCTATACAAAAAGAGTACATTTACACCTCAGGTACATAACAGCAGTCTAGACACATTCATGAAATTGGTTATGTCTGACATTAAAGAATTAGAAACAAAAGTAACCAAGGATAGAAAAAGGAAAAACTTGAATTTATCTAAGGTTGAACGAGAGGCCATTAAAACTATTAAACAAAAAGATAATGAAATCATAATTAAAAGAGCGGACAAGGGCGGAGCCACCATAGTCCTAGATAAAGAGTATTACATAAATGAGATTCTGACACAGCTACAAGATACTGACACCTATCAGAAATTAGACACCAACCCTATTTTTAAGATCCAGAAAGAAATTAAACGTATTATTACCAATGCCATTAGAGCAGGTATCATTGATAAAACAATGGGAGAATATTTGTATAGAGAACATCCAAGAACCCCCATTTTTTATACTGTACCTAAAGTACATAAAAACATGCAAAGTCCTCCGGGGAGTACCATAGTCTCCAATGTTGAATCTGTATTCTCTAATATTGCTGTTTTTTTGGATAAATTGCTGCAACCGTATGTAGAAAAAATGTCCTCATACATTAAGGATACAAGTGATTTTATCAGTAAATTATCCACATTAGAATTAGACTGCTCCAAATGCATAATTTACACATTAGATGTAAAGAGTTTATACACCTCAATAAAGCATGAGAGTGGCATTGGTATAATAAGACAAATGTTAATAACATCAGGGGAATATAATTTGCAACAAATTGATTTTTTTGAAGAATTACTGAGAGTGGTGTTATTTTACAATTATTTTATTTTCAGGGACTCTTGGTATATACAAAAGAAGGGAACGGCCATGGGGTCTAATGCTGCCCCATCATATGCCAACCTTTACATGAATTTTTTTGAAGAAAAATTTGTCTATAGTAACCAGCTCTTTCAGAAGTATGGCACCACCTGGTGGAGATTTATAGATGACATCTTTGGCATATGGTGGGGCAGCAGGGACTCCCTGGTCCGCTTTGTGGATGAGATCAATCATGAGGTAACAGGCCTCGAGTTCACTTTAAATTTAAGTGAAGAAAGGATGGTGTTTCTAGACACTGAGATATACAAAAAGGGTACTGAATTGAAAGTTGATATACATTGCAAAGAAACAGATCGCAATACCCTTTTAAGGTATGATAGTTTTCATAATAATAGGTTAAAGGACTCATTACCTAGGAGTCAACTTGTTAGGGTGGACAGAATTGTCAGTGAGCAAGAAATCAAAAAAATCAGGTTTAAGGAAATGGGCAAAAAGTTTCTAAATAGAGGGTATCCTGCAGTGCTAATTAATCAAGAGATACAAAATGTGCATAGAGTAAGGGATAGAGATAAAGCAAGACAAGCTAAAGATGATAAATTAATCTTCATATCCCAACACAATGAGCACAGTAATAAGATATCTAAGATTATAAGAAGGCACTGGCATATCATCCAGGAGTGTAATAAAGAGATAAAAGTATTGCAGAACAAACCTATTATGGCCCACAAGCGTGTTAAAAATCTTGGAGACTTTCTAGTAAAATCTGACTTAGGATCTAAACGACCAAATAAAGAAAGGTACATCACTAAGAGGAATGTTGGTTGTTATCCATGTTTAGGGTATGGTAATTGTAATTCTGTTATCAAGGGCAAGGAATTTGTACACCCTATAAATGGTCATAAATTTAAGTTGAAATCACATTACACATGCGAATCCACATATGTGGTATATATAATTAAATGCCCATGTGCCCGTATCTATGTAGGTGAAACGACCCAAAGCATGAGAAATAGACTCAACAAACATAAGTCAAACATTAGAAAGAAAGACGATAAGGCTCCTGTAGCTTGCCACTTTGTGGAATTTGGCCATCAAATTAGCCAACTTTGTTGGCAAATAATAGATCAAGTGGGAGTGCTCAGAGGAGGAGGTGACAGAGAAATGTTTATGAAACAGAGAGGCATTTTGGATCCACAAGTTGGATTCTATGTACCCTAAGGGGTTAAATAGAGAATGGGATCTGTCGGTCTTCCTCTGAGCAAACTCACTTTTAAATCCTTTTCTGACAATATGATGTTAAAAATCTTCTTATTTTATGTCTGAGTTCCCCTCTACTTATACTCTGGATTGTTTTATCATGAGTGTATTCCTAAGGTTTAGGGTTATAAATCAATTAATAGTTTATGCAGGATAATTTTTATATCTCGTTCTCTGGAGGATTAAAATAAAGAAGTTATACATTGTAAAAAATAACAGTGTTTTGCTTAAAGGCTGTAAATTAGAAGAGTTGCAAAATCGAGATGTAATTATATTTCTGTAAGTGTACATCTGCTTTTTACCTGTGTTTTGTAATTTACCTGTTCTTTGTGTAAATATATTGTTTTTATTTTTTGTGTCTCTATCTATGGATGGCAGAATCTACATACTTAAATCACAATTGTGTATATATATGTATAAATAAGAGATGAAAAGGTTAATCCAAGCACAAGGTGTGTTACTTTGGATCCTGAATGTGATTGGTTGACACTGCCTTTAAATTAAGAGACAGGTGCATTACTGTGTATGCATGATTAAGAGACTGCGGTCTTGAAACGTCGCATACCTGTCTTGTATGCTTTTAAACATTTAATAAAGAAGATTCCTTTTATTACATTGGTGCTGTGGACAGTTTCGTTTGCTATCTTGTGGGAGGGCGTGGCCCTTACCCCCCAGTGATGTCTGAGATAATCTCTTTCAATTCTGGCCCAAAAAGAGTTTTACCCTTGAAAGGGATATTAAGCAATTTTGTCTTGGAAGATACATCCGCTGACCAAGACTTTAGCCAGAGCGCTCTGCGCGCCACAATTGCAAACCCAGAATTTTTCGCCGCTAATCTAGCTAACTGCAAAGCGGCATCTAAAATAAAGGAATTAGCTAACTTAAGTGCGTGAACTCTGTCCATAACCTCCTCATACGGAGTCTCTCTACTGAGCGACTTTTCTAGTTCCTTGAACCAGAACCACGCTGCTGTAGTGACAGGAATAATGCACGAAATAGGTTGCAGGAGGTAACCTTGCTGTACAAAAATCTTTTTAAGCAAACCCTCCAATTTTTTATCCATATTATCTTTGAAAGCACAATTATCCTCGATAGGAATAGTAGTGCGCTTGGCTAGTGTAGAAACTGCCCCCTCGACCTTAGGGACTGTCTGCCATAAGTCCTTTCTGGGGTCGACCATAGGAAATAATTTCTTAAATATAGGAGGGGGAACAAAAGTTATGCCGGGCTTCTCCCACTCCTTATTCACTATGTCCGCCACCCGCTTGGGTATAGGAAAAGCGTCGGGGTGCACTGGAACCTCTAGGAACTTGTCCATCTTGCACAATTTTTCTGGAATGACCAGGTTGTCACAATCATCCAGAGTAGATAACACCTCCTTAAGCAGTGCGCGGAGATGCTCTAATTTAAATTTAAATGTCACAACATCAGGTTCTGCCTGTTGAGAAATTCTACCTGAATCTGAAATTTCCCCATCTGACAAAACCTCCCTCATGGCCCCTTCAGATTGGTGTGAGGGTATGACAGAACAATTATCATCAGCGCCCTCCTGCTCTACAGTGTTTAAAACAGAGCAATCGCTCTTTCTCTGAAATGCAGGCATTTTGGATAAAATATTTGCTATGGAGTTATCCATTACTGCCGTCAATTGTTTCATGTAATAAGCATTGGCGCGCTAGAAGTACTAGGGGTCTCCTGCGTGGGCAAAACTGGTGTAGACACAGAAGGAGATGATGTAGAACTATGTCTACTCCCTTCATCTGATGAATCATCTTGGGCAACTTTGCTATCTGTGGCAGTACTGTCCTTACTTTGTTTGGACGCTATGGCACAATTATCACACAATTTTGAAGGGGGAGACACATTGGCTTCCATACATACAGAACATAGTTTATCTGAAGGCACAGACATGTTAAACAGGCTTAAACTTGTCAATAAAGTACAAAAAAACGTTTTTAAACAAAACCGTTACTGTCTCTAAATTTTAAACAGTGCACACTTTATTACTGAATATGTGAAAAACTATGAAGGAATTGTTCAAATTTAACCAAATTTTCACTACAGTGTCTTAAAGTATTCAAAGTATTGCACCCCAAATTTTAGACCTTTAACCCTTAAAATGAAGAAACCGGAGCCGGTTACAGTTTTAACCCCTCTACAGTCCCAGCTACAGCCTTTGCTGCGACTTTACTAAACCCAGGGGGGTATACGATACCAAATGAAGCCTTCTAGGAACCTTTTCAACAACTTTCAGACCCACACACAGCAGCTGCATGTCCTGCTCTCAAAAGTAACTGCGCAGTAATGGCACAAAAATGAGGCTCAGCCTACTACAGGGAAGGCCCTTCCTGACTGAAAAGGTGTCTAAACCAGTGCCTGACGTTAAAAAAACGTTCCCCAACGTTTATAAGTGTGAAAATCAACATCAAGCTTCATAAAATGCCCAAATAAAGCAATCGATCTTGCCCATAAAAGTGTCTACCAGTTTTATAGCCCATATTAAGCCCTTTATTCTGTTTGAGACTAAGAAAATGGCTTACCGGTCCCCATGAGGGGAAATGACAGCCTTCCAGCATTACACAGTCTTGTTAGAAAAATGGCTAGTCATACCTTAAGCAGAAAAGTCTGCTAACTGTTTCCCCCAACTGAAGTTATTTCATCTCAACAGTCCTATGTGGAAACAGCAAACGATTTTAGTTACTGCTGCTAAAATCATATTCCTCTCACAAACAGAACTCTTCATCTTTTTCTGTTTCAGAGTAAATAGTACATACCAGCACTATTTTAAAATAACAAACTCTTGATAGTAGAATAAAAAACTACAACTAAACACCACATACTCTTCACCATCTCCGTGGAGATGTTGCCTGTGCAACGGCAAAGAGAATGACTGGGGTGGGCGGAGCCTAGGAGGGACTATATGGACAGCTTTTGCTGTACTCTTTGCCATTTCCTGTTGGGGAAGAGATATTCCCACAAGTTATGGATGACGCCGTGGACCGGACACACCAATGTTGGAGAAAATGGGTTTACTATCCCTTTAACCCCTGCGATTCCAGTGAATAGTCTGTACCGTTGTAATGCAGTCTAAAACAGAGGGGTACATGACCCAATGGACCTGGGAAAGGAACATTTCCTCACAAGTAAAATACTACCATGCAGATATTGAATGTCCTTGTAGCCTCATTCCTGTCACATTATCATTAGATTTTGTCTTACACCTTCTCCATGTCTTTCTCCACCCTTCTTTCACTTCCAGGCTCTGGACCCTGTGCTAGCTGCACTGGATTCTGGACAGCCGTTAAATGCTGACAGCTTACCACCTTCACCAGGTAGGAGAAAGGACGTCCGCTTGTGTTATGTAGCTCTATGGCCACTACCCCTCTAACACACATTCTTCCTTTCACAGATCAGTTATCTCAGAAAGCATCAACGCAGCAGCAACCTCCTTTGAAAGCTCCATCAGTGCATCAGCAACCTCCCGTTAAAGCTGTTTCTTCTCCGACAGTAGGTGAGCAAATTATACTCTTTGGACTGATGTTCCAATGGCACTTCTTTTAGTTTAAGACGATTCCCTCTTTAAAGTTAAAGTGAAAGTCAATCCTAGCATTGTACAAACGCTAGGATTGACTATTGAAACAAATAAAGGGGACTTTCATTCATGAAGTATAAGATACTTCCTGTAGAAAGCTCCTTTATTTGTTTCAACCCGATCGCAGTTCTTAGCTTCTACAGCAGCCCACGGCTAAAGAATTTTTTTACTAAGAGATGACATTTTCACCTCTTAGCCAATAGCCGTGTGGTAAATCCAGCTTGGCGCCCATGGGAGCCGGATTTTTTTTTTTTTTTTTAAATTAAAAATATTTTTATTCACATTTTAAAAACATGGAGTGCCAACTTTTATACAGCTGAGGCGAGTTGGATGGATAAAAAATGTAACGGCACAAATGTAGCACTAACCAATCAGCCCGTTTCGTGTCTTTTGGCTGTTGTAGGGGGGCTGTGTGACCTTTGTTGACCTTTATTAAATCGCTAATAAGTCAAAAACGAAGAAAGATAGAACAGACATTTTAATAGCACAAACGCAGCATTAACCAACCAGCCGGTTTCATGTGTTTTGGCTGCTATTGAGGGGCTGGGTGACCTTTTATTAAATCGCTAATAAGTCAAAACGAAACAAGATGGAACGGAGATTTAAATTGCACAAACGTAGCACTAACCAACAAGCACGGTTTCATGTCTTTTGGCTGTTGTAGGGGGGCTGGGTGACCTTTTGGTGACCTTTATTTAATCTGTAATATCTCAAAAAACATTTGCAATTATCTTAAAAATAAAAGCAGCACAAATCTTAATTTTGCGGCACAAAACAGCACAAACGTAGCACTAACGAAAAAGTGGATTTTTTTTATTTGTGCCGATTGTAGGGGGGCCAGCTTCACACAGCCATGATATTTGGCTAACCTCAATTTTTCATTCTTTGTGCATCAAGAAGTTAATAGTGTAATAAAATACAATATAGAGAATGGCTAATATAGCTTTCAAGATGAATGAATAGGAAAATATAGATTGACAGGTAACTAGACCAATCAGATATGAGAAACGATTTGACTAACAGCATGTTTGAAAAACAACGCTAACAAGTATATCTGCTATACAGCAATAAGTAATCTGAATACTGATTAATGTTCATTATTATTGCACTCGATTAAACATAATAAGAGTGAACAATAGAGCTTTATATATTCACGGCAGACTCTGCAGGAATAGCACTTAGTCAGATGATGGCAAATATGATTGACCATTGCAGATTGACCAATCGAGTTGCTCCAAATCAGATACAAACAATGCTTATATTAATTGATATACTACGATATATGTTTATACAATATTATGGTATGACAATAGACAAAAATAGAAGAAATAAACAATATAATAATAAGTATATGGTTATTAAAGTGAAAATTGGCATAATATAATCTCACTCGATATACGTCCAAAACTGTTATGGCAATTGAGATTTAGAATCATACGAACCAATCCGAATACTGGCATTTTTGAATGACAGCCAAAACGACCAATCAATGCCTGATATAGGGTATAAAAAAAAAAAGATTGCAAGAAGTCCAGCAGATTGCCCTTTGAAAAAGCCATGGCGACAGCAGATCGCCCTTTGAAAAAGCCATGGCGAAAAGCATCAGTGGCGTCCCTGCTCGATTTTTATTTTAATTTCAAATGTTACTCTAATCTACCTTAAATTAGGGATAATTTAAAAGAAACGACAGCAAGTTGCCTGTAATTATAATAATTTAGTCTATAGAAAGCAATTTTAGGCTTATGACTTAATGATTGTTACAAAAAAGAGCATACTTGTACTACAACTATTAACATTGGATTATCCACCTGATATACCAAATTTGGTCCTCATCTTTAGAGATTTAATTTGTGGTTTTTAAATGTCATTGTATTTTAAATTTAAGTCTCAATAAAAGTTATGTTTTTGCTTCTTTCATAATGATACTCTTACTTCATTTGCTCTGCACATATCTAACTTTTTCCTAGCTCTCTTTGTTTTTCATATTTTTATCATTGATCTCTGAGGAAGCTCGTGTGGTAACGCACGAAACGCATGAGGCAGTGTCCTCTTGTATTGCTGTATTTTATTATTGACCCGTTATCTCATTGCAGAACCTCCTTCTCCTCCAAAGGATTTGCTGGATGCTCTACAGCAGAGGATGGAGCGTTATCGCACTGCTGCTGAGCAAGCAAAGACTAAAGGAGAAGATCGAAAAGCTCGGATGCATGAACGAATTGTTAAGGTAAACATGACGTGGGGAAGCAGAGTAACCTGTAGGTTACCTTATACCTTGTGATATTTTATATGATTGTTCTAAAAGTATGTTTTATTGTAAACAATAGATTCTATGGCTTATAAAGTTACTTAAAGGAATAGTCTAGTCAAAATTAAACTTGCATGATTCAGACAGTGCATGCAACTTTCTAATTTACTCCTATTATCAATTTTTCTTTGTTCTCTTGCTATCTTTATTTGAATGTAAGCTTAGGAGCCGGACCATTTTTGTTTCAGCACCTGGGTAGCACTTGCTTATTGGTGGCTACATTTAGACACCAATCAGAAAGTGCTACCCAGGTGGTGAACCAAAAATGGGCCGACTCCTATGCTTCCATTCTTGCTTTTTCAAATAAAGTTAGCAAGAGAACGAAGAAAAATTGATAATAGGAGTAAATTAGAAAGTGGCTTAAAATTACCTGCTCTATCTGAATCATGAATTTTGACTAGACTATTCCTTTAAAGTGAGACTTTTTAAAACGGTTAAATCCTTACGTAATTTTGTTCTATTCAAACCTCTTTCTCTGCAAAAGAGTACGTAGAATTGGTTCTAAAATAGAGTTTTGCATTGGCAGTTTTGTGAAACAAACCTTGAGGTAAAATCGTTATCATTGATACATGATTTTTAACTGATGGACAATTGTGGACTATTTTTTTTCTTTTAATTATAAAATCCTGCATAAGTTCATATAGTTTTTGCAGTGTTTTGGCACAGGGTTTTTTAAAATGTAATTAAGCAAAATTAAAGGCAGGTGCTTCCTTCTTTATATGTATCTGAGCATTAAAGTAATTTACAAAATAAAAAATGTGTGTATAAATCATAGTTTATATGTAACTAATCTACATAGCACTTTTATCATATTGCCTCACAGCAATACCAGGATGCCATCCGTAGCCACAAAGCAGGAAGACCGGTTAACCTGGCAGAGCTACCTGTTCCTCCAGGTTTGTATAGATAGAGTGAACCATTTCATACAATGCTGAAGTTGTTTTTACTATTTTCAATCTCAGTGGTTGGTTTGTTTTCTTTCTGAGTTTCCCACACAAATCATATGTTGTGTTTTTTTTTTTTTTTTTAGTAGGCCAATCAAACTTATATAAAAGCTTTATCGTTTGTAGAAATACTCAAAGATCCACAATACAGAGTGCAAAAATAAGTGTTTTTGTTGTACTTTATTATAACAACTGCACAGGATGCTCATCCCCCCCCCCCCCCCAGAATAGGTTATGCCTCCTAGGTGTGCTTTATGTGGAAATATAAGGGCCCTCAAAGTCCCTTGCCCGTAAAGGGATATAAAAGCCCAACATTTTTCTTTCATAATACAGATAGAGCTTTCTAATTTTGTTTTATTATCAAATTTACTTCATTCTTTGGTATCTTTTGTTGAAAAGCATACATGTATGCTTAGGAGCCAGCCCATTTCTGGAGCACTATATGGCAGCAGTTTTGCACAAATGTCATCCATTTGCAAGAGCACTAGATGGCAGCACTATTTCCTGCCATGTAGTGCTACAGATGGCTACCTAGGTATCTCTTCCACACCGAATATCATGGGAGTGAAGCAAATTGGATAAGAGAAGTAAATTGGAATCTTTGTTTTTTTTTAAATGGTATCCTCTGTCTGAATCACAAAATAATATTTTTGGGTTTCATATCCCTTTAATAAAATGCCTCCCTTTTTCCTGGTAGGGCAGGTGATCAACATTACCATTGTAATAATCTGCAAATTAGAGGCACATGCAACTTCTTGTATAAACGAGAAATTCCTTGTAATAGCCTCCCTCCATAAAAATGAAATCTTCCTGGACTCCAGACACTTTTTCTTATGGTGATCACCCACAACCAAGCTAAATAAGTGGCCCTTCATTTAAAAGGTGGAATAGCCCTTTAAGGTCAAACAGGTACATAGAGTAGGGCTCAAGTAGATTATTTGTTCCTATCAGCAATGTGCCCCAGTGTCTAGTGTGGAAAGTGTGCATATAAAATACTGAACAATTATATAATGGAAGTCAATTGGAAATTTTTTTTTTTTTTCTTAAATTTATTGCTCTCTCTGAACTATGAAATGATTAATTTTCACTTTAGTGGTCCCTTTAATAATTTTACAAGAGCACGTTACCCCTTTTTTATTTTTTTTTTTGGAATGGCAGACTCACCTTTTCCAACAATATTCAGAGGTCTACAAATTAGTCTAAAATTTATGAGCCAGTAAATAGATTTAGGAGACAGACGGTGGTATATGTATGTAGATATATGGAGAATAACCCAAAAAGTTAGGAGCCAGGGGTAAAATTCTAGGAGCCAGTGGCTCCTGGGTTTTGTCAAGCCATGTAAAGTGTCTGGGCATTTTCCCATTGTGTCAATACAAAACAATATTTATTTCCAATGGCATGGAGAGTCTACAAATCCATTCTAATTATTAATGGAAATTCAACTCCTCCAACCAGGAGGAGACAAAGAACACCCCAGCAAAAGCCTTAAAGAAACACTAAACCCCCCAAAAATATTTCATGATTCAAGTAGAGAATACAATTTTAAACATTCCAATTTATTACTATTATCTAATTTGTTTCATTCTTTAGATATCCTTTGTCGAAGATATAGCAATGCACATGGATAAGCCAATCACACAAGGCATCTATGTGCAGCAACCAATCAGCAGCTACTGAGCCTATCTAGATATGCTTTTCAGCAAAGTTTATAAAGAGAATGAAGCAAATTAGATAATAGAAGTAAATTAGAAAGTTGTTTAAAATGGCATGATCTTTCTATATCATGAATGAAAAAAATTGGGTTTCATGTCCCTTTAAGTATCCTTCCCACTTCCCATAACCCCCAGTCATTCTTTGCTTTTGTACATCATGGAGGTGTGCAAAGATGGTGCTCTGAAGAAAATTAAGTTTTATTCTTTAATGAGTAGTTTCCCTGCAAGCAAGGATTGGGCTAATGCTGTGTCCATGTAATCCTCTTTAGTAAGAGTAATGGTGGCTATTAGCTGTTGGAGGTCGGTGAGGTAGTCCTTACTTTTCCTCCAAGAATTTATGCTAACCCCTATATGGAAAACCAGGGTTGGTTACTCTGCTTTTCCTCTTCTCCAGGTCCCTGTCAGAAGTCCTCTGGATCTGTCAGACCTAGGATTCGGTGTCTGCCACACAGCTGAAGCTCCAAGGTCCCTGTCAGAAGCTGGTGAAGCTTGTTGTCTAATTTACTCCTGTGTGGGTGGGCATTGAGGAGCTATTCTAGTGAAGCTAATGTGGTTAAGATTCCCTCAGCAGGGGCGGCGACTGTCTAAATATAAGAGACTACAACTTGCTGGTATTTAAGTGTAAATGTGGGTCTGCAGTTAATCCTTTCATGTACGGATTTATATGGGACCTTGCTATGGATGCCTTTTTAGGGTTAAGGGTTATTTTACACGGATCACAGTATCGGTTTCCTGGGCAGTCGAACCCTTTTCACTGTGTTTAACTTTTTGCAACCTATCCTGAGATTGGGCTTGTTTTATTTAAGAAGGGCAACATAAATGGCATTCTTTAAAAGTACTGTTATATACCTGAATCCCTAGTACAAAGCATGTCGGCATGTGAGTTTGTATGTGGAATATATATCTACTGCATAGTTTTGGCGCAATCAGTTTGCGTGTTGACGAGAGTGATTCACAGCTACTTAAGATCCCTGCATACTACAAGATCAGGTTGTGACTTTTAATGATACAGTTTAAGGTGACACTGTTATGCCTTAAATCCTTAAGGAGCGATTCAGAAGCGGAGGACCGTAACTAGGTAGTGTCTTCCTATCTCAGCTGTTTACCATATTGTTTTTTCTAACCGCTGCTCTCTCTCTTCTAATGCTGACTGTTTAGGAGGTTATCGAATTGCGCGCGCCTTAAATTCTCTAGCTGAGCTACACCTTCCTTTGAGTGCGGTACATGTTAGAGTTGTGCACAAGCTTTTGATGTGTTATGGAGTCAGGGCTCTTTCAGAGGGGGTTTGCAGTGTGTATTTACTTATCCACTGTAGTACAGTGGTTACTTTTGTGAACTGGGTTTTCAGGTCGATTCTGAACTCTGACCATGCGTCTACGAGCATTTCCTCTTGGTCTCCTTTTCACTGTCAACCTACACTGCCTCATGGGGTCTGTCTCTACACAGTTAAAGGGACAGTCTACAATATAATTGTTATTGTTTTAAAAGCTAGATAATCCCTTTATTACCCATTCCCCAGTTTTGCATAACCTAACACAGTTATATTAATACACTTTTTACCTCTGTGATTACCTTGTATCTAAGAACCTTCTTCCAGCCCCCTGATCACATGACTGTGACTGTTTATTATCTATTGTCTTGCATTTAGCATTGTGTTGTGCTAAATTATTATTATTATTATTATTATTATTATCGGTTATTTGTAGAGCGCCAACAGATTCCGCAGCGCTAAATCTTAAATAACTTTCTGTGCCTGAACACAGTGTTATCTATATGGCCCACGTGTACTACCAAGTCTTTTGTTGTGAAAAACAATTTAAAAAGCATGTGATTAGAGTCAGCCCTCAAGGGCTTAGAAATTAGCGTATGAGCCTACCTAGGTTTAGTTAAGAATACCAAGAGAAAAAAGCAAATTTGATGATAAAAGTAAATTGGAAAGTTGATTAAAATTACATGTCCTATCTGAATAATGAAAGTTTAATTTTGACTATACTGTCCCTTTAAATCTGATCAGCATATAGAAAGGTTATCATTTTCTGCCTTATAGAATATGAGGATTCCCTTGTGTCTACCACCATCTAGTGGCGACTAAGGGTGTTTTTTATTTAATGTTTATTTCCTCAGAATATCATTAGGCTAATATAGTAGCCTTTGAATGTTATCCCTCTTTTGTGCACATTGTTCTGTTTATTGCCATATGGGGATAATTCAAATTTTATCAGTAGTTTGCATTTGTTTACTGACAACATTTCTTGTTTATTTCCTAATATGTGTGTAATTCTTATTGCTGGGCAATTATAATTTCTTTTAATTCTCTTGATTTGGTGTGGTATGTATTGCTGGCAATATTACATATTTGTGGATTACTGAATAAGGGTGGGTAAATACCATCTTTTGTGATGCCAGTACACGGGTGGTTCATCTGATTCACATGATTTATCCCTATCTTTCTACAGTGGAAGTATATACTGATATTGTTATAAGCCTGAAGTCTGCTTATCTTTTCTCTGCTGTGCATTTTATAGGTGTGTTTTTAGGGATTATTATCATTTTATGTTTTTATCCCTATCTCTCTACAGTAGAAGTATATGCTGGATATTGTTATAATCCTTATTTCTGCTTATCTAATCTTTTGTACGCTGTGCATATTAAATGTATGTTTTTAGAGATTTTAATCTTTTTCTCGGTTTATTTCTATCTTTCTACAGTAGAGGTATATACTTGATATTGTTATAAGCATTATGTCTGCTTATCTTATCCTTTGTCTGCTGTACATATTAATTGTATGTTTTTAGGGATTATTAACATTTACATGGTTTATCTCTATCTTTGTTCAGTAGAGGTACTGTATATACTTGATAATGTTATAAGCATTATACCTGCTTATCTTTTTTGTCTGCTATTCATATTTAACGTATGGGTTTAGGGATTCTTTACATTTACTCAATTTATCCCTATCCTTCTACAGAAGAGGTATATTCTTGATATTGTTATAAGCATTATGTCTGCATATACTATCGTTCGCTGCTATGCATATTAAATGTATGTTTTAGGGATTATTAACATTTTCATAATTTGTCCCTCTCCCACAGTAGAAGAAACATTTTACTGAAATTGTTGTAAGCATTATGTTTGCTTATCTTAATTTGTCTGCATCGGTACTTATTAATGTGTGTTTTTAGGGATTGTTAGCATTTTCATGTTTTATCCCAATCTTTTATAGTAGACTTATATCTTGACTGGGTTATATGCAGTATTTCTGCTTATCATACCTTTTAGTCTACTGTACATATTAAAAGGAATTTTAGCTGGATTTTGAGGTTTGCTTTCCTTCTTTGGGTCTACCTTGTAGCCCAGTGTTGATCCTCTGCAGCATTTATTTATCAGCCCTGGGTTCAATACCTTTTTAGGAATTATCTGAGATGGAGAAATCGGGAGTATGTGCTATTAAGTAACTGTAATCCTCCATGATTGTCGCAGGGCTATTTCCTTTTTCTACTTGACTCAGGTAACAGTTTCTCTCCCTGGAATTGGAGATCACTCGGCCCTCTATCGGAGGAATGTCCTAGACTAACCGTCGAGAGTCTCTCTGTCCTGATGGCTCGCTCAGGTCCATCTGTTCCAAGGCAACATGCTTCTGAAGACCTTCCTAGGAGAGTGTTACTACAGCTGCCAGCCTTCTGGCTGGGGAGCAGGTTGGGGTCAATTAGGAGCTCAGGGAATCTGGACTCAGTCGGTGTCTGTCCTTCCAATAATTATATAGAGTTGAGAGCTATATTCAATGCCCTGATTAGCCTGGCCCCATCTGAGTTCCGTCCGGTTTATCTGATTTCAATAGTTAGTCTTCTCTTTGGTGGCTTATTTCAACCATCAGTGAGGAACATGGAGTTCCTTAGCGATGGAAGAAGTAACTTGCATCCTTCTGTGGGTGGAGTCCCACAACTGCCACACTTCTGCTTTTCTAATCCCAGGTGTGGACTACTGGGAGGCAGATCCCTGAGCGGGCAGATGTTTCTCCCTAGGGTTCTGATGGCTTCTCATCTAATCTCCAAGCTTCCCAGATACTGATTTTTTTTCCTCTATTTGTCCTCCTTCATCAGATGATAACCCATATCAGGAGCTGGCTTCAGTGATTCTTCACCCAAATCTTTATTCTCTGAAGCGCACTGCATGGAGATTGAATGCCTAGTTTTTGTCTGTGCGAGTTGACACCTTGATCCTGACTCGTAAGCCTTTTCCTCATAAAATCTTCCATAAAGTTTGGCGCACATTCCTTTACTGGTGCAAATCTTGTGGTTTACTGTGGCGTAAAGCGAATGTACCCCGTATTTTGTATTTTCTCCAGTAAGGTCTGTGGAAGGGTTTGTCTGTCAGTTCTCTCAAAGGTCAGATTTCTGCCTTTTCTGTTTTGCTACATTAACGTTTGGCCGATTTGCCAGATGTACAGTCCTTTGTTCCCTGGCAAAAATCAGGCCTGTGTTCAATCCTGTGGCTCCTCCTTGGAGCCTTAACCTTGTTCTTCGAGTTCTGCAACAGGCTCCATTTGAGCCTATGCATTTTATTGTTATTAAATTGTTCTCTTAGATAGTTTTTGTTTTTACTAGCTTTTTTTTCTGCTCGTAGAATCTCAGAAATTTCGTCTCTACAGTGTGATCCTCATCTTATTTTCCATGCGGATAAGGTGGTCCTTCGTACCAAATTTGCTTTTGTTTTCCTATGGTGGTTTAGGACCGCAATTTCATTCAAAGTTATTATTCCTTCTTCTCAAAAAGAACATCTGTTACTAAACCTGGATGTAGTTTTTGCTCTAAAATTCTATTTCGAGGCTTCTAAAGATTTTCGTCAATCTTTTGCCCTTTTTGTAGTCTTGTCCACTACTCTTTCCTTTTGGTTGAGGAGTATCATTTGGTTGACTTATAAGAGAGCTGGCCCACAGCCTCCTGAGAGGATTACGCCTCGTTCTACTAGGGCTGTTTCTTCTTCCTAGGCTTTTTTAAGACGAGGCTTCTGTGGAGCAAATTTGCAAGGTGGCCACTTAATCCTTGTTACATTCTTTTTCGAATTTCTACAAATTCAATGTTTTTGGCTCAGCTGAGGCTTCTTTTGGGAGCAATGTTTTTCAAACAGTGGTGCCCTCAGTTTAGGTCCGCCTGTCTTGTTTCTCCCTTCCTTTCCAATTCTGTGCCCTCTAGCTTGGATATTGGTTCCCACTAGTAATAAGAATTGATTAGTGGACTCTCCATGCCATTTAAAAAGAAAACAAAAATTATGCTAACCTGATTATTTTCTTTCCTGGCATTGAGAGTCCATGATCCGCCCCTTGTCTATATTGGACGGCTTATTGTTTTATTTTTCTAAACTTCAGGCACCTCTATACCCTTGGTTTCTTCTCTTTCCGTATTCCCTCGGCTGAATGACTGGGAGTTATGGGAAGTGGGAGGGATACTTAAGGCTTTTGTTGGGGTGTTCTTTGCCTCCTCCTGGTGGCCGGGAGTTGAATTGCCACTAGTAATTAGAATGGATTCGTGGACTCTCCATGCCAGGAAAGAAAATAATTTATCAGGTAACCATAAATTTTGATATTTTGAGTTACTGCAAATAAAGTAGATATTTTTGTAGAACTTCTTTTTTATCCTAGAAGGTAAGCTAAGTCACACAGTACCATTAGCCCTATAATTATTTATTGCAATTGTATTAGAATAAAAATGTTCACTATGAATCTAACGTATATGTATTATATATTGTTTTATATTTTAGAAAAGTTATTTAGCTCTGAAATTTTTAAAATGTAGTTAGTAATCCCTGCTTTCAAGTTTTTGAATCATTTGGTTTGTTAGTAAAATTGTCGTCATTTTAGGATTTCCCCCTATCCAGGGAACAGACCCATCATCACAAGAGCAAAGCATTGTGGGAGTATTAGAAACCGCCATGAAGCTGGCGAATCAGCAGGAAGGAGACAGTGAAGGGGATGAAGAAGATGAAAAGCCAGCATCCACACTAAAGGTTAGCAATATTTAAATATTATTGCCTGATAGTCTTACATAATTTACATAAAAGACCACATTCGATTTTGTGTTTTGATGGTTAAAACTTGTAGGAATCAGTCATTTCAGGAGAAGGAAATATATGCTGGGGATATTTAGACGACAGTAACTTTATTGCACAAGTATATGAATATGAAATCTAGTTTATTTACTTATACCCCACCTTCTGTCTCCAATGCGATCAAACTGTAGGGCGCCCCTCCCTTTCTCCTAGTAAAATATTTTCTGTAGCGTACGGAACCTTCCCCTTCCAGTGATAGGCGACCCACCTCCCTCATTCCCTCCCGTACCACCGCAGAAGATACTGATAGTGCCACTGTCTGTATCGGTGATCTGGCTTCATATGGTAAAGGGAGCACGATCAGTTCTCCATTGGCAGGCACCTTCTACCCCCAGCTGCAGTCTTGGCTGTCTAAACCGATAGACCGGATCGCAGCATGTGCTACAGTGTTGGACATCAACATAGTACACTGGGCAAAGTACTGTGTGATGTAGTACCTACGTCCATATGGTACAAGGGGTTAAAAGCCTCTTAAATGTTAAGTGTTGTTTATCTTATATCCTTTGATGTGGCCTATTAGAATAAATCCTGTAGTTCTCAAACAATCACTGTGCAGCATGTAAAAGGGTTGGGGTTTGGAATTTAAAAAATTCCCACCTGAATCTGTGAGGGTTGTGGAATAGCTACAATTTTTAAAGTTTAAATTACAGGAAAATCAAGCTCAGTGAGTAATGAAATTGCTTTACAAAGGTTTTTTTTTAGTTTTTTTTTTACTGTGCATAATTAAATAATTTAAGTGGAATTAAATCAAGAGATGAATGTCCCTTTAATAATAGTAGCCTACTATGTAAAATATTCCTAACATAAGCTATTATTTAAAGGGATATGAAACCCAAAAATGTTCTTTTTTGATTCAGACACAGCATACTATTTTTAAAATTCAATTTTACTATTATCACATTTGCTTTGTTCCCATGATTTTCTGTGTTGAAGAGATACCTAGGTAGGCATCTGGAGCACTGCATGGCAGGAAATAGTGCTGTCGTCTAGTGCTCTTGCAAATGGATAACACTCTTTTTTTCAAAACTGCTACCATATAGTGCTCCTAGAATGTGGCGGCTCCTAAGCATATGTCCCTGGTTTTCAACAAAAGATGCCAAGAGAACGAAGAAAAATTGATAATAGAAGTAAATTTAGAAGGTTGTTTAACGCCGCATGCGCTATTTGAATCATGGAAGATTTTGGGTTTCATATCCCTTTTAAAGATAAACCGTTTGGGCATGTCAAATCACACCTTTTATGCTGAAACAGAATTCAGACAGATGGCCCTCCCAGTAAGTCCCTTGAATGCCAGTTACATGCCTATATCTGACTAACTATAAGCTTCAGCAAGCCCTTTAAAGGGATAGTAAAGTCCACATTAAAATTCCATAATTCAGATAGGGCATGTCATTTTTAAACAACTTTCTCATTTTCTTTTTTTTCATCAAATTTGCTTTTGTTCTGTTAGTATTCTTAGTTGAAAGCTAAACCTAGGTAGGCTCATATGATAATTTCTAAGCCCTTGAAGGCCGCCTCTTAGCTGAATGCATTTGACAGGTTTTCACAGCTAGAGGGCGTTAGTTCATGTGTTTCATATAGATAACACTGTGCTCACGCATATGGAACTAGCACTAATTGCCTAAAATGCAAGTCTATCAAATGATCTGATATAAGGCGGCAGTCAGCAGAAGCTTAGATACAAGGTAATTACAGAAGTATATTCATATAATAGTGTTGGTTATGCAAAACTGGGTAATGGTAAATAAAGGGATTATCTATCTTTTTAAACAATACATTTTTTGGTGTTTACTATCCCTTTAATGCCCGTTACATGTCTACCTCTGACTAAGTATAGGCTTCAGCAAGCCCTTTAATGCCAGTGCTTTTCATGTGTTTCAAGAGATTAATGCAAATACCATGCCAACGTCACCCATCAGCACATTTAAACAGACAGATATGGTACTGGTTTCATTGCCTTGCAAACCAGTGCAGTGTGTCCTCTGTGGCAGCCAAGGATTAATGGTATCAACATACACACATCAGACTTCAGACCAAAGGCATCTCACAGTGTGTCCTTCTTTGGCAGACAAGGAAACATGCCACATTATGGTACAGCTAAAATGTTTGGGATTCAATTTACTTCTATTATCAAATTTGCCTCTTTCTTATTGTGTTCTTTGTTGAAGAGATACCTAGGTAGGTGTCTGGAGCACTACATGACAGGAAATAGTGCCGCCATCTTGTTCTTTTGCTATTGGATATCATTCTTGCAAAACTGCTGCCATGTTGGGCTCTAGACACAAGTACACTCCTTAAAGGGACACTCAGGTTAAATTACATTTTCATGATTCAGATACAGCATGTAATTTTAAACAACTTTCCAATTTACTTCCATTAAAAAAAATGTCTTTTATATTTACAATTTTTGAGTCACCAGATCTTACTGAGCATGTGCAAGAATTCACAGACTATACGTATATGCATTTGTGATTGGCTGATTGCTATCACATGGTACAAGGGGAGTGGAAATATACATACAAAAAATCTACTACTCATTTGAAGTTCAGACTAAGTGCTATTGCATTGTCTTGTTATATTGCATTTGTTGATTATGCAAATCTAATGTGTTGACTGGTCCTTTAAGTCACAACTTTTCAAAAAAAGATACCAAGCGAACAAATAAAATTTGGTAATAGAAGTAAATTAGAAAGTTCTTTAAAATTGTGTGTTCTATCTGAATCATGAAATAATTTTTTTTGTTTCCTTTTTAACTCCTTAACTCCAGCTGTTTTTTTCAATGGGGCTTGTGTTTTTGATATTGCATCAAGACCCATGCTATTAGGGGCCAAAAAAACCAATGCCACTCTGCTCTTCTTCTGTACCGCAGGCTGAGTCCATGGTCTAGGTGTAGATGAATTCCAGTAACTGGCTAAGTACTAGCCGACAGACCATAGGTGGCAGAAATCTGTGTTATGAGATTTAACATCGAGAGAGAGAAAAAATGTGTTCAATATTTTAATATAATGTTGTGTGTTTGGGCAGTTATATTTAAGCATTTTCCACTTAAATATGTTGGGTCTATGGATAACCTCCTCAACCATATCTCTCTGTGGACAGCTATGACTTGCACATTCTGCAGGGTGTTCAAGTGGAAACATGAATAGTGCTGTCCAGCATAACTATATGTATTTTTCTCCCCGCAGTATGTGTATTTGCAGTTGTCCAGCAAACCATAGCTGAGGTGGCTACCCTAGTTGGGTCTGTCAGGTATCAGTATCTTCTAAAATTAGTAGTAAATGTAATAGACTCCTAATGAGTCCTCTATCCCTTGTGCAGGTTCCTCCTGGGTCTAGACCAGCATCACAGCCGCAACCAGCAGCACCCCAAAAAATTTCCCCTTCAAAGAGCCCACAAATCTCTGGAAAAGGTACGTGTTCACTCCTGACCATATATATTTAACTATAGCATTTATTTTCTTCCATTCTTCTCTAGTTGACATTTTGCAACCTAACAGCTAGTTTACATTTTTATATTGTTAATTGAAATATCTGCATTTGCCTGTGGAAACCACCACCTACCCTGAAAATATGAATAACAAACATATTCTCTGTAGAAAAGCTATGTAAACAGGAGGCAGTTGCACCAATTGTGTGTCTCTCTCCTACAACTGCTGAGAGATTAGATATTTTGTATTTAAAATAGCTGGTTGTGCCCAGCCATAATAAGCATTCAAATACCTTGCTATGTTTAGGCATAGATAACATTAGCAGGTCTGCTTTTACCTGCAGGCTCAGTCAAATTTTTTTTATGCACATGATCAAAACCAGCTATTTTAAATACAAAAATAATCATGAAGGAGCAATTTCTCATAATTGTATACTCTGCAGTAGGTATAACAAATCTTTTGGAACACAGTAAGGGGAAACAAATGTTATAGTACAGTGTCCTTTTAACCCTTGCTCCATTTGGATGTAGGTAATACGTCATACAGTGCTTTGCCCAGCATACTGTGTTGACATAGTACCTACATACAACATAGAGGTGTATGTTGCGTTCCCTGCTGTCAGCTTAGACAGAGGAGACTACAGCTGGGGTAAGATGTCATCTGCCTTTATATGGTAAGCGAGAAACGATTGTGCTCCCTTACCATATAAAGGCAGATTGCCAATCGTTACAGAGAGTGACACTGTTTGTGTTACTCTTTGTAACAATCATCGTTGGTGCTGATTTCTGTTTAAATGGAGTGATGGCAAAAATGCTAAAGATTCTCTTGTACTTTGGCCAAGTTTTTTTTCTGAATTTCTCAGTATCCAAAGGGCTTAAGGGGACTTTCTATTCCAGAATTTTTGTTTGAAAAGATAGATAATGCCTTTATTACCATTTCCCAGTTTTGCACAACCAACACGGTTATATTACTACACTTTTCCCCTGTCTGATTACCTGGTTTCTAAGCCTCTGCAGACTGCCTCCTTATCTCGGTTCTTTTGACAGACTTGCATTTTAGCCATCAGTGCTGACGCAGCGGGAGTGAGCACAATGTTATGTATATAAGACACATGAACTAGCAGTGTCTAACTGTCAAAATGCACTGAGATAAGAGGCATCCTTCAACAGCTTAGAAATTTAGCATATGAGACTACCTAGGTTTAGCTTTCCACAAAGAATACCAAGAGAACAAAGCACATTTTAATGATAAAAGTAAATTGGAAAGTTGTTTAAAATTGCATGCCCCATCTGAATCATGAAAGTTTAATTTTAACTGGACTGTCCCTCTAAACTCCCTAAGCTTAACTTTTTCACACTTTGTCTGCTTCAACATATTCTGCTCCTGTTTCATTATACCTTCCTTTCATTCACCTTTTCTCTCTTCCTCTTAAATGTGTACACCAGTAAAGCCTTCTTATCAATTACTCTTCCTCTCCTCTTTGTCTCTCAGCCCAACAGCAGCTCCAGTTTCTAGAAGGGAGGCGGAAGCAGCTCATGGCTGCCGCTCTTCGTGCCAAGCAGCACCGTGACATGGAAGGTGCCAAGATGTTCTTGCGTCAAGCCAAGGGACTGGATCCTATGATTGAAGCTTCAAAAGGGGGAATGCCTGTAGATATCACAAAGGTAATGAAGTGGGCTCTGTTGGGTGATTTATATTACTAAAGGGACTGTGTACTTTAAAATAGTTTTGTGAAACGTAAGAGAAGTGTGGCGCTAAACTACAGACTCACTGCCCCTTCTAAATATCTCCTTCCCAAAGATAAAAGCAATCAATCAAACAGTGTGGATGGGCGCTAAAAGCGGAGTCAAACTAGTCAAATAATTAAACACTTTCACTCACAATGTTAACTTACAATTGCAATTTAATTAAAATAAAAATAAAAAACAGTTGTAAGAAATATGTTTCTATAGATAGTAAAACTCCTTATAGCATAAGAACAACAGCAATAACTATTTGCAGATGTATAGAAATCAATCTATTAGCTGTTAAGCAAAAAATAAAATTAAAACATTTTTAATAAAAGAATTCCAGCATTTATATAAAAACACATGAAATTAGCACTTTGAGGCTACCCAAATGGTAAAGTTGAATAATATAGTCCTGGGACGTCTCCCAATATGTAAACAATTAGGCTTAGATGGTATACTTTTGGCCTATATGTACTTAGCCGTGTACTGCAGACAAAATATTCCTTATTAGTTTGGTGATAGGCCTAATAAATCAGATGGATCATATATAGGTATAGTCAGTACTTAACTTTTATATCTTCAATATGTGTAATAATGCCTTCCTGCTTGGTGGTAGCCTGCCGTGGCTAGTGTGAAAAATATACTTTACAGTACCTCTGCAGTCCGTGATTCTGAGCAAATCTTCTATCTCTCTTAAAGGTGGGAGCAGCCGCAAAAGCAGCTTCATTACTCCAGTGATATTTCTCCAACATTGGTGTGTCCGGTCCACGGCGTCATCCTTACTTGTGGGAATATCTCTTCCCCAACAGGAAATGGCAAAGAGTCCCAGCAAAGCTGGCCATATAGTCCCTCCTAGGCTCCGCCCACCCCAGTCATTCTCTTTGCCGTTGCACAGGCAACATCTCCATGGAGATGGTTAAGAGTATGTGGTGTTTAAAAGTAGTTTTTTTATTCCACTATCAAGAGTTTGTTATTTTAAAATAGTGCTGGTATGTACTATTTACTCTGAAACGGAAAAGAATGAAGATTTCTGTTTGTGAGAGGAAGATGATTTTAGCAGACAGTAACTAAAATCGATTGCTGTTTCCACATAGGACTGTTGAGATGAAGTAACTTCAGTTGGGGGAAACAGTTAGCAGACTTTTCTGCTTAAGGTATGACTAGCCATATTTCTAACAAGACTGTGTAATGCTGGAAGGCTGTCATTTCCCCTCATGGGGACCGGTAAGCCATTTTCTTAGTCTCAAACAGAATAAAGGGCTTAATATGGGCTATAAAACTGGTAGACACTTTTATGGGCTAAATCGATTGCTTTATTTGGGCATTTTTTTTTTATTTTTTTTTATTTATTATTTTTATTAATGATTTTCGCAATACATGAAGACATAGATAAAAATACATCATACTGATATAGATTGTACAGTAAGTGCAAACATTCCATTCATGTCTATCAGATATGTGGGTAATGGGTCTCTTGCTCGGATGCCTTCAATTACGTATTAAAGGTGCAAAACAATATCAACGTCAATGTGATAAAGTTAAACAATTAATCTAAACAATTATCCTCAGAAATTGTCTCTTTACCTTCAGGTCCCCAGGTCCGGCCCCAAAGATATTTCATGTCCTAGCAGTATGAAGTAGCTATAGATATTTAGAACGGTCTGGTACTCTCCGAGGTCTGCAGCCCCTAATCTATGTGTCAGGCTAAGTTGCTATCTAACTCCAACTCTAATGGAGCTGTTACCTGTATGATAGGCCCTTCTGTGGCTAAGGGCAGTGAGTGTGAGATGTCACTATGGTGAGCAGAGTGGCCTACCCCGAAAGTGATTCCTGCCACAAAAATTTAGCATTTAAGATCATGTCTGTTTGATTTCGACACATGTAACCATATTTTTCCAAAGAGTACTGCTCCTCTACTTCCTCCAGCCACATAGATCTAGTCAAAGATACTGACTTTTTCCAGTGGCGGGGGCTATTAGCCTCCTCGCACTGTTGATGCCGATCTGTAAGACCAACAATCTTAACCTACATTTCAATTTGGGCATGTTGTTCAACAGTGCCATGTTTGGGGTCAACGTAAATGTTTCAGCCACACATTTCTTAAATTGTAGTTAAACTACTTTCCACAATAAGTGGACCCTAGGGCAGTACCACCACATGTGTAGCAAGTCACCGCGTTCTCCACACTCACGCCAACATAGGCTAGGTGCATTGGGGTATATACTCGACAGCCTAGATGGGGTCAGGTACCACCTTAAAAGGATTTTGAAGTTTAATTCTAGCAATACTGGAGAGGTTGAGGATTTTTTGACTGATCTAAAAATTTGTTCCCAGGTTTCAGGCTCTATGTGTTCTTTTAAGTCTGAACTCCATCTATCTGTGTAAGTCGGCAACATTGCCATCGGGTTGTTTGTAAGTAGCTTGCGTGATATGGAAAGAGTCCCCCTCGGTGTAATACCAGTGTAGCACAACTGCTCAGAAGGTCCGATTTGAATGGGGAGGTGTGTATATAATGGTGTAATTGTGCATATTTAAGCCATTTTGTGAATCTTCCATCAGCTATGTTAGTTAATTTATCTCTCTCTAGGAGCTTGCCCGCTTCTGTGAAGTTAAATAATGGGATTGTGTAATCCCATTCCGTCAGCCTTTGAAACCCTTTGTCTAGGCCTCCTACCATTTCTATGTTTAGTGTAATCGGGAACAGGGGGGATCTGTAGGTAGAGATGTAAGGTCTGGAGGCTATAATATGGTCCCAATTCTTAAAAAGTTGCTTATGTAATTCGAGTTGTCGGCATTGGGGGGGTCTGAGGTCTTTTGATACCCAGCAAAGAGCCTGTACAAGAGGTGCCCTAAGAATTTGTGAGTCCAACGTCACCCATGCCTTACGCTCTTGTGTATTATGCCAGTCAAGTATCCGTTGCATTGTCACAGCTTGATAATATTCCTCATTCTTAGGTAATCCTAACCCACCCTTCAAAATAGGTCTGTACATTGTATTTCTGTTAATTCTCGGTCTGCACCTACCCCATATGAATGTATTTATGCATCTTTGAAGTCTAGTTATGTACCAACTGGGCAGATGGAGGGGTACTGTTTGCAGTATATACAAGATTCTAGGTAATGTGGTCATTTTTATCGCCTGTATCCTCCCCCACCATGACAGAGGTTTGTTCGACCACTTCTTGAGGTCACGTTGTGTATTAAGGAGCAGTGTATTATAGTTTTTGTCAAATAGTGTTGTCTGGTTAGGGGACAAATTAACTCCCAAGTATTTTATTGAATCTACTTTTAATCTAAGCGGGCATGCCCTCGATAGAGATATGAAGTTAGGACCTGGCATGTTAATGTTTAAAATTTCGGATTTTTGTTTGTTAACTAAAAAGTTAGAAAAATTTCCGAACCTATCTAGTTCTAAAAGAACCTCAGGGATAGATGTAGAGGGGGATGATATTGTGAATAGCACGTCATCGGCGTACATCGCAACTTTATAGTCCTGCTGGCCAATTGTTATCCCTTTTATGTTCTGATTTCTGCGTATGTGAGATGCAAGGACTTCCATCTGTAGGATAAATAAAATTGGGGACAGGGGACATCCCTGTCGTGTACCGTTGTGTATTGGAAATGCTGATGATAGAATCCCGTTTGCCTTTACTTTAGCACTGGGATGACTATATAAACTAAATATCCTTCTCAATGTTTTGGGGCCGAATCCTATATTATTTAACGTTAATTTTAGAAATTGCCAATCAGTCCGATCAAATGCTTTCTCAGCATCAATAGCCACTAAAACTGACTCAATACCTTGGTGTTTAGCATAATCAATGAGTGTTATGGCTCTAAGGGTATTGTCCCTCGCCTCTCGGCCAGGGACAAATCCCACTTGATCGGTGTGTATTATATCTTTGAGGACCGCATTAAATCGGTTCGCTAAGACTTTTCCCAACAACTTTATATATGTGTTCAATAGTGAGATTGGGCGGTAGCTGGCTGGGTCGTCTTGTGGTTTGTCCGGTTTTAAAATTACAGAAATATGGGCATTTAGGGAATCTCTAGGGAGCTGTATGTCTCCGTCTAATGCGTTAAAAAGTGTCAGCAAGTGTGGGGCTATTATTTGTCTATATGATTTATAATAAAGGTTTGAGAGGCCGTCAGGACCAGGGCTTTTCCCTACTGGGAGATCTTTAATAGCTTTTAGTATCTCTGATAATGTGATGGGTCTCTCTAGGTCTGATATTTGGGTTTGTGATAGTTTGTTCAGGTTCGCTAACTCTATATATTCTATAGTTTGTTGTATGTGTGTCGCGTCATGCTTAGCATTTAGATTATATAGATGGTGATAAAAGTTTTGAAAGTGAGTTGCTATAGCCTTACTATCTTGGATATATGTTCCTTGTTGAGTTTTTAATCTGTGTATATGTGTTAGGGAGTCTCTATCCCTCAGAGTGTTCGCAAGAATTCTACCTGGGCGGTTGCCTTCATAAAAATATTTCTTTCGGAGCTGTAACGCTTTCCTCTGGGCCTCTGAGTAGAGGAGTGTTTTGAGTTCATTTCTCCAACATTGGTGTGTCCGGTCCACGGCGTCATCCTTACTTGTGGGAATATCTCTTCCCCAACAGGAAATGGCAAAGAGTCCCAGCAAAGCTGGCCATATAGTCCCTCCTAGCTCCGCCCACCCCAGTCATTCTCTTTGCCGTTGCACAGGCAACATCTCCACGGAGATGGTTAAGAGTATGTGGTGTTTAAAATGTAGTTTTTTTATTCCACTATCAAGAGTTTGTTATTTTAAAATAGTGCTGGTATGTACTATTTACTCTGAAACAGAAAAGGATGAAGATTTCTGTTTGTGAGAGGAAGATGATTTTAGCAGACAGTAACTAAAATCGATTCCTGTTTCCACATAGGACTGTTGAGATGAAGTAACTTCAGTTGGGGGAAGCAGTTAGCAGACTTTTCTGCTTAAAGGGACAGTTTACTCAAAAAATTTCTCCCCTTTAATTTGTTCCCTATGATCCACTTTACCTGCTGGAGTGTATTAAATTGTTTACAAGCAGCTTCTTTACCCTTATATTGGCATTTGAAATTGTTAATTTAGCATGTGGTATCCCCACCTATTCTGAAAGTTTGTGGCCGCGCGTACCAGCTATAGATAAGCTTTGTAAACACAGCCAGCAGAAGAAATTACACTCCCAGTGTGATAAAGCAGAGATAAGGTAATAAAATGTTGATTTTCCATTGTTCTCTCAAAATATTGGTGATTGTTTTAAGGACAGATATAAGATAAAGAAGCAGGTATATGTGCACAATGTGATACAGTAATGAGATCTGATTATACCTACAAGCTCAACCTATTTTATTAGGCTGTGGCTTCAAAACACAAAATCAGAGCTTTAATATACAGAAATAAACCTTAAAAAGCTAATTTTCATACATTTTTTACTCTGCAGTTGGTAAAAAAAGCAATTGTAAACACATTAAGGGAAAAACTATTTTACAGTATACTGTCCCTTTAAGGTATGACTAGCCATATTTCTAACAAGACGATGTAATGCTGGAAGGCTGTCATTTCCCCTCATGGGGACCGGTAAGCCATTTTCTTAGTCAAACAAACAGAATAAAGGGCTTATTATGGGCTAAAAAACTGGTAGACATTTTTATGGGCCTAATACGATTACTTATTTGGGCATTTTATCATATTTATGCTGACAATCTTGCATTTTATAAACTTGGGGAACGTTTATTAAATGGCAGGCACTGTGTTAGACCAACCTTTTCAGTCAGGGGCCTTCCTAGTTGTAGACTGAGCCTCATTTTCGCGCCATTACTGCGCAGTTGTTTTTTGAGGAGAGCAGGGCATGCAGATGCATGTGTGAGGATCTAAAAATTGCTGGAAAAGCTTCTAGAAGGCGTCAATTGGTATCGTATTCCCCTCTGGGCTTGGTTGGGTCTCAGCAAAGACTATAGCTGGGACTGTATAGGGGTTAAATTAATTTATAAACGGCTCCGGTTCCGTTATTTTAAGGGTTAAAGCTCTGAAATTTGGTGTGCAATACTATTAATGCTTTAAGACACTGTGGTGAAATTTTGGTAATTTTTGAACAATTCCTTCATACTTTTTCACATATTCAGTAATAAAGTGTTTTCTGTTTAAAATTTAAAGAGACAGTAACGGTTTTGTTTTAAAAAGTTGTTTGTGCTTTGTTGACAAGTTTAAGCCTGTTTAACATGTCTGTACCTTCAGATAAGCTATGTTCTATATGTATGAAAGCCAATGTGTCTCCCCATTTAAATTTATGTGATAATTGTGCCATAGCGTCCAAACAAAGTAAGGACAGTACTGCCACAGATAATGAAATTGCCCAAGATGATTCCTCAGATGAGGGGAGTAAACATGATACTACATCATCCCCTACTGTGTCTACACCAGTTTTGCCCACGCAGGAGGCCCCTAGTACATCTAGTGCGCCAATACTTATTACCATGCAACAATTATGGTAACTCCATAGCAAATATTTTATCCAAAATGCCTACTTATCAGAGAAAGCGCGATTGCTCTGTTTTAAACACTGAAGAGCAGGAGGGCGCTGATGATAATTGTTCTGTCATACCCTCACACCAATCTGAAGGGACCATGAGGGAGGTTTTGTCAGATGGAGAAATTTCAGATTCAGGAAAAATTTCTCAACAAGCTGAACCTGATGTTTGTAACATTTAAATTTAAATTAGAACATCTCCGCGCACTGCTTAAGGGAGGTGTTATCTACTCTGGATGATTGTGACAACTTGGTCATTCCAGAGAAATTATGCAAGATGGACAAGTTCCTAAAGGTTTCCGGTGCACCCCGACGCTTTTCCTATACCCAAGCGGGTGGCGGACATAGTAAATAAGGAGTGGGAAAAGCCCGGCATACCTTTTGTTCCCCCCCTATATTTAAGAAATTATTTCCTATGGTCGACCCCAGAAAGGACTTATGGCAGACAGTCCCTAAGGTCGAGGGGGGCAGTTTCTACTCTAAACAAACGCACTACTATTCCTATCGAAGATAGTTGTGCTTTCAAAGATCCTATGGATAAAAAATTGGAAGGTTTGCTTAAAAAGATTTTGTACAGCAAGGTTACCTTCTACAACCCATTTCGTGCATTGTTCCTGTCACTAACAGCAGCGTGGGTTCTGGTTCGAGGAACTAGAAAAGTCGCTCAGTAGAGAGGACTCCATATGAGGAGGTTATGGACAGAGTTCACCGCACTTAAATTGGCTAACTCTTTTATTTTAGATGCCGCTTTGCAATTAGCTAGATTAGCGGCGAAAAATTCAGGGTTTGCTATCGTGGCGCGCAGAGCGCTTTGGCTAAAGTCCTTGGTCAGCGGATGTGTCCATCCAAGACAAAATTGCTTAACATCCCTTTCAAAGGTAAAATTCTATTTGGACCAGAATTGAAAGAGATTATTTCAGACATCACTGGGGAAAGGGCCACGCCCCCTCCCACAAGATAGGTCTTTCAAGGCTAAAAATAAGTCTATTTTCGTTTCCTTTCGCATTTTCAGGAACGGACCGGCCTCTAATTCTGCATCCTCTAAGCAAGAGGGTAATGCCTCACAACCCAAACCAGCCTGGAAACCGACGCAAGGCTGGAACAAGGGGTAAGCAGGCCAAGAAGCCTGCCGCTGCTAACAAAACAGCATGAAGGAGTAGCCCCCGATCCGGGACCGGATCTAGTGGGGGGCAGACCTCTCTCTCTCTTTGCTCAGGCTTGGGCAAGAGATGTTCAGGATCCCTGGGCGCTAGAAATAGTTTCTCAAGGTTATCTCCTGGAATTCAAGGAACTACCCCCAAGGGGAAGGTTCCACATGTCTCACTTATCCTCAAACCAAATAAAGAGACAGGCATTCTTACATTGTGTAGAAGACCTGTTAAAGATGGGAGTGATACACCCAGTTCCATTAAAGGAACAAGGAATGGGATTTTATTCCAATCTGTTCGTAGTTCCCAAAAAAAGAGGGAACTTTCAGACCAATTTTGGATTTGAAGATTCCTAAACAAATTTCTCAGGTACCATCGTTCAAGATGGAAACCATTCGAACGATTCTACCCACTATCCAGGAAAGTCAATTTATGACTACCGTGGATCTAAAGGATGCGTTACCTACATATTCCTATCCACAAAGAACATCATCAGTTTCCTAAGGTTCGCTTTTCTGGACAAGCATTACCAGTTTGTGGCCCTCCCATTCGGGTTAGCCACTGGCTCAAGGATTTTCACAAAGGTGCTAGGGTCCCTTCTAGCGGTTCTAAGACAGAGGGGCATTGCAGTAGTACCTTACTTGGACGACATTATAATACAAGCGTCGTCCCTGTCAAAAGCAAAGGCTCATACAGACATCGTTCTGGCCTTTCTCAGATCACACGGATTGAAGGTGAACATAGAAAAACGTTCTCTGTCTCCGTCGACAAGAGTTCCCTTCTTGGGAACAATAATAGATTCCTTAGAAATGAGGATTTTTCTGACAGAGGTCAGAAAATCAAAACTTCTAAGCTCTTGTCAAGCTCTTCATTCTGTTCCTCGTCCTTCCATAGCGCAGTGCATGGAAGTAGTAGGGTTGATGGTTGCAGCAATGGACATAGTTCCTTTTGCACGAATTCATCTAAGACCATTACAACTGTGCATGCTCAAACAGTGGAATGGGGATTATACAGACTTGTCTCCAATGATTCAAGTAGATCAGAAGACCAGAGATTCACTCCTTTGGTGGCTGACCCTGGACCATCTGTCCCAGGGAATGAGCTTCCGCAGACCAGAGTGGGTCATTGTCACGACCGACGCCAGTCCTAGTGGGCTGGGGCGCGGTCTGGGAATCCCTGAAAGCTCAGGGTCTATGGTCTCGGGAAGAGTCTCTTCTCCCGATAAACATTCTGGAACTGAGAGCGATATTCAATGCTCTCAGGGCTTGGCCTCAACTAGCAAAGGCCAGATTCATAAGGTTCCAGTCAGACAACATGACGGACCGTGTGCGTATATCAATCATCAGGAGGGAACAAGGAGTTCCCTGGCGATGAAAGAAGTGACCAAAATAATTCAATGGGCGGAGGATCACTCCTGCCACCTGTCTGCGATCCACATCCCAGGTGTGGAAAACTGGGAGGCGGATTTTTCTGAGTCGTCAGACATTCCAATCCGGGGGAGTGGGGAACTCCACCCGGAGATCTTTGCTCAAATAACTCAATTATGGGGCATTCCAGACATGGATCTGATGGCGTCTCGTCAGAACTTCAAGGTTCCTTGCTACGGGTCCAGATCCAGGGATCCCAAGGCGACTCTAGTAGATGCACTAGTAGCACCTTGGACCTTCAACCTAGCTTATGTATTTCTCTTGTTAAGTGTATCCAGTCCACGGATCATCCATTACTTGTGAGATATTCTCCTTCCCAACAGGAAGTTGCAAGAGGATCACCCACAGCAGAGCTGCTATATAGCTCCTCCCCTAACTGCCATATCCAGTCATTCTCTTGCAAGTCTCAACAAAGATGGACGTAGTAAGAGGAGAGTGGTGTATTATAGTTAGTTTCTTAACTTCAATCAAAAGTTTGTTATTTTTAAATGGTACCGGAGTGTACTGTTTTATCAAAGGCAGCATTAGAAGAAGAATCTGCCTGTGATTTCTATGATCTTAGCAGAAGTAACTAAGATCCATTGCCGTTCTCACATATTCTGAGGAGTGAGGTAACTTCAGAGAGGGAATGGCGTGCAGGTTTTCCTGCAATAAGGTATGTGCAGTAAACATATTTCTAGGGATGGAACTTGCTAGAAAAATGCTGCTGATACCGGATTAATGTAAGTTAAGCCTAAATGCAGTGATTTAATAGCGACTGGTATCAGGCTTATTAACAGAGATACATACTCTTATAAAAGTGTAATATAAAACGTTTGCTGGCATGTTTAATCGTTTTTTTATATATGCTTTGGTGATAAAACTTATTGGGGCCTAGTTTTTTTCCACATGGCTGGCTTTATTTTTGCCTAGAAACAGAGGCTTTCCACTGTTATAGTATAAAAGTTACAGTTGGTGCACTTAAAATTACAAACTGTGACATTCAGCTTCCCTCAGCAGTCCCCTGCATGCTATAGGACATCTCTGATGGGCTCAAAAGGGTTCAAAAGTAGGAGCTGTGGCAGTTGTTATGACTGTTTAAAAAACATATTTTTCATTTTGTTAATCTGTTTTTTGTATTAAGGGGTTAATCATCCATTTGCAAGTGGGTGCAATGCTCCTGCTAACTTGTTACATACACTGTAAAAAACTTTGTTAGTGTAACTGCCTTTTTTTCACTGTTATTTCAAATTTTGCCAAAATTTGTTTCTCTTAAAGGCACAGTAACGTTTTTTATATTGCTTGTTAACTTTGTTTAAAGTGTTTTCCAAGCTTGCTAGTCTCATTGCTAGTCTGTACAAACATGTCTGACACAGAGGAAACTACTTGTTCATTATGTTTAAAAGCCATTGTGGAGCCCCATAGGAGAATGTGTACTAAATGTATTGATTTCACCTTAAACAGTAAAAATCAATCTTTATCTATAAAAGAATTGTCACCAGAGGGGTCTGTCGAGGGGGAAGTTATGCCGACTAACTCTCCCCACGTGTCGGACCCTTCGCCTCCCGCTCGAGGGACGCACGCTAATATGGCGCCAAGTACATCAGGGATGCCCATAGCGATTACTTTGCAGGACATGGCTGCAATCATGAATAATACCATGTCACAGGTATTAGCCAGATTGCCTGAATTGAGAGGCAAGCGCGATAGCTCTGGGGTTAGACGAGATACAGAGCGCGTAGATGCTGTAAGAGCCATGTCTGATACTGCGTCACAATATGCAGAACCTGAGGACGGAGAGCTTCAGTCTGTGGGTGACGTCTCTGAATCGGGGAGACCTGATTCAGAGATTTCTAATTTTAAATTTAAGCTTGAGAACCTCCGTGTGTTACTTGGGGAGGTATTAGCTGCTCTGAATGACTGTGACACAATTGCAGTGCCAGATAAATTGTGTAGGCTGGATAAATACTATGCAGTGCCGGTGAGTACTGATGTTTTTCCAATACCTAAAAGGCTTACAGAAATTATTAGTAAGGAGTGGGATAGACCCGGTGTGCCCTTTTCCCCACCTCCTATATTTAGAAAATTTTTTCCAATAGATGCCACTACACAGGACTTATGGCAGACAGTCCCTAAGGTGGAGGGAGCAGTTTCTACTTTAGCAAAGCGTACCACTATCCCGGTTGAGGACAGTTGTGCTTTTTCAGTTCCAATGGAAAAAAAATATAGAGGTTTACCTTAAGAAAATGTTTATTCAACAAGGTTTTTATTTTACAGCCCCTTGCATGCATTGCGCCTGTCACTGCTGCGGCGGCATTCTGGTTTGAGGCCCTGGAAGAGGCCTTCCATACAGCTCCATTGACTGAAATTATTGACAAGCTTAGAACACTTAAGCTAGCTAACTCATTTGTTTCCGATGCCATTGTTCATTTGACTAAACTAACGGCTAAGAATTCCGGATTCGCCATCCAGGCGCGTAGGGCGCTATGGCTTAATTCCTGGTCATCTGATGTGACTTCAAAGTCTAAATTACTTAACATTCCTTTCAAGGGGCAGACCTTATTCGGGCCTGGTTTGAAAGAAATTATTGCTGACATTACTGGAGGTAAGGTTCATACCCTTCCTCAGGACAGGGCCAAATCAAGGGCCAAACAGTCTAATTTTCGTGCCTTTCGAAATTTCAAGGCAGGTGCAGGATCAGCTCCCTCTACTTCAAAACAAGAGGGAACTTTTCCTCAATCTAAGCAGGCCTGGAAACCTACCCAGTCCTGGAACAAGGGCAAGCAGGCCGAAAGCCTGCTGCTGCCTCCAAGACAGCATGAAGGAGCGGCCCCCTATCCAACAACGGATCTAGTAGGGGGCAGACTCTCTCTCTTCGCCCAGGCGTGGGCAAGAGATGTTCAGGATCCCTGGGCGTTGGAGATCATATCTCAGGGATATCTTCTGGACTTCAAAGCTTCTCCCCCACAAGGGAGATTTCACCTTTCAAGATTATCTGCAAACCAGATAAAGAAAGAGGCATTCCTAAGCTGCGTGCAAGACCTCCTTGTAATGGGAGTGATCCATCCAGTTCCGCGGACGGAACAAGGACAGGGGTTTTATTCAAATCTGTGGTTCCCAAAAAAGAGGGAACCTTCAGACCAATTTTGGATCTAAAGATCCTAAACAAATTCCTCAGAGTTCCGTCATTCAAGATGGAAACTATTCGAACCATTTTACCCATGATCCAAGAGGGTCAGTACATGACCACAGTGGATTTAAAGGATGCCTACCTTCACATTCCGATCCACAAGAATCATCATCGGTTCCTGAGGTTTGCCTTTCTAGACAGGCATTACCAGTTTGTAGCTCTTCCATTCTGGTTGGCTACAGCCCCAAGAATTTTTACAAAGGTTCTGGGCTCACTTCTTGCGGTTCTAAGACCGCGAGGCATATCGGTGGCTCCTTACCTAGACGACATCCTGATACAGGCGTCAAGCTTTCAAATTGCCAAGTCTCATACAGAGATAGTTCTGGCATTTCTGAGGTCGCATGGGTGGAAAGTGAACGAAGAAAAGAGTTCTCTATCTCCTCTCACAAGGGTTTCCTTCCTAGGGACTCTGATAGATTCTATAGAAATGAAAATTTACCTGACAGAGTCCAGGTTATCAAAACTTCTAAATGCTTGCCGTGTTCTAAACTCCATTCCGCGCCCCAGGGTGGCTCAGTGCATGGAAGTAATCGTTTTAATGGTAGCGGCGATGGACATAGTGCCATTTGCGCGCCTGCATCTCAGACCGCTGCAATTATGCATGCTCAGTCAGTGGAATGGGGATTACACAGATTTGTCCCCTCTACTAAATCTGGATCAGGAAACCAGAGATACTCTTCTCTGGTGGTTATCTCGGGTCCATCTGTCCAAAGGTATGACCTTTTCGCAGGCCATATTGGACCATTGTAACAACAGACGCCAGCCTTCTAGGTTGGGGTGCAGTCTGGAACTCCCTGAAGGCTCAGGGTTCATGGACTCAGGAGGAGAAACTCCTCCCAATAAATATTCTGGAGTTAAGAGCAATATTCAATGCTCTTCTAGCTTGGCCTCAGTTAGCAACACTGAGGTTCATCAGATTTCAGTCGGACAACATCACAACTGTGGCTTACATCATCCATCAAGGGGGGACCAGGAGTTCCCTAGCGATGTCAGAAGTCTCCAAGATAATTCGCTGGGCAGAGACTCACTCTTGCCACCTATCAGCGATTCATGTCTCAGGGGTAGAGAACTGGGAGGCGGATTTTCTAAGTCGTCAGACTTTTCATCCGGGGAAGTGGGAACTCCATCCGGAGGTGTTTGCTCAATTGGTTCTCCGTTGGGGCAAATCAGAACTGGATCTCATGGCGTCTCGCCAGAACGCCAAGCTTCCTTGTTACGGATCCAGGTCCAGGGACCCAGAAGCGGCACTGATAGATGCTCTAGCAGCGCCTTGGTTCTTCAACCTGGCCTATGTGTTTCCACCGTTTCCTCTGCTCCCTCGTCTGATTGCCAAAATCAAACAGGAGTGAGCATCGGTGATATTGATAGCGCCTGCGTGGCCACGCAGGACCTGGTATGCAGACCTAGTGGACATGTCATCCTTTCCACCATGGACTCTGCCTCTGAGACAAGACCTTCTAATACAAGGTCCTTTCAATCATCCGAATCTACTTTCTCTGAGACTGACTGCATGGATATTGAACGCTTGATCCTATCAAAGCGTGGCTTCTCTGAGTCAGTAATTGATACCTTAATACAGGCACGAAAGCCTGTCACCAGCAAAATGTACCACAAGATTTGGCGTAAATATCTTCATTGGTGTGAATCCAAGAATTACTCATGGAGTAGGGTTAGGATTCCTAGGATATTGTCCTTCCTCCAAGAGGGTTTGGACAAAGGACTATCAGCTAGTTCTTTAAAGGGACAGATTTCTGCTCTGTCTATTCTTTTACACAAGCGTCTGGCAGAAGTTCCAGACGTTCAGGCATTTTGTCAGGCTTCAGTTAGAATTAAGCCTGTGTTTAAACCTGTTGCTCCCCCATGGAGATTAAACTTGGTTCTTAAAGTTCTTCAAGGGGTTCCGTTTGAACCCCTTCATTCTATTGATATCAAACTTCTATCATGGAAAGTTCTTTTTCTGATGGCTATTTCCTCGGCTCGAAGAGTCTCGGAGTAATTTGCCTTACATTGTGATTCTCCTTATCTGATCTTTCATTCAGATAAAGTAGTTCTGCGTACAAAACCTGGGTTTTTACCTAAGGTGGTTTCAATCAAGAGATTGTTGTTCCATCATTATGCCCTAATCCTTCTTCAAAGAAGGAACGTCTTTTGCATAATCTAGACGTAGTCCGTGCATTGAAGTTTTACTTGCAGGCTACTAAAGATTTTCGCCAAACATCTCACCTGTTTGTTATTTACTCTGGACAGAGGAGAGGTCAAAAGGCCTCGGCAACCTCTCTTTCTTTTTGGCTTCGGAGTATAATCCGTTTAGCATATGAGACTGCTGGACAGCAGCCCCCTGAAAGAATTACAGCTCATTCTACTAGAGCTGTGGCTTCCACCTGGGCCTTTAAAAATGAGGCCTCTGTTGAACAGATTTGCAAGGCTGCGACTTGGTCTTCGCTTCATACCTTTTCCAAATTTTACAAATTTGATACTTTTGCTTCTTCGGAGGCTGTTTTTGGGAGAAAGGTTCTACAGGCAGTGGTTCCTTCCGTTTAAGTCCCTGCCTTGTCCCTCCCATCATCCGTGTATTTAAGCTTTGGTATTGGTATCCCACAAGTAATGGATGATCCGTGGACTGGATACACTTAACAAGAGAAAACATAATTTATGCTTACCTGATAAATTTATTTCTCTTGTAGTGTATCCAGTCCACGGCCCGCCCTGTCCTTTTAAGGCAGGTCTAAATTTTAATTAAACTTCAGTCACCACTGCACCCTATGGTTTCTCCTTTCTCGGCTTGTTTCGGTCGAATGACTGGATATGGCAGTTAGGGGAGGAGCTATATAGCAGCTCTGCTGTGGGTGATCCTCTTGCAACTTCCTGTTGGGAAGGAGAATATCCCACAAGTAATGGATGATCCGTGGACTGGATACACTACAAGAGAAATAAATTTATCAGGTAAGCATAAATTATGTTTTCCACCGTTTCCTCTCATTCCCAGGCTGGTAGCCAGGATCAATCAGGAGAGGGCCTCGGTGATCTTGATAGCTCCTGCGTGGCCACGCAGGACTTGGTATGCAGACCTGGTGAATATGTCATCGGTTCCACCATGGAAGCTACCTTTGAGACAGGACCTTCTTGTTCAGGGTCCATTCGAACATCCAAATCTGGTCTCCCTCCAGCTGACGGCTTGGAGATTGAACGCTTGATTCTATCGAAGCGTGGGTTTTCAGATTCTGTGATAGATACTCTGGTTCAGGCCAGAAAACCGGTAACTAGTAAGATTTACCATAAAATATGGAAAAGATATATCTGTTGGTGTGAATCCAAAGGATTCCCATGGAATAAGATAAAAATTCCTAAGATTCTCTCCTTTCTACAAGAAGGTTTGGAGAAAGGATTATCTGCAAGTTCTCTAAAGGGACAGATCTCTGCTTTATCTGTCTTACTACACAAAAGACTGGCAGCTGTGCCAGATGTTCAAGCATTTGTTCAGGCTCTGGTTAGGATCAAGCCTGTTTACAGACCTTTGACTCCTCCCTGGAGTCTAAATCTAGTTCTTTCAGTTCTTCAAGGGGTTCCGTTTGAACCTTTACATTCCATAGATATTAAGTTACTATCTTGGAAAGTTTTGTTTTTGGTTGCAATATCTTCTGCTAGAAGAGTTTCAGAGTTATCTGCTCTGCAGTGTTCTCCGCCCTATCTGGTGTTCCATGCAGATAAGGTGGTTTTTGCGTACTAAGCCTGGATTTCTTCCTAAGGTTGTTTCTAACAAAAATATTAACCAGGAGATAGTTGTACCTTCTTTATGTCCGAATCCAGTTTCAAAGAAGGAACATTTGTTACACAATTTGGACGTAGTCCGTGCTCTAAAATTCTATTTAGAGGCTACAAAAGATTTCAGACAAACTTCTTCCTTGTTTGTTGTTTATTCTGGTAAAAGGAGAGGTCAAAAAGCGACTTCTACCTCTCTTTCCTTTTGGCTTAAAAGCATCATCCGATTGGCTTATGAGACTGCCGGACGGCAGCCTCCTGAAAGAATCACAGCTCACTCCACTAGGGCTTTGGCTTCCACATGGGCCTTCAAGAACGAGGCTTCTGTTGACCAGATATGTAAGGCAGCGACTTGGTCTTCACTGCACACTTTTGCCAAATTTTACAAATTTGATACTTTTGCTTCTTCGGAGGCTATTTTTGGGAGAAAGGTTTTGCAAGCTGTGGTGCCTTCCGTTTAGGTAACCTGATTTGCTCCCTCCCTTCATCCGTGTCCTAAAGCTTTGGTATTGGTTCCCACAAGTAAGGATGACGCCGTGGACCGGACACACCAATGTTGGAGAAAACAGAATTTATGCTTACCTGATAAATTACTTTCTCCAACGGTGTGTCCGGTCCACGGCCCGCCCTGGTTTTTTAATCAGGTCTGATGAATTATTTTCTCTAACTACAGTCACCACGGTACCATATGGTTTCTCCTATATATATTTCCTCCTGTCCGTCGGTCGAATGACTGGGGTGGGCGGAGCCTAGGAGGGACTATATGGCCAGCTTTGCTGGGACTCTTTGCCATTTCCTGTTGGGGAAGAGATATTCCCACAAGTAAGGATGACGCCGTGGACCGGACACACCGTTGGAGAAAGTAATTTATCAGGTAAGCATAAATTCTGTTTTCCAGTGGTTGTTAGTTTGTGGAGAGTAGTTGAATTAGAGGGAGAGTTCTTGTGTTGTATTTCTAAGGCGTGTATTTTTGTGGTTAGGTGTGTCAAATGATAATCATATTGTTTTTTGAGTTGTGCCTTGTGTTTAATACATTCCCCCCGGAAAACTGCCTTATGGGCTTCCCAAACATAAAGGGGTGATGTTTCTGGGATTGCATTGAGATTAAAGTATTCCGTCAGGGTAGACGTCAGAGCTTGTGCAGTTGGTGGGTGTTGTATCAGATATGCATCTAGTCTCCAGATAAAAGGGTGTATTGGCATATCTGGCCAGTTTATTTTCAGGCTTATCATGGAATGGTCAGACCATGCCGTCGGGGTGATGTCTGTGTCAGTCATTAGGGAGAGGCTTGCTTGGTCTAGGTATAAATGGTCTATTCTGGAGTACATTGCCCACGGGTGGGAGTAAAATGTGTAGTTACGCTGTGTGGGGTGTTGTGTTCTCCATGTGTCAACTAATCCCAAGTGTCTAATGCAATGAAATACCGAGTTAGGTGGACGCTGTGCATTTGTGGAAGTTGAGTCTAAGAGAGGGTCTAGCACCGTGTTAAGGTCCCCTCCCATTATCACTGTGCCTTTGCGAACTTCTTGTAGCATCACTTTTAATTTGTTAAAAAATCTATTTCTATGTGAACTGGGGGTATATATATTCACCAACGTGATAGGTCTATTATGTATAAGACCAATTAGTATAAGTATTCTACCCTCACTATCTGATACAGTATGAAGGAGTTCAAATGGTAGGGAATGGTGGATGAGAATGCCCACACCGTTTTTTTTTTTTGTGTTCATGAGAATTATAAAAGCTGAGTGGGAAATTTTTGTTATGGAATTTAGGTTCGTTCCCCTTAGAGAAGTGAGTCTCCTGTATAAACACTATTGAGCTTTTTTGTTTATTAAACCACTGTAAGGCTACCGACCTTTTTGTAGGAGAGTTGAGGCCCTTGGCGTTTTGTGAGACTATTAAAACTGTTTTATGTGCCATGTTTGTATCTGGTCCCACGCAGTGGTATAAAGTGTTGCTTAAAGTGTCTTACCGTTAGCTGGCGCTCTAGATTGCGATGGGGTTCTACCTTTATGTTATGTTGCATGAACCTTAGGGAGCATAGGGATGTATCACAGCTACCGTCATTTACCTGCCTGGACCTGAGGACCGACCAGAGCTTCGTGAGGATACTAAAATGGAACAATAAACAATTAAACAACAAATTCAACAGTGTTAACAAATTTAACTAACATTTCTAAGCTCAGGAAAGGGAAGATTATTCCGATTCCTGATAGAGAAATGAGGGAGGAGGGGTAGCACTTAATTAGTACTACTTTCATTCCCCATTAATTACTGAAGAATAGTTCTTATGAAGGGAGTTCACAAGTTGCAGGGATATTTCAAGGGATCTTAAAGTTCTTCAATGTCTCTAGGACAGAATAAGCCCAATGCTTAACTTTGGCTACATCTGTTCACCAACTAGGTGCTCCTGGAGCATTACTTAGTAGAGAGCGGAGAGCTCCACTTAGGCAAAGAGTCATCTGTTAGACTCATTCAAGTGTGATTACTTTTGTGTTCCAGTTCTGCAGTATGCCCCCTCAGGGGGGATCTACAGTGTGAGATGGAGGGGTGAGGGACGTTAAGGGGGTTGTTTTCCGTTTCCTGCCAACCGTGGTCCATTTCTGGCGTTGAGGTTTTGATGTAGTGGGTTCTGCAGTTGGCATTTGTTCCATTTGGTCCAGAGCCTGGGGGATTTGCCTTGGTGGGGGGATGCCCAGCTGTGAACAGAAGGAGGACAGATCCTCTAGGTCCTTATATATAATTTCCTTGTTTTCTTTAATCACTCTGATGGCGAATGGGAATCCCCAGCGATAAGGGATGTTATGCTCTTTTAAGTGAGATGTGAGGAATTTGACGTCTCTCCGTCTTGAAAGGGTTAATGGGCTTAAGTCTGCGAAAATCTGGATGTCATCTCCTTCCCTGCGGATTGGAGCTTTCTTCCTAGCTGCTGCTAGCAATCTTTCTTTCTCCAACATAGGTGTGTCCGGTCCACGGCGTCATCCTTACTTGTGGGATATTCTCTTCCCCAACAGGAAATGGCAAAGAGCCCAGCAAAGCTGGTCACATGATCCCTCCTAGGCTCCGCCTACCCCAGTCATTCTCTTTGCCGTTGTACAGGCAACATCTCCACGGAGATGGCTTAGAGTTTTTTAGTGTTTAACTGTAGTTTTTATTATTCAATCAAGAGTTTGTTATTTTGAAATAGTGCTGGTATGTACTATTTACTCAGAAACAGAAAAGAGATGAAGATTTCTGTTTGTATGAGGAAAATGATTTTAGCAACCGTCACTAAAATCCATGGCTGTTCCACACAGGACTGTTGAGAGCAATTAACTTCAGTTGGGGGAACAGTGAGCAGTCTCTTGCTGCTTGAGGTATGACACATTCTAACAAGACGATGTAATGCTGGAAGCTGTCATTTTCCCTATGGGATCCGGTAAGCCATGTTTATAAAGATCGTAAATAAGGGCTTCACAAGGGCTTATTAAGACTGTAGACTTTTTCTGGGCTAAATCGATTCATTATTAACACATATTTAGCCTTGAGGAATCATTTTATCTGGGTATTTTGATATAATAATATCGGCAGGCACTGTTTTAGACTCCTTATTATTTAGGGGCTTTCCCAAATCATAGGCAGAGCCTCATTTTCGCGCCGGTGTTGCGCACTTGTTTTTGAGAGGCATGACATGCAGTCGCATGTGAGAGGAGCTCTGATACTTAGAAAAGACTTTCTGAAGGCGTCATTTGGTATCGTATTCCCCTTTGGGCTTGGTTGGGTCTCAGCAAAGCAGATACCAGGGACTGTAAAGGGGTTAAAGTTAAAAACGGCTCCGGTTCCGTTATTTTAAGGGTTAAAGCTTCCAAATTTGGTGTGCAATACTTTTAAGGCTTTAAGACACTGTGGTGAAAATTTGGTGAATTTTGAACAATTCCTTCATGTTTTTTCGCAATTGCAGTAATAAAGTGTGTTCAGTTTAAAATTTAAAGTGACAGTAACGGTTTTATTTTAAAACGTTTTTTGTACTTTGTTATCAAGTTTATGCCTGTTTAACATGTCTGAACTACCAGATAGACTGTGTTCTGAATGTGGGGAAGCCAGAATTCCTATTCATTTAAATAAATGTGATTTATGTGACAATGACAATGATGCCCAAGATGATTCCTCAAGTGAGGGGAGTAAGCATGGTACTGCATCATTCCCTCCTTCGTCTACACGAGTCTTGCCCACTCAGGAGGCCCCTAGTACATCTAGCGCGCCAATACTCCTTACTATGCAACAATTAACGGCTGTAATGGATAATTCTGTCAAAAACATTTTAGCCAAAATGAACACTTACCAGCGTAAGCGTGACTGCTCTGTTTTAGATACTGAAGAGCATGACGACGCTGATAATAATGGTTCTGAAGGGCCCCTAACCCAGTTTGATGGGGCCAGGGAGGTTTTGTCTGAGGGAGAAATTACTGATTCAGGGAACATTTCTCAACAAGCTGAACCTGATGTGATTACGTTTAAATTTAAATTGGAACATCTCCGCATTCTGCTCAAGGAGGTATTATCCACTCTGGATGATTGTGACAAGTTGGTCATCCCAGAGAAACTATGTAAAATGGACAAGTTCCTAGAGGTCCCGGGACTCCCAGAAGCTTTTCCTATACCCAAGCGGGTGGCGGACATTGTTAATAAAGAATGGGAAAGGCCCGGTATTCCTTTCGTCCCTCCCCCCATATTTAAAAAATTGTTTCCTATGGTCGACCCCAGAAAGGACTTATGGCAGACAGTCCCCAAGGTCGAGGGAGCGGTTTCCACTTTAAACAAACGCACCACTATACCCATAGAGGATAGTTGTGCTTTTAAAGATCCTATGGATAAAAAATTAGAAGGTTTACTTAAAAAGATGTTTGTTCAGCAGGGTTACCTTCTACAACCTATTTCATGCATTGTCCCTGTAGCTACAGCCGCATGTTTCTGGTTCGATGAGCTGATAAAGGCGGTCGATAGTGATTCTCCCCCTTGTGAGGAGATTATGGACAGAATCAATGCTCTCAAATTGGCTAATTCTTTCACCCTAGACGCCACTTTGCAATTGGCTAGGTTAGCGGCTAAGAATTCAGGGTTTGCTATTGTGGCGCGCAGAGCGCTTTGGTTGAAATCTTGGTCAGCTGATGCGTCTTCCAAGAACAAGCTACTTAACATTCCTTTCAAGGGGAAAAAGCTGATTGGCCCTGACTTGAAAGAGATTATCTCTGATATCACTGGGGGTAAGGGCCACGCCCTTCCTCAGGATCGGCCTTTCAAGGCAAAAAATAAACCTAATTTTCGTCCCTTTCGTAGAAACGGACCAGCCCAAAGTGCTACGTCCTCTAAGCAAGAGGGTAATACTTCTCAAGCCAAGCCAGCTTGGAGACCAATGCAAGGCTGGAACAAGGGAAAGCAGGCCAAGAAACCTGCCACTGCTACCAAGACAGCATGAAATGTTGGCCCCCGATCCGGGACCGGATCTGGTGGGGGGCAGACTCTCTCTCTTCGCTCAGGCTTGGGCAAGAGATGTTCTGGATCCTTGGGCGCTAGAAATAGTCTCCCAAGGTTATCTTCTGGAATTCAAGGGGCTTCCCCCAAGGGGGAGGTTCCACAGGTCTCAGTTGTCTTCAGACCACATAAAAAGACAGGCATTCTTACATTGTGTAGAAGACCTGTTAAAAATGGGAGTGATTCATCCTGTTCCATTAAGAGAACAAGGGATGGGGTTCTACTCCAATCTGTTCATAGTTCCCAAAAAAGAGGGAACGTTCAGACCAATCTTAGATCTCAAGATCTTAAACAAGTTTCTCAAGGTTCCATCGTTCAAGATGGAAACCATTCGAACTATTCTTCCTTCCATCCAGGAAGGTCAATTCATGACCACGGTGGATTTAAAGGATGCGTATCTACATATTCCTATCCACAAGGAACATCATCGGTTCCTAAGGTTCGCATTCCTGGACAAGCATTACCAGTTCGTGGCGCTTCCTTTCGGATTAGCCACTGCTCCAAGGATTTTCACAAAGGTACTAGGGTCCCTTCTAGCTGTGCTAAGACCAAGGGGCATTGCTGTAGTACCTTACTTGGACGACATTCTGATTCAAGCGTCGTCCCTTCCTCAAGCAAAGGCTCACACGGACATTGTCCTGGCCTTTCTCAGATCTCACGGATGGAAAGTGAACGTGGAAAAGAGTTCTCTATCTCCGTCAACAAGGGTTCCCTTCTTGGGAACAATAATAGACTCCTTAGAAATGAGGATTTTTCTGACAGAGGCCAGAAAAACAAAACTTCTAGACTCTTGTCGGATACTTCATTCCGTTCCTCTTCCTTCCATAGCGCAGTGCATGGAAGTGATCGGTTTGATGGTAGCGGCAATGGACATAGTTCCTTTTGCGCGCATTCATCTAAGACCATTACAACTGTGCATGCTCAGTCAGTGGAATGGGGACTATACAGACTTGTCTCCGAAGATACAAGTAAATCAGAGGACCAGAGACTCACTCCGTTGGTGGCTGTCCCTGGACAACCTGTCACAAGGGATGACATTCCGCAGACCGGAGTGGGTCATCGTCACGACCGACGCCAGTCTGATGGGCTGGGGCGCGGTCTGGGGATCCCTGAAAGCTCAGGGTCTTTGGTCTCGGGAAGAATCTCTTCTACCGATAAATATTCTGGAACTGAGAGCGATATTCAATGCTCTCAAGGCTTGGCCTCAGCTAGCGAGGGCCAAGTTCATACGATTTCAATCAGACAACATGACAACTGTTGCGTACATCAACCATCAGGGGGGAACAAGGAGTTCCCTAGCGATGGAAGAAGTGACCAAAATCATTCTATGGGCGGAGTCTCACTCCTGCCACCTGTCTGCTATCCACATCCCAGGAGTGGAAAATTGGGAAGCGGATTTTCTGAGTCGTCAGACATTGCATCCGGGGGAGTGGGAACTCCATCCGGAAATCTTTGCCCAAGTCACTCAGCTGTGGGGCATTCCAGACATGGATCTGATGGCCTCTCGTCAGAACTTCAAAGTTCCTTGCTACGGGTCCAGATCCAGGGATCCCAAGGCGGCTCTAGTGGATGCACTAGTAGCACCTTGGACCTTCAAACTAGCTTATGTGTTCCCGCCGTTTCCTCTCATCCCCAGGCTGGTAGCCAGGATCAATCAGGAGAGGGCGTCGGTGATCTTGATAGCTCCTGCGTGGCCACGCAGGACTTGGTATGCAGATCTGGTGAATATGTCATCGGCTCCACCTTGGAAGCTACCTTTGAGACGAGACCTTCTTGTTCAGGGTCCGTTCGAACATCCGAATCTGGTTTCACTCCAGCTGACTGCTTGGAGATTGAACGCTTGATCTTATCGAAGCGAGGGTTCTCAGATTCTGTTATCGATACTCTTGTTCAGGCCAGAAAGCCTGTAACTAGAAAGATTTACCACAAAATTTGGAAAAAATATATCTGTTGGTGTGAATCTAAAGGATTCCCTTGGGACAAGGTTAAGATTCCTAAGATTCTATCCTTCCTTCAAGAAGGATTGGAAAAAGGATTATCTGCTAGTTCCCTGAAGGGACAGATTTCTGCCTTGTCTGTGTTACTTCACAAAAAGCTGGCAGCTGTGCCAGATGTTCAAGCCTTTGTTCAGGCTCTGGTTAGAATTAAGCCTGTTTACAAACCTTTGACTCCTCCTTGGAGTCTCAACTTAGTTCTTTCAGTTCTTCAGGGGGTTCCGTTTGAACCCCTACATTCCGTTGATATTAAGTTATTATCTTGGAAAGTTTTGTTTTTAGTTGCGATTTCTTCTGCTAGAAGAGTTTCAGAATTATCTGCTCTGCAGTGTTCTCCTCCTTATCTGGTGTTCCATGCAGATAAGGTGGTTTTACGTACTAAACCTGGTTTTCTTCCAAAAGTTGTTTCTAACAAAAACATTAACCAGGAGATTATCGTACCTTCTCTGTGTCCGAAACCAGTGTCAAAGAAGGAACGTTTGTTGCACAATCTGGATGTTGTTCGCGCTCTAAAATTCTATTTAGATGCTACAAAGGATTTTAGACAAACATCTTCCTTGTTTGTTGTTTATTCCGGTAAAAGGAGAGGTCAAAAAGCAACTTCTACCTCTCTCTCTTTTTGGATTAAAAGCATCATCAGATTGGCTTACGAGACTGCCGGACGGCAGCCTCCCGAAAGAATCACGGCTCATTCCACTAGGGCTGTGGCTTCCACATGGGCCTTCAAGAACGAGGCTTCTGTTGATCAGATATGTAGGGCAGCGACTTGGTCTTCACTGCACACTTTTACCAAATTTTACAAGTTTGATACTTTTGCTTCTTCTGAGGCTATTTTTGGGAGAAAGGTTTTGCAAGCCGTGGTGCCTTCCATTTAGGTGACCTGATTTGCTCCCTCCCTTCATCCGTGTCCTAAAGCTTTGGTATTGGTTCCCACAAGTAAGGATGACGCCGTGGACCGGACACACCTATGTTGGAGAAAACAGAATTTATGTTTACCTGATAAATTACTTTCTCCAACGGTGTGTCCGGTCCACGGCCCGCCCTGGTTTTTTTAATCAGGTCTGATAATTTATTTTCTTTAACTACAGTCACCACGGTACCATATGGTTTCTCCTATGCAAATATTCCTCCTTAACGTCGGTCGAATGACTGGGGTAGGCGGAGCCTAGGAGGGATCATGTGACCAGCTTTGCTGGGCTCTTTGCCATTTCCTGTTGGGGAAGAGAATATCCCACAAGTAAGGATGACGCCGTGGACCGGACACACCGTTGGAGAAAGTAATTTATCAGGTAAACATAAATTCTGTTTTATCTTTATAGTTATGGCAGCGGAGAATGACATCGCGAGGGGGCGCCTTTGCTGAGGGTCTAGGTTTCAGAGCTCTGTGCATTCAGTCGATGGGTATACTGGTGCTTTCTTTGTTATCTAAAAGAGAGTCAAAAAGGTCCTGTATATATTGTGGTAGTGCTGTAGTGGAAATGTTCTCAGAGATCCCTCTAATCCTAAGATTTTGGCGTCTCCCACGATTGTCTAGATCTTCAATCTGCATTTGCATCATTTTAATTTCACTGCTTTGGTGTTGGATTTGCATGCCATGCAGATTAATTGGTTCAGAGATTTCCTCTGCATGCTCTTCTAATTGGAGAACTCTGTTTCCTAAATCCACCACGTCTTTTTTGACTTCAGTTAAACTCTCCTTTATAAGTTGGCTAACTTGATTCATGAAGGACGCAAAGTCCTCTTTGGTTGGGAGAGACTGGAGGTCTGCTTTAGTGATGGGGAGGTTAGGGTCCGGTATTGAGGCTTCTGGATCTTCCTCTGGTGTGTCACTGTAAGATTGTGGTGAACTGGGTTGAGCAGGAGCAGTAGTGTCAGCAGCCCTGAAATAAGAGTTTAATTTAATGGCAGTTGCTGCAGCTACCTTGCTAACTTTGTCCCCTTTAGGGGGCCTTTTAGATGCCATTTATGCCAAGTGCTCATCTTAGAGTGGAAAGTGACCGGTGTCTGTAATTCTTATAAATTGTTGTTAATAATTACTGTGCCATGTTTTGGCTGGTAGGTAGGTAAGGGGTACTTTTAAAGGGATTATGGCTGAGTAATATTTATTAATTGCTCCCAGGGGAAAGGAAATGCTGAATTTCTATTGAGTCCTTCCAGTGTTGTTTGTGTACCCCTTATAGAGAGCCCATTGGGACCGGCCTCCGCTCCCAGTAAATCAGTATCTGTTTGTCAGTCTTTTAGTAACACAGGGTCATATTTGCTTACCCCCTTGTTTGCTTGGTTCGCGGCACGCTGCACCGCTAGCGGATCTTATATTCCTCCTTTCTCTTAGAGGCTTGTACGCGGTGTAGGCCGCTTCCGATTACCCGCTATAAATTGTTACATGGCAACAGTCAGGATCGCCGTCGGAACAGACCCGACCGGAGATCTCCGTGGTGCGGTAAATTGTCTTGAGACCTCTTCTGTTAGTTCCGTTGCAGCTTTCAAAGGCCCTTATTACAATGTCTGAATGCGAGTGTAGGTATTAAAAATGGCGCCTCCCCACAACATCATCCGCGCTCTGTATATCCTCTGTCACTGCCAGGAGTGCCGAGAGTCATTCATAGTCACAAAAGTGGATGCTGTGCGTGTTCCACTATCTTTATGTGTCGGGTTGACACTCTTCACATCATTTTCTGCCCTTCTGAATAGCTTTATGGGGAATGCCACACGGAGCACTACAATTTTGCAGCCATGCTGGATCTCGGCTGGCTCCGCCTCCCTATTTGGGCATTTTATACATGTTTATGCTGATAATTCAGACTTATAAACTTGGGGAACGTTTTTTAACGTCAGGCACTATGTTAGACACCTTTTCCAGTCAGGGAGGGCCTTCCCAGTTGTAGGCTGAGCCTCATTTTCGCGCCATTACTGCGCAGTTGTTTTTGAGAGCAAGACATGTAGATGCATGTGTGAGGACCTGAAAATAGTTGGAAAAGTTTCTAGAAGGCGTCATTTGGTATCGTATTCCCATCTGGGCTTGGTTAAGTCTCAGCAAAGGCTGTAGCTGGGACTGTATAGGGGTTAAATTTGTAACCGGCTCAGGTTTCGTTATTTTAAGGGTTAAAGCTCTAAGACTCTAAGACACTGTGGTGAAATTTTGGTACATTTTGAACAATTCCTTCATACTTTTTCACATATTCAGTAATAAAGTGTGCTCTGTTTAAAATTTAAAGAGACAGTAACGGTTTTGTTTTAAAACGTTTTTTGTGCTTTATTGACAAGTTTAAGCCTGTTTAACATGTCTGTGCCTTCGGATAAGCTATGTTCTATATGTATGAAAGCCAATGTGTCTCCCTCTTCAAAATTGTGTGATAATTGTGCCATAGCGTCCAAACAAAGTAAGGACAGTACTGCCACAGATAATGAAATTGCCCAAGATGATTCCTCAGATGAAGGGAGTAGACATGATACTTCATCTCCTTCTGTGTCTACACCAGTTTTGCCCACGCAGGAGGCCCCTAGTACTTCTAGCGCGCCAATGCTTATTACCATGCAACAATTGACGGCTGTAATGGATAACTCCATGGCAAATATTTTATCCAAAATGCCTGCATATCAGAGAAAGCGCGATTGCTCTGTTTTAAACACTGAAGAGCAGGAGGGCGCTGATGATAATTGTTCTGTCATACCCTCACACCAATCTGAAGTGGCCATGAGGGAGGTTTTGTCAGATGGGGAAATTTCAGATTCAGGAAAAATTTCTCAACAAGCTGAACCTGATGTTGTGACATTTAAATTTAAATTAGAACATCTCCGCGCACTGCTTAAGGAGGTGTTATCTACTCTGGATGATTGTGACAATTTGGTCATTCCAGAGAAATTATGCAAGATGGACAAGTTTCTAGAGGTTCCGGTGCACCCCGACGCTTTTCCTATACCCAAGCGGGTGGCGGACATAGTGAATAAGGAGTGGGAGAAGCCCGGCATACTTTTTTGTTCCCCCCCCCCCCCCTATATTTAAGAAATTATTTCCTATGGTCGACCCCAGAAAGGACTTATGGCAGACAGTCCCTAAGGTCGAGGGGGCAGTTTCTACTCTAAACAAGCGCACTACTATTCCTATCGAGGATAGTTGTGCTTTCAAAGATCCTATGGATAAAAAATTGGAAGGTTTGCTTAAAAAGATTTTTGTACAGCAAGATTACCTTCTACAACCCATTTCGTGCATTGTTCCTGTCACTACAGCAGCGTGGTTCTGGTTCGAGGAACTAGAAAAGTCGCTCAGTAGAGAGACTCCATATGAGGAGGTTATGGACAGAGTTCACGCACTTAAGTTGGCTAACTCTTTTATTTTAGATGCCGCTTTGCAATTAGCTAGATTAGCGGCGAAAAATTCAGGGTTTGCAATTGTGGCGCGCAGAGCGCTTTGGCTAAATTCTTGGTCAGCGGATGTATCATCCAAGACAAAATTGCTTAACATCCCTTTCAAAGGTAAAACTCTCTTTGGGCCAGAATTGAAAGAGATTATCTCAGACATCACTGGGGGAAAGGGCCACGCCCTTCCACAAGATAGGCCTTTCAAGGCCAAGAATAAGTCTAATTTTCGTTCCTTTCGCAATTTCAGGAACGGACCGGCTTCTTATTCTGCATCCTCTAAGCAAGAGGGTAATGCCTCACAGCCCAAACCAGCCTGGAAACCTATGCAAGGCTGGAACAAGGGTAAGCAGGCCAAGAAGCCTGCTGCTGCTAACAAAACAGCATGAAGGAGTAGCCCCCGATCCGGGACCGGATCTAGTAGGGGGCAGACTCTCTCTCTTTGCTCAGGCTTGGGCAAGAGATGTTCAGGATCCCTGGACGCTAGAAATAGTTTCTCAGGGTTATCTTCTGGAATTCAGGGAACTACCCCCAAGGGGAAGGTTCCACATGTCTCACTTATCCTCAAACCAAATAAAGAGACAGGCGTTCTTACATTGTGTAGAAGACCTGTTAAAGATGGGAGTGATACACCCAGTTCCAATAACGGAACAAGGAATGGGATTTTATTCAAACCTGTTCGTAGTTCCCAAAAAAGAGGGAACCTTCAGACCAATTTTGGACTTGAAGATCCTAAACAAGTTTCTCAGGGTACCATCGTTCAAGATGGAAACCATTCGAACGATTTTACCCACTATCCAGGAAGGTCAATTTATGACTACCGTGGATCTAAAGGATGCGTACCTACATATTCCTATCCACAAAGAACATCATCAGTTCCTAAGGTTCGCCTTTCTGGACAAACATTACCAGTTTGTGGCTCTCCCATTTGGATTAGCCACTGCTCCAAGGATATTCACAAAGGTACTCGGGTCCCTTCTAGCGGTTCTAAGACCGAGGGGCATTGCAGTAGTACCATACTTGGACGACATTCTAATACAAGCGTCGTCCCTTTCAAAAGCAAAGGCTCATACAGACATCGTTCTGGCCTTGCTCAGATCTCACGGATGGAAGGTGAACATAGAAAAAAGTTCTCTGTCTCCGTCAACAAGAGTTCCCTTCTTGGGAACAATAATAGATTCCTTAGAAATGAGGGTTTTTCTGACAGATGTCAGAAAGTCAAAACTTCTAAGCACTTGTCAAGTTCTTCACTCTGTTCCACGTCCTTCCATAGCTCAGTGCATGGAAGTAGTAGGGTTGATGGTTGCAGCAATGGACATAGTTCCTTTTGCACAAATTCATCTAAGACATTACAACTGTGCATGCTCAAACAGTGGAATGGGGACTATACAGACTTGTCTCCAGTGATTCAAGTAGATCAGAAGACCAGAGATTCACTCCGTTGGTGGCTGACCCTGGACCACCTATCCCAGGGAATGAGCTTCTGCAGACCAGAGTGGGTCATTGTCACGACCGACGCCAGTCTAGTGGGCTGGGGCGCGGTCTGGGAATCCCTGAAAGCTCAGGGACTATGGTCTCGGGAAGAGTCTATTCTCCCGATAAACATTCTGGAACTAAGAGCGATATTCAATGCTCTCAGGGCTTGGCCTCAGCTTGCAAAGGCCAGATTCATAAGATTCCAATCAGACAACATGACGACCGTTGCGTATATCAATCATCAGGGGGGAACAAGGAGTTCCCTGGCGATGAAAGAAGTGACCAAAATAATACAATGGGCGGAGGATCACTCCTGCCATCTATCTGCGATCCACATCCCAGGTGTGGAAAACTGGGAAGCGGATTATCTGAGTCGTCAGACATTCCATCCGGGGGAGTGGGAACTCCACCCGGAGATCTTTGCCCAGTTGACTCAATTATGGGGCATTCCAGACATGGATCTGATGGCGTCTCGTCAGAACTTCAAGGTTCCTTGCTACGGGTCCAGATCCAGGGATCCCAAGGCGACTCTAGTAGATGCACTAGTAGCACCTTGGACCTTCAACCTAGCTTATGTGTTTCCACCGTTTCCTCTCATTCCCAGGCTGGTAGCCAGGATCAAACAGGAGAGGGCCTCGGTGATCTTGATAGCTCCTGCGTGGCCACGCAGGACTTGGTATGCAGACCTGGTGAATATGTCATCGGTTCCACCATGGAAGCTACCTTTGAGACAGGACCTTCTTGTTCAGGGTCCATTCGAACATCCAAATCTGGTCTCCCTCCAGCTGACGGCTTGGAGATTGAACGCTTGATTCTATCGAAGCGTGGGTTTTCAGATTCTGTGATAGATACTCTGGTTCAGGCCAGAAAACCGGTAACTAGAAAGATTTACCATAAAATATGGTAAAGATATATCTGTTGGTGTGAATCCAAGGGATTCCCATGGAATAGGATAAAAATTCCTAAGATTCTCTCCTTTCTGCAAGAAGGTTTGGAGAAAGGATTATCTGCAAGTTCTCTAAAGGGACAGATCTCTGCTTTATCTGTCTTACTACACAAACGACTGGCAGCTGTGCCAGATGTTCAAGCATTTGTTCAGGCTCTGGTTAGGATCAAGCCTGTTTACAGACCTTTGACTCCTCCCTGGAGTCTAAATCTAGTTCTTTCAGTTCTTCAAGGGGTTCCGTTTGAACCTTTACATTCCATAGATATTAAGTTATTATCTTGGAAAGTTTTGTTTTTGGTTGCTATTTCTTCTGCTAGAAGAGTTTCAGAGTTATCTGCTCTGCAGTGTTCTCCGCCCTATCTGGTGTTCCATGCAGATAAGGTGGTTTTGCGTACTAAGCCTGGTTTTCTTCCAAAGGTTGTTTCTAACAAGAATATTAACCAGGAGATAGTTGTATCTTCTTTGTGTCCGAATCCAGTTTCAAAGAAGGAACGTTTGTTACACAATTTGGACGTAGTCCATGCTCTAAAATTCTATTTAGAGGCTACAAAAGATTTCAGACAAACATCTTCTCTGTTTGTCGTCTATTCTGGTAAAAGGAGAGGTCAAAAAGCGACTTCTACCTCTCTTTCCTTTTGGCTTAAAAGCATCATCCGATTGGCTTACGAGACTGCCTGACGGTAGCCTCCTGAAAGAATCACAGCTCACTCTACTAGGGCTGTGGCTTCCACATGGGCCTTCAAGAACGAGGCTTCTGTTGATCAGATATGTAAGGCAGCGACTTGGTCTTCACTGCACACTTTTGCCAAATTTTACAAATTTGATACTTTTGCTTCTTCGGAGGCTTTTTTTGGGAGAAAGGTTTTGCAAGCCGTGGTGCCTTCCGTTTAGGTAACCTGATTTGCTCCCTCCCTTCATCCGTGTCCTAAAGCTTTGGTATTGGTTCCCACAAGTAAGGATGACGCCGTGGACCGGACACACCAATGTTGGAGAAAACAGAATGTATGCTTACCTGATAAATTACTTTCTCCAACGGTGTGTCCGGTCCACGGCCCGCCCTGGTTTTTTAATCAGGTCTGATGAATTATTTTCTCTAACTACAGTCACCACGGTACCATATGGTTTCTCCTATATTTTTCCTCTTGTCTGTCGGTCGAATGACTGGGGTGGGCGGAGCCTAGGAGGGACTATATGGCCAGCTTTGCTGGGACTCTTTGCCATTTCCTGTTGGGGAAGAGATATTCCCACAAGTAAGGATGACGCCGTGGACCGGACACACCGTTGGAGAAAGTAATTTATCAGGTAAGCATAAATTCTGTTTTTTAAGTAGCGATTTCCACGATAACGTCACGCCAAATACCACCAGTTTAGGAGTTCATCTGCCAAGATGGAATTAGATTTCTTACATATAATCCTGCTCTTAGTACAACGTAGGCAGGACAGATTGACACCAATCTCTGATGTTAAGATACAAAGCGTGTCTCTTTTCTTGGTTGTGTTTGGCCATACAATTTGATTCTCAAAGTGTACAGACACAGCCTCAGACATCAACATTTTTCACCCACTCATGGGGCTTTATCTGTAAAATCGTTTAACCCTTAATGTGTTTCCATTTGTAATGCTCATGAGATATTCCACTTGACCAAACTTGACCAGTAGTCTTCTTATCCCGGCGTCAAGCTGAAATGATAGGGAATATCCCAGATCAGAGAAAGTTCACAAAATGAGGTAAGCGGTACTCACAGTAGGCAGGGTAGTCTTTGGCGGCAACAGGTAGGACAGTACAAGGATTAACCAATAGAAGGACCGGAAACAGGCAGGAATTAGCAACAAAGGGAATCCAATAATATATAACAGTTCAGGGATAAACCAATAGAACGGTCAGGCAGGCAGAGTTCGGGAACAGCATAGCAATCCAAAGGTTCAAGGGTTAAGCAGGCAGAGTGGTCAGACAGTCAGAGTTAAATAAAGTTATGGCAATCCAGTACTTTAGTGGTTAAGCAAGCAGAGTAGTCAGACAGGCAGAATTCAATAACGATAATCAATCCAGCATATACAGATAATAGCACCCAGGAGCACACACAGTAACAACTATACTTGGGCAGTGATAGGTAGAAAGTGAAGAACTTACATAGGCGCGGGATTCGCGCCACAGGAAATCCTGACCGACTTCAGATGGGAAGAGACATGCAGTGATGACGTCACCATTGCACGCACACAGAAGCCGACTCTTTCCTGGCAACGGCCAGAGCAGCAAGCACCACGTCCGTGGCAACAGCCAGGAGCGGCGTGACATAGCCCCCCTCTCAAGGGTTCCCTCCGGGAACTAGAGTTCGCCTCAAAGGATGAGCAGCATGAAATCTGGAAACCAAAGATAGAGCATGCACATCACGGGCAGGAACCCAGGAACGATCCGCCACAGAGTAACCTTTCCAGTGTACAAGATACTGTAGTTGTCTGCGCCTGTATCTGGAGTCCAGGATCTTAGCAACCTCATACTCTGGGTCACCATGGACCAGGAGAGTAGGAGGTCAGAGCTGAGTATATCTGTTCTTGATGTAGGGCTTGAGTAGTGAGATGTGGAAGACTGGGTGTATGCGTAGGGTTCTGGGCAATAACTTTGTAAGGTCCAATAAACCTAAGCCCTAATTTGTTACAGGGTTGACGTAGACGAATATGTTGAGTAGAGACCCAAACATATTCACATACCGAAACAGCACGTACAGAAGCTTTATGATGATCAACAAACCTCTTTTATCTGGAGACAGCTGAATGTAAGTGAGAGCGAATACATTTCCAATGAGTGGTGAGATTAGTAACGTGTTAGTCTGCAGCAGGAACCCCTGTGGACTGAGCAGAAAGAGGGAAGACACGAGGTTGGTAACCTGCTGCGGCTTGAAATGAAGAAAATATTGTAGAGAAGAGTGCCAATGAGTGTTCCTTGCCAGCTTAGCTAGGGGTAACAACTCAGACCAGTTGGTATGGAGATAATTAACAAAGGTTCTGAGATAGGCTTCGAGATCTTGATTTACACTCTGTTAGCCCATTAGTCTGAGGATGGATGGTAGCTAGAAGACAAGGACACAGTGGGTACAATCAACTTGCAAAAGGCCCTCCAAAAAGTAGAGATGAATTGTGGACCTCTGTCGGAAACAATATTCATGGGAATGCCATGAAGTTGTACCACATGCAACAGAAGAAGAGATGATAATTCTTGGGCAGAAGGCAGTTTCTTTAGGGGTACAAAATGAGCCAGTCTGGAAAATCAATCCACCAAAACCCAGATAACCGTATGATGGTCAGAAAGAGGGAGGTCCACAATAAAGTCACTTGTTATGTGTGTCCAAGGCTGTTTGGGAATGGACAACGGTTGGAGTAAGCCAGGAGGCAAGGATCGGGGAGTTTTGTTGGCAACACAAGTCGTGCAGGCTTTCACTTAATCCTGAGCTTTAGACTTCATAGTAGGCCACCATACATGTCGGGAAAGAAGCTTAAAAGTCCTTGTCAAACCTGGATGCCCGGAAAGTTTACTATCATGAGCCCAGGATAGCACAGGAGTGGTAGGTTTAGAGGTACAAAGAAGTTATCGGGAGCTTCATGAGGCTTTCTAGATTGGGCACGTTGCAGTCTTTGAAGAAGAGCGATGTTCAGTTGAGCAACCACACAGGAGGGGGGTATGATGTGTTCAATAGGAGCTTCAGAGGAATCACTAGACTGATGAGGAAGCTGATGGGAAAGGGCATCAGCCTTCTTGGTCCCAGGAAGATAAGAGATCACAAAGTTAAAACGGGGAAAAAAACATGTAGAGGATTGAGTCGATGTGCAGTCTCTAGGTAAGTCAGAGTCTTGTGGTCAGTGAGAATCTGAATGGGATTAGCGGTACCCTCTAACCAATGACGCCATTCAGTCAGGGCCATCTTAATTGCTAAGAGTTCACGATTACACACGTCGGAATACCTCTCTGCAGGGGTAAAGCGTTTAGAGAAAAAGGCTACAGGATGCAACTTGGAGGTCAAAGGATCCCTTTGGGTTAGAACTGCTCCAGCTCCTATTTCGGAGGCATCAACCTCTAAAGTGAATTGCAGGTCAGGATCAGGATGGTGGAGCACAGGAGCAGAACAAAAGTTTTTTTTCAGACGAGAGAAGGCATCTATGGCTTCAGGAGGCTAATGTTTACAGTCTTTGTTCTGTTTTGTCAACTCAGTGAGTGGATGGACTATTTGAGAAAAGTTCTTTATAAACTTGCGATAATAATTGGAGAACCCCAAGAATCTCTGTAGTTCCTTTAATGAAGTGGATTAAGGCCATTCCAGAACTGCGCTTAGAAGAATCTATGGCAAAACCTTCCTTCGAGATGACATAGCCAAGGAACTGGATCTGAACTTGATCGAACTCACATTTTTCTAGTTCGGCTACCAGAGAATTGTCTCTAAGACGTAGAAGTACCTGTCTCACATGTTTGATGTCACATCCAGGTAGACGATGACAGTGCGATTGAGGAGGTCACGGAACACATTGTTGGCAAATACCTGGAAGACTGCAGGGGCTGTCAGGATCCTGATACAGCTTAGCCGACCTACTGTTCCTTTAAGCTTAGGACGTCCTACTGTTTCTTTAAATTTTGAACGTACCCTCAATCAGGTGCTTAGTAATTTGTAGTAGTTGCTGCAAGCCAATACAGTGTTACCTGAGCTCTTGAACATTCATATGGAAATCCAAACCCTTTCACTTATTGGGAAAAGTTATTACCGTTTATTTCTATACGGACTTTCCTTAAACAAAAGCAGTATATATCCAACACTCTCCAGAACAGTAAACCTGCTTGCCGGATACTACGAGGTTTCTGTGTGAACAACAAACTACCACTGCTGTATTGACTCTGCTGCAGCGTTTATCTGTTACGTCTCCCAAACAAGCAGGTATTTGAGACACCGGAACTTTATTTCTACTACCGCACTTTGCTTGAAGGGACACTGAACCCATATTTTTTCTTTCGTGATTCATATAGAGCATGCCATTTTAAACAACTTTCTAATTTACTCCTATTATCAAATTTTTTCTTCGTTCTCTTGCTTTCTTTATTTGAAAAAGAAGGCATCTAAGCTATTTTTTGGTTCAGAACCATGGAAAGCACTTGTTTATTGGTAGGTGAATTAACCCACCAATCAGCAAAAACACTGTGTGTTCACCAAAAATGGGCCGGCATCTAAACTTACATTCTTGCATTTCAAATAAAGATACCAAGAGAATGAAACGAATTTGATAATAGGAGTAAATTAGAAAGTTGCTTAAAATTGCATGCTCTATCTGAATCACGATAGAAAAAAATTGAGTTCAGTATCCCTTTAAGTCAGTAGTATTAACTGGAGGATTCTACAGTACTTAACCTAAAGGTTTATGGACTTACCATCTACTATCTGCTCCTCGGATTTCAGTTAAATCTGAACTATTCAAACCTTTCCGTTCTCACTCTGCAATCAGATGCTACATAGATGCATTCCTTCCAAGTTTGCTACGATTGGATTGTAAAGTACGAAGAACATTTACCGTTACTTACGGAAATTGGCTACTCCCCATGCACTATGGTATTCAACCGTCACTCCCTGTGCAGACTCGTCACCACAAACAAACTTTCACCGTTCCACTACAAACCGGAACTTGACTCCTGCTCCAAAAAGGAATTTTAAAAGAAACATATTTCTTTAACATCTAGTATAAGCTGTCTATCTGCAGTAAGCCTAACTTATGAAAAAGTCATTACAATTTGCTACTTCCGTTTCACTTAACAAGATTGTCTCCCTGCACAGTAATGTTTAAAATGAATAATTACTGTTAATCTCTAGCTCTTCCATAGAGATACTTAAAGGGACATAATACTTGAAGCTGATTCAGTATAACTGTAAAAAGCTGACAGGAAAATATAACCTGAGCATCTCTATGTAAAAAAGGAAGATATTGTACCTCAAAACTTCCTCAGCTCAGCAGAGTAAGTTCTGTGTAAAAAGTTATACTTGGCTGCTGCCAGCAGCAGGTTAAAAAAAAAAAAAAAAATGAAGAAATGAACAGCAGCCAATCCGCATCAACAGTGCAGAGGTCATGAACTCTTTTACTGTGATCTCGTGAGATTTGACTTAACTCTTATGAGCTTTCATTGTAAACTTCCTTACACTGAATAGGGAAATAAGATGAGTGTGCACGAAAGCTGCTCCTTCTGCTGTCCCGGGACAGACGTACTGATTTGCTGCTTAGAACTCCTCTACAATGGGATGTGGCTACTGAGGAACTATTGAGGTAAAATATCTTTCTTTTTTACATAGAGATATTCAGGTGATATATTCTAGTCCGCTTTTTACAACTATACTGCATCACTTTCAAGGGTTTAAACATTTGGGTATTATGGCCCTTTAATATCAACTATACCAATTCACTAATATCTCTTGATACATACTTCCACATAGTATTAATCCGAGTTATAGTGATACAAACCAATTATTATATTTGATATCTAAAATTGAAGCTAATTTTGCAGTTGTGATCCACTGACATACCTTTATGACTTTGACATATTACTTAGTCCCAAAAAAAACAACAATGGATCCAGCAGAGTTACAACAGGTTGTATACAACCTCTCCCAAAAGGTGGATCAACAGGGACATCTCTTTGCAACATAATCAGAGATTCTATTCCTGTCAAATCAAATCAACCTGACCCAACTCCTGAACCACAGCTTTCTCTCCCAGATACATTTTCTGGAAATAGGAAACTATACAGGCAGTTTAAAAACGCCTGTCAGCTACTTTTCACACTAAAACCAAGAACATACCCCACAGGAAGGATGAAGGTTTTAACCACAATCTTATTTTTGAGAGGAGAACCTCAGGTCTGGGCTGACTGTTTTTGTGAGACAGATGACCCCATACTTGGTCTCTGGATGATTTCTTCTCCGCTATGGATGAACTACAGTTGTGCTCATAAGTTTACATACCCTGGCAGAATTTATGATTTCTTGGCCATTTTTCAGAGAGTATGAATGATAACACAAAAACTTTTCTTTCACTCATGGTTAGTGTTTGGCTGAAGCCATTTATTATCAATCAACTGTGTTTCCTCTTTTTAAATCATAATAACAGAAACTTCCCAAATGACCCTGATCAAAAGTTTACATACCCTTGTGATTTTGGCCTGCTAACATGCACACAAGTTGACACAAAGGGGTTTTTAAAGGTAACATCCTCACCTGTGATCTGTTTGCTTGTAATTAGTGTGTTTCTGGATTCTGAGTCATGGGGAAAGCAAAAGAATTGTCAAAGGATCTGCGGGAAAAGGTAGTTGAACTGTATAAAACAGGAAAGGGATAAAAAAGGATGTCCAAGGAATTGAAAATGCCAATCAGCAGTGCTCAAACTCTATTCAAGAAGTGGAAAATGAGGGGTTCTGTTGAAACCAAAGAATGGTCAGGTAGACCAACTAAAATTTCAGCCACAACTGCCAGGAATGCAAAGAAAAACCCACAAATAACTTCAGGTGAAATACAGGACTCTCTGAAAACATGTGGTGTGGCTGTTTCAAGATGCACAATAAGGAGGCACTTGAAGAAAGATGGGCTGCATGATCGAGTCGCCAGAAGAAAGCCATTACTTTGCAAATGCCACAAAGTATCCCGCCTACAATACGCCAAACAGCACAGAGACAAGCCTCAAACCTTCTGGCACAGTCATTTGGAGTGATGAGACCAAAATCAAGCTTTTTGGCCACAACCATAAACACTACATTTGGAGAGGCGTCAACAAGGCCTATGATGAAAGGTACACCATTCCTACTGTGAAACACGGAGGTGGATCGCTGATAGTTTGGGGATGTCTGAGCTATAAAGGCACAGGAAATTTGGTCAGAATTGATGGCAAGATGAATGCAGTATGTTATCAAAAAATACTGGAGGAAAATTCATCAGCCCGGAAGCTGCGCATGGGACGTACTTGGACATTCCAACATGACAATGATCCTAAACACAAGGCCAAGTCGACCTGCCATTGGCTACAACAGAATAAAGTGAAGGTTAGAAAAGAAGAACACAGAGGCGCCCAATGGCCTAATACCACAAAGAACACAGTAAAACAAGATTAGTAAAAAAAACTACTCATCTTAAGGTGCAAAGAAGCAGACTGGAACCTCACAGTTTCCCAGCAAACATTGAGGTTCCAGTCTGCTTCTTTGCACCTTAAGTTGCTAGGCAGCTGTGAGGTTCCAGTCTGCAGGAATCGTCTTCGTCAGGAACACATATAATTCCCTCAGATCGATTATTGACTACCGTGAGCTCAATAAGCGAACCATAAAAAATAGGTACCCCCTACCGTTGATTCCTGAACTTATTGAACGTCTATACTGTGCAACCATTTTTACCAAGCTCGATCTACGGGGGGCGTATAACCTAGTACGGATACTAGAGGAAGACAAGTGGTTGAGGACAGGATATGGGTTGTACGAGTATTTGGTCATGCCTTTTGGCCTTTGCAACACCCCAGCCAATTTCCAACATTTTATAAATTACGTTTTCAGGGATCTTCTTGATGTCTGTATGGTCATATATCTCGACGATATCCTCATTTATTCCAAAACAAGACCATAACATACCAAAAACGTCCGATGGGTGTTATCCAGACTTAGAGTGCATCACTTATTTGCAAAACCTGAAAAGTGCGTTTTCCATACCAATGTTTTATCATTCCTTGGTTACAAAATAACACCATCCGGAATCCAAATAGAAAATGAAAAAGTCGAAGTAGTGAAGGACTGGCCTATCCCCAACAATAAGAAAGAACTCCAACGCTTCCTAGGTTTCTCAAACTATTATAGAAAATTTATCAAGGGGTTTTCCAAAATTGCAAAACCACTCACCAGACTAACCAGCTCTACCATACATTTTCACTGAACTCCTGAAGCTACAACTGCCTTCAATCTATTAAAAAATTATTTCACTACTGCTCCTATTCTCCGTTTCCTAGACCCTAGTCTCCAATATATATATATCGTATTTGGACATTCCAACATTACAATGATCCTAAACACAAGGCCAAGTCGACCTGTCGTTGGCTACAGCAGAATAAAGTGAAGGTTAGAAAAGAAGAACACAGAGGCGCCCAATGACCTAATACCACAAAGACCACAGTAAAAAAAGATTAGTAAAAAAAACTACTCACAAACAGACTGGAACCTCACAGTTGAGTAGTTTTTTTTACTAATCTTTTTTTTACTGTGTTCTTTGTGGTATTAGGCCATTGGGCGCCTCTGTGTTCTTCTTTTCTAGACTCATCGTTTACATCAGGATATTGACCCTCCTATGACAGAGAGCTGACCTGTGCATATCGTTTGGAGCTACTTTTTATCATTTGGACATTATTGGTTGTATGGATTTTCTTTTAGTAGCTAAAGTCTCAAATCCTTTACCTGTCATTTTTTGATATTTTATTATGTTTTTTAGATTATTTGATGTGTGATTTTATATAACTTTTGTGATATCTATATTAAGAGCGCCCCCTGTAGGATTGGTGTGGTAGTACACACCATATCTTCATTTTGTATTTTTTTATAAAGTCAAGGTTCAGGAGTGGCCATCTCAGTCTCCTGACCTCAATATCATTGAGCCACTCTGGGGAGATCTCAAACGTGCAGTTCATGCAAGACAGCCCAAGAATTTACAGGAGGCTTCTTGCCAGGAAGAATGGGCAGCTTTACCATCTGAGAAGATAAAGCGCCTCATCCACAAATATCACAAAATACTTGAAGCTGTCATTGATGTTAACGGGGGCAATACACGGTATTAAGAACTGGGATATGTAAACTTTTGATCAGGGTCATTTGGGTAGTTTCTGTTGTCATTATGATTTAAAAAGAGTAAACAGTTGATTGATAATAAATAGCTTCAGCCAAACACTAACCATGAGTGAAAGAAGAGTTTTTGTGTTATCATTCATATTCTCTGAAAAATGGCCAAGAAATCATAAATTCTGCCAGGGTATGTAAACTTATGAGCACAACTGTATACCAAGACACAAATATTCAATTGACCACAGAAGCTACTATGAGAAACCTAAGACAAGGGAAAAGGCCCGTTGAAGAATATATTACAAACTTTAGTGTGCCACTGACTCTCAGTGGAACCCCCATAGCATTGAGAAATCGGTTTATGTTGGGACTAGCAGAATCCATAAAGGATGAACTGGCCCGCACTGAATTACCCAAAACATTGAAAGAGGTAATTAAATTAGCAACGCAGATAGACCGAAGACTTAGAGAGAGAAGGTCAGAACATTATTCCTCAGAAATCCATTTCAGGAATGTTATAATAAGTGAACCATAAAAAATAGGTACCCCCTACCGTTAATTCCTGAACTTATTGAACGTCTATACAGGCAGTCCCCAGGTTACGAACAAGATAGGTTCTGTAGGTTTGTTCTTAAGTTGAATTTGTATGTAAGTTGGAACAGGCACTTTTTTTAGGTGAAACTCTAGCCAAACATTTTTTTTGTTGTTTTGGATAGCATAGGATAAAGTTTGTTTTGCTATCTGTGCCCCTGTTCAGAAAATTTCACATCACTTTCTGTCCTTGTGACAATTGGATTTTCAGTATTTTGGATTATCCTGGAAAGAAGGATTGTCGATAAAGCTCTATTTTCTCTGTATGTAAGTACGAGTTGTACTTAAGTCGGATGTCTGTAACCCGAGGACTGCCTGTACTGTGCAACCATCTTTACCAAGCGCGATCTACGGGGGGCGTATAAGCTAGTACGGATACGAGAGGGAGACAAGTAGTTGACCACTTTCAGGACAGGATATGGGTTGTACGAGTATTTGGTCATGCCTTTTGGCCTTTGCAACGCCCCAGCCAATTTCCAACATTTTATAAATTACGTTTTCAGGAATCTAGACCCTAGTCTCCAATATATATTAGAAGTCGACTCCTCAGATTATGCCCTAGGAGCAGTACTATCTCAAAGAACCACATTAACTAAACCCATCCATCCTATAGCTTATTTTTCTACTGAGCACAGCTGAAATGAACTACCCAATTGGGGAAAAAGAGCTTCTAGTCATAAGAAGATCTCTAGAATACTGGAGACCTCTCCTTGGAGGTACTGAGTTACCTACAATAATCTATACAGACCATAAAAATCTCCAGTATTTACAAACAAACAAGACGCTCCTCCAGGCAAGTACGGTGGAGTTTGTACTTCGCCAGGTTCAACATCAACATAGTCTATAGACCTGCCATAAAAAATGGAAAAGCAGGAGAGGAGGAAGGACGAATGATAGGTTCTCTTGAATATACTCCTCCATGGACTTGGTTTCAGCTTTGTGGCATGGATAAGTCCTCCCTTTAGGAAATGGGGCTCCGGGAAAGAGGTCAATTTTGCAGTCGTAAGAACGGTGGTGTGGCAGCACATCGGCTGCTTTCTTTTCAAACACATTTGTGAAATCCACATATACTGAAGGAATGCCTTGAAGGGCTCTGTAGACTGGCTATGGGGATGCGGAGCAGAGGAGTAACCTTAGCAAGGCAGGAGTGGAAGCAGGAGGTATCCCAGGAGGCCAACTGTCCCTCAGTCCAGTCGAAATGTGTATTGTGTATACGAAGCCAAGAAAGACCAAGGATGACAGGCTGTGCTGGGGAATGAATAACATCAAACTGCAACTGTTCGGTATGAAGGACTCCCACAGTCAGTGTTAGGGGTGCTGCTTCGAAATGGATTAACCCTGAACCAAGGGAAATGCCATCCAGAGTAGTTATTTTGAGACAATGTCTTTTCTGCAGAAGAGGCAACCCAGCCTGAATAATAAAACGGTGATCCAGAAAATATCCAGCTGCCCCTGAATAAATGAAGGCTTGAGCGTGGACAGAATTCTGAAGAAAGGTCAGGGTAACAAGTACCAAGTATTATAAAGTCATCCAAGGAAAAAGGAACGTAATGATAAGTAAGTTCATCTTTAATGCGTTCATTCTAACCTCTCCTAAAGGCCGCCTTGAGCACTGCCATCCCAACTGATCTCAAGTGCCAAGGTGTGAAACTCGATGGCATATTGTGCCACAGTTCTATTGGTCTGGCGATAGTATTCTGCAGCAGAAGCACGGCCAGAAGTCCCAAACACAAAAGATAATCCAGAAATGAAAGCATCAGCATCGTTCAGGAGTTGAGCGTTCTGTTCCAAGAGGGGGGGAGACCCAGGCCAGGGCCTTGTCTTTCAATAAGGAAATGATAAAGGTGACCTTTGACTGATGAGACTGGAAGATGTGAGGATCATTGCAAAAGTGCAGCCTGCACTGGTTAAGAAAACCCCTACAATCGGTAGTACCTTTATACTTGTCAAGTAATGGTTTCTGGGGTATACTTCCAGAAGCAGGGTAAAAAGTTGCAGCACTAGTAGTGGAGACCAGCGGTGTAACAGGAGCGGTATTCTTAACTGCAACTAGTGAGGAGAGCTGAGCGGTTATAGCCTCTAGTTTAGAATCCACACTCTGCAATTGTATGGTATGGGTTCCCAACATCTGTCCTTGAAGATAAACTGCTCTTGCTACCTCATTTGGGTCCATGGCCCAAGTATAATGTAATGCTCGTGGGATATTCCACTATCAGACCAAACTCTGCCATTAGTCGTCTTATCCTGGCGTCAAGCTGAAATTATATGAAATATCCCAGAGCAAAGAAAGTTCACAAAATGAAGCAAGCAGTACTCACAGTAGGCAATGTAGTCTTCGACGGCAACAGGTAGGGAGTCCAGCAGTATGACAGTTCAAGGATTAACCAATAGAAGGACCGGAAACAGGCAGGAATCAGCAACAAAGGGAATCCAGTAATATAACAGTTCAGGGAAAAACAGAAAAATAGAATGGTCAGGCAGGCAGAGTTTGGTAACAGTATAGCAATTATTATTATACTTTATTTATGAAGCACCATCATATTCCGCAGCGCTGTCCATAGATACAGTTCATTTGAGTAAAACAATAATATAAAACTTCTAAGAGACAGGACAACATTTACAAACACATACAGGAGGAATTGAGGGCCCTATTCCCGTGGGAACTTACAATCTAGAAGGGTAGGAGGTGAGGACTGCAAGATTGAGAAAGATGTTAATGCAGAGTTAGATGAAGGAATTGTTGTTAGGTAAGAGAAATATTATTGAGTTGGGTGGTAGGCTTCTTTGAACAGAAAAGTCTTCAGAGAGCATTTAAAGGAAGAAAGATTAGGGCAAAGCCTGACAGCACGAGGTAGAGTGTTCCAGAGGGTAGGTGCTGCACGACAGAAGTCCTGCAGTCTAGCATGAGAAGAGGTTCAAGGGTTAAGCAGGCAGAGTGGTCAGACAGGCAGAGTTCAATAATGTTATGGCAATCCAGTACTTCAGGGGTTAAGCAAGCAGAGTAGTCAGACAGGCAAGTTCAATAACAATAAATCAATCCAGCATATACATATAATAGCACCTAGGAGCACACACAGTAACACCTATACTTGGGCAGTGATAGGTAAAAAGTGAAGAACTTACATAGGCACAGGATTTGCGCCACAGGAAATCCTGACCGGCTTCAGATGGGAAGAGACCTGTGACGATGACGTCACTGTCGCACGCACACAGGAGCCGACTCTTCCCTGGCAACGGCCAGAGCAGCAAGCGCCACGTCCGGGGCAACAGCTAGGAGCGGCGTGACACCAGTGACTTGTTATTAAAGATGCAGAGTATACATTACTAACCTGCTCTCACTCATCAGCTGATTATTTCACCTGTGCTCTAGTTCAGCCGTAATGAAAACCTGGCCTGTTGGGGGTACTTGAGTTCTGCGGTTGAGAAACACTGGGCTAGATTACAAGTGGAGTGCTAATTTATTGCGCGCCCATAAACGGGCAAATTTGCCTGTTCACGGGTGCGCGATAAATAACCAGCCATTACAGGTGGCTGGTTATTGCTACCTCAAGCTCACAATAGCAATTAGCGCTCAGACAATTAACCATAGGTCAGACCTCTGGTTCGTTTTCAAAATAACCCCCCAATAGCCCCCAAAACAAAGAATATTCTTTTGTTTATTTTTAAAAAACTGCAAAAAGCAGTTATGATGGTGCCTTTACATAGTGAAAAAAACAGCACTGAAAAGTGCCTTTACATAGTGGTCTATGGGAACTGTGTGTTCCCTGTTAATAAATATGTATATATACATATATATGTAATATAATATGTTATATATCTATATATATATATATGTAATATGTATTATTTATGTGTTAATATGTACATATATAAACACATAAATATATATATATATGTGCATATTCATATAATCTAACCCTATATAGGAAATTACTTGTTTGTGTTTATTTTTGTATATTTCTTTGCTCTTTATAAATGCAATCCCTTAAAATAGACTGAGCTTGCAGGGAGAGCAGTCATATCTCTATAAACACAAAGGCTTTATTATCTTATCTCCGTCCTAGAGAGAACAATTGCAAATTAACACTTAGTGCTTATCTCTTCCACCCCCACTGTAAAGTTTTATTTTGCTTTTTGTTTACATATCCTTTCGGTACCCATTAATGCAATCTAGAAATTTTATTACAAATTAACGGGTAAAATAAAACTATTTGTTAACAATTCAGTAGACTCCAGCAGGTAAAAATTGATAATTTGTAGAAAATTGTACAGTTTACTGTCCCTTTAATAATGCCTATTTAAAACAGTTATGTTCCTCAGTGCTGTAGGCACATGACATCTCATACTGCTACTGGTCACACACATTGGTTTTCAACAGGTTCCACAAGCTCCGGTGAATGAAGATGATTTTAACCTTGATCAGCAGCGCAGAGCTGGAGGTCACGCTCCAAGCGGTGAAAAATACAACAATATGATGGAGATCCTGAAGCAGCAGCATGAGGTAACGAAACCAGATCCTTTTGCTTGTGAATGATATGTATAGCCTGTAAAATATAGGAGAGATGTAATCAAGTATGGCTATTACACTGCTTTATTTACAGACAATGGAACCAGTAAAGAATAGTTTCTGTTTACCAAATGTTTTTCTAAAGATACAACCTCTGTTATGTTGTACATATTTTAGCAACTTTTATATCTTTGAGATAAACACCTTTTTACATACACCAGATACTAATTTCAGATCATATGCAGTCTCTGATTAGTGTGTATGCACAGCGCAAATGTTTTATTGGGATATGTGATTACATATGCATTAACCATCGTAATAAAGCACTACCCAAGTACTGAAGCACACCCACACTCCTAGTGTTGCAGGGGCAGAGTTTTATGGAGACTATCCTTCCCTCAAATAAATTACAGGAACATTAGACCCCCTTCTTTGAAAGAGTGGAGTATGCTTCTTAACCCCTTTGCTACCATGAAATTCAGAGAAAACTTGCCCAAAGTACCAGATAATTTTTTGCTGTCACTCTGTTTACATAGAAATATAGCCTTTTATTTCTTTCCTATGGCATGGAGAGTCTACAACGTCATTCCAAGTATTAGTGGGATATTTAACTCCTGGCCAGCAGGAGGAGGCAAAGAGCACCCCAGCAAAGCTGTTAAGTGTAAATTCCCTTACCCATAATCCCCAGTCATTCTCTTTGCCTCTGTCAATGGAGGATGTGCGAAGATGTTGTCTGAAGATATTTAATCCTTTTATGGGTACTTTTCCCTGCAAGCAAGGATTGGGGCTAAGCTGTGTCCATGTCAATCTCTTTAATAAGAGTAATGATGGCTATTAGCAGTTAGAAAACGGTGAGGTTGTCTTTGCTTTGTTTCTAACATTATTGCTACCCCTTTATAGAAAGCCAGGGTTGGTTACTCTGCTCTTTTCTCCAACATTGGTGTGTCCGGTCCACGGCGTCATCCTTACTTGTGGGAATATCTCTTCCCCAACAGGAAATGGCAAAGAGTCCCAGCAAAGCTGGCCATATAGTCCCTCCTAGGCTCCGCCCACCCCAGTCATTCTCTTTGCCGTTGCACAGGCAACATCTCCACGGAGATGGTTAAGAGTTTTTTGGTGTTTAAATGTAGTTTTTTATTCTTCTATCAAGTGTTTGTTATTTTAAAATAGTGCTCGTATGTACTATTTACTCTGAAACAGAAAAGGATGAAGATTTCTGTTTGTGAGAGGAAGATGATTTTAGCAGACAGTAACTAAAATCGATTGCTGTTTCCACATAGGACTGTTGAGATGAAGTAACTTCAGTTGGGGGAAACAGTTAGCAGACTTTTCTGCTTAAGGTATGACTAGCCATATTTCTAACAAGACCATGTAATGCTGGAAGGCTGTCATTTCCCCTCATGGGGACCGGTAAGCCATTTTCTTAGTCAAGCAAACAGAATAAAGGGCTTAATATGGGCTATAAAACTGGTAGACACTTTTATGGGCTAAATAGATTGCTTTATTTGGGCATTTTATACATGTTTATGCTGATAATTCACATTTATAAACTTGGAACGTTTTGTAACGGCAGGCACTATGTTAGACACCTTTTCCAGTCAGGGAGGGCCTTCCCAGTTGTAGGCTGAGCCTCATTTTCGCGCCATTACTGCCCAGTTGTTTTTGAGAGCAAGACATGCAGATGCATGTGTGAGGATCTGAAAGTAGCTGGAAAAGTTTCTAGAAGGCGTCACTTGGTATCGTATTCCCCTCTGGGCTTGGTTAGGTCACAGCAAAGGCTATAGCTGGGACTGTATAGGGGTTAAATTTGTAAACGGCTCTGGTTCCGTTATTTTAGGGGTTAAAGCTCTGAAAATTGGTGTGCAATACTCTTAATGCTTTAAGACACTGTGGTGAAATTTTGGTAATTTTTGAACAATTCCTTCATACTTTTTCACATATTCAGTAATAAAGTGTTTTCTGTTTAAAATTTAAAGAGACAGTAACTGTTTTGTTTTAAAACGTTTTTTGTGCTTTATTGACAAGTTTAAGCCTGTTTAACATGTCTGTGCCTTCGGATAAGCTATGTTCTATATGTATGAAAGCCAATGTGTCTCCCCATTTAAATTTGTGTGATAATTGTGCCATAGCGTCCAAACAAAGTAAGGACAGTACTGCCACAGATAATGAAATTGCCCAAGATGATTCCTCAGATGAGGGGAGTAAACATGATACTACATCATCTCCTACTGTGTCTACACCAGTTTTGCCCACGCAGGAGGCCCCTAGTACATCTAGCGCGCCAATGCTTATTACCATGCAACAATTGACGGTTGTAATGGATAATTCCATAGCAAATATTTTATCCAAAATGCCTGCATATCAGAGAAAGCGCGATTGCTCTGTTTTAAACACTGAAGAGCAGGAGGGCGCTGATGATAATTGTTCTGTCATACCCTCACACCAATCTGAAGTGGCCATGAGGGAGGTTTTGTCAGATGGGGAAATTTCAGATTCAGAAAAAATTTCTCAACAAGCTGAACCTGATGTTGTGACATTTAAATTTAAATTAGAACATCTCCGCGCACTGCTTAAAGAGGTGTTATCTACTCTGGATGATTGTGACAACTTGGTCATTCCAGAGAAATTATGTAAGATGGACAAGTTCCTAGAGGTTCCGGTGCACCCCGACGCTTTTCCTATACCCAAGCGGGTGGCGGACATAGTGAATAAGGAGTGGGAAAAGCCCGGCATACCTTTTTGTCCCCCCCCCTATATTTAAGAAATTATTTCCTATGGTCGACCCCAGAAAGGACTTATGGCAGACAGTCCCTAAGGTCGAGGGGGCAGTTTCTACTCTAAACAAGCGCACTACTATTCCTATTGAGGATAGTTGTGCTTTCAAAGATCCTATGGATAAAAAATTGGAGGGTTTGCTTAAAAAGATTTTTGTACAGCAAGGTTACCTTCTACAACCCATTTCGTGCATTGTTCCTGTCACTACAGCAGCGTGGTTCTGGTTCGAGGAACTAGAAAAGTCGCTCAGTAGAGAGACTTCATATGAGGAGGTTATGGACAGAGTTCACGCACTTAAGTTGGCTAACTCTTTTATTTTAGATGCCGCTTTGCAATTAGCTAGATTAGCGGCGAAAAATTCAGGGTTTGCAATCGTGGCGCGCAGAGCGCTTTGCCTAAAGTCTTGGTCAGCGGATGTGTCATCCAAAACAAAATTGCTTAACATCCCTTTCAAAGGTAAAACTCTATTTGGACCAGAATTGAAAGAGATTATCTCAGACATCACTGGGGGAAAGGGCCACGCCCTTCCACAAGATAGGCCTTTCAACGCCAAGAATAAGTCTAATTTTCGTTCCTTTCGCGATTTCAGGAACGGACCGGCCTCTAATTCTGCATCCTCTAAGCAAGAGGGTAATGCCTCACAACCCAAACCAGCCTGGAAACCGATGCAAGGCTGGAACAAGGGTAAGCAGGCCAAGAAGCCTGCTGCTGCTAACAAAACAGCATGAAGGAGTAGCCCCCGATCCGGGACCGGATCTAGTAGGGGGCAGACTCTCTCTCTTTGCTCAGGCTTGGGCAAGAGATGTTCAGGATCCCTGGGCACTAGAAATAGTTTCTCAGGGTTATCTTCTGGAATTCAGGGAACTACCCCCAAGGGGAAGGTTCCACATGTCTCACTTATCCTTAAACCAAATAAAGAGACAGGCGTTCTTACATTGTGTAGAAGACCTGTTAAAGATGGGAGTGATACACCCAGTTCCAATAAAGGAACAAGGAATGGGATTTTATTCAAATCTGTTAGTAGTTCCCAAAAAAGAGGGAACTTTCAGACCAATTTTGGATTTGAAGATCCTAAACAAATTTCTCAGGGTACCATCGTTCAAGATGGAAACCATTCGAACGATTCTACCCACTATCCAGGAAGGTCAATTTATGACTACCGTGGATCTAAAGGATGCGTACCTACATATTCCTATCCACAAAGAACATCATCAGTTCCTAAGGTTCGCCTTTCTGGACAAACATTACCAGTTTGTGGCCCTCCCATTCGGGTTAGCCACTGCTCCAAGGATTTTCACAAAGGTACTAGGGTCCCTTCTAGCGGTTCTAAGACCGAGGGGCATTGCAGTAGTACCTTACTTGGACGACATTCTAATACAAGCGTCGTCCCTGTCAAAAGCAAAGGCTCATACAGACATCGTTCTGGCCTTTCTCAGATCACACGGATGGAAGGTGAACATAGAAAAAAGTTCTCTGTCTCCGTCAACAAGAGTTCCCTTCTTGGGAACAATAATAGATTCCTTAGAAATGAGGATTTTTCTGACAGAGGTCAGAAAGTCAAAACTTCTAAGCACTTGTCAGGTTCTTCATTCTGTTCCACGTCCTTCCATAGCGCAGTGCATGGAAGTAGTAGGGTTGATGGTTGCAGCAATGGACATAATTCCTTTTGCACTAATTCATCTAAGACCATTACAACTGTGCATGCTCAAACAGTGGAATGGGGACTATACAGACTTGTCTCCAATGATTCAGGTAGATCAGAAGACCAGAGATTCACTCCGTTGGTGGCTGACCCTGGACCATCTATCCCAGGGATTGAGCTTCCGCAGACCAGAGTGGGTCATTGTCACAACCGACGCCAGTCTAGTGGGCTGGGGCGCGGTCTGGGAATCCCTGAAAGCTCAGGGACTATGGTCTCGGGAAGAGTCTCTTCTCCCGATAAACATTCTGGAACTAAGAGCGATCTTCAATGCTCTCAGGGCTTGGCCTCAGCTAGCAAAGGCCAGATTCATAAGATTCCAATCAGACAACATGACGACCGTTGCGTATATCAATCATCAGGGGGGAACAAGGAGTTCCCTGGCGATGAAAGAAGTGACCAAAATAATTCAATGGGCGGAGGATCACTCCTGCCTCCTATCTGCGATCCACATCCCAGGTGTGGAAAACTGGGAAGCGGATTATCTGAGTCGTCAGACATTCCTTCCGGGGGAGTGGGAACTCCACCCGGAGATCTTTGCCCAACTAACTCAATTATGGGGCATTCCGGACATGGATCTGATGGCGTCTCGTCAGAACTTCAAGGTTCCTTGCTACGGGTCCAGATCCAGGGATCCCAAGGCGACTCTAGTAGATGCACTAGTAGCACCTTGGACCTTCAACCTAGCTTATGTATTTCCACCGTTTCCTCTCATTCCCAGGCTGGTAGCCAGGATCAAACAGGAGAGGGCCTCGATGATCTTGATAGCTCCTGCGTGGCCACGCGAACTTGGTATGCAGACCTGGTGAATATGTCATCGGTTCCACCATGAAAGCTACCCTTTAGACAGGACCTTCTTGTTCAGGGTCCATTCGAACATCCAAATCTGGTCTCCCTCCAGCTGACGGCTTGGAGATTGAACGCTTGATTCTATCAAAGCGTGGGTTTTCAGATTCTGTGATAGATACTCTGGTTCAAGCCATAAAACCGGTAACTAGAAAGATTTACCATAAAATATGGAAAAGATATATCTGTTGGTGTGAATCCAAAGGATTCCCATGGAATAAGATAAAAATTCCTAAGATTCTCTCCTTTCTACAAGAAGGTTTGGAGAAAGGATTATCTGCAAGTTCTCTAAAGGGACAGATCTCTGCTTTATCTGTCTTACTACACAAAAGACTGGCAGCTGTGCCAGATGTTCAAGCATTTGTTCAGGCTCTGGTTAGGATCAAGCCTGTTTACAGACCTTTGACTCCTCCCTGGAGTCTAAATCTAGTTCTTTCAGTTCTTCAAGGGGTTCCGTTTGAACCTCTACATTCCATAGATATTAAGTTACTATCTTGGAAAGTTTTTTTTTTGGTTGCTATTTCTTCTGCTAGAAGAGTTTCAGAGTTATCTGCTCTGCAGTGTTCTCCGCCCTATCTGGTGTTCCATGCAGATAAGGTGGTTTTGCGTACTAAGCCTGGTTTTCTTCTGTTGACCAGATATGTAAGGCAGCGACTTGGTCTTCACTGCACACTTTTGCCAAATTTTACAAATTTGATACTTTTGCTTCTTCGGAGGCTATTTTTGGGAGAAAGGTTTTGCAAGCCGTGGTGCCTTCCGTTTAGGTAACCTGATTTGCTCCCTCCCTTCATCCGTGTCCTAAAGCTTTGGTATTGGTTCCCACAAGTAAGGATGACGCTGTGGACCGGACACACCAATGTTGGAGAAAACAGAATTTATGCTTACCTGATAAATTACTTTCTCCAACGGTGTGTCCGGTCCACGGCCCGCCCTGGTTTTTTAATCAGGTCTGATTAATTATTTTCTCTAACTACAGTCACCACGGTACCATATGGTTTCTCCTATATTTTTCCTCCTGTCCGTCGGTCAAATGACTGGGGTGGGCAGAGCCTAGGAGGGACTATATGGCCAGCTTTGCTGGGACTCTTTGCCATTTCCTGTTGGGGAAGAGATATTCCCACAAGTAAGGATGACGCCGTGGACCGGACACACCGTTGGAGAAAGTAATTTATCAGGTAAGCATAAATTCTGTTTCTTCTTCTTTAGGTCCCTGATAAGAGAGTGGAGTGTCTATCACACCTAAGAAGCTGTTCCTGCCCTGCAGCTGGATCCACAGGTAAGTGCCTTTGCCTTCTAGGTATTGAAGGTCCGCACTTGGGAGGTTTATTCCTCTTGTGGATCACCATATGGGACATACCTTAACATTTATAGATGGATTCATTTCTTGGGCAGCATTTTTTGACAGGGCACTGGAATGTGAAACTTTTAAGGGATTAAATGTTACCCTTAACATTTATGAGACTGGCTTGGTTTGATGGAATAAATAGGTCTTCTAGATGTTCATTTTTATTATTCACTACAGATTAGGCTGTGGGACAATACAGGTGGAATCTTCTTGTTAGTACAAGAAGCTTACTGACTTTTTATATATCGTTGGTTATTACTGTGCTTAAACTTGTGTTTCTTTGATCGGTCAAAAACACGTGTCTTTTCTGTGATGCAGTTTTCTTTCTTCTTCGATAACGTGACTCATCCGCTCTTCCGCGTTAGTCTATGCAGATTGGAGTGAGTTAACGTAACGGCTTCTTGTCGGATAGATATAATCTTTTCATCTCTCTTCTCTCCAGTTTTATCTACTATTGGAAGTTTCCTGACAGCGAATCTGCATCTGGAGAGTCCTTTTCAGTTCTAGTGTGCTCCGGTCCTGGTGCAGTAAGACTCCTCAGCTAGCTGAGGTATAGAGGTGTTAGGGAAGCGTTATTTAAAGGATTTTTTTTTCTTTTTGCTGACAAAGGGTGATTGCTCTTTAACAGTTCTAGTAATATTAATTATTTTTATTAATTTGGAAATCGGCTATGTTATTATGGATTCAGACCATATTACATCTATTTCCTTTGAAAAATGTTTGCTTTGTCTGGAGGCTCAGGTTGTACCTCCTGTGCAATTCTGCTCCACTTGCTTATCTAAGACCTTAAAATTTAAAGACAAATTACTTCGTTCTGAGCCATATGTCTCTCAGGATAATGCTGTTCAGGATATGCCACAGCTTTCTCATCGGACGTCCCAAGCTGGAGGTGTTTCTTTGCCAGGAGATTTTGTTGCACAGATAACCTCCGCGGTGTCTGCATCTTTATCTGCTTTTCCTACTTTGGGTAAGAGGAAATCTAGACATATTTCTGCTAGTAAGGTTTCTGACCCCTCTAAATCTGTGTTGGTCAACCTTTCCCACTTGGAGGATACTTCAGTAGCTTCTGAAGGTGAGATCTCAGACTCTGACACTATGGGGGAAAAAATCTTCTGAATCTGAAGAAGTCAGCTTGAACACCTCTGCTTTGGACAACTCTGAACCTTCGGTTGCTGTCAACCCTAAAAAGTCTACTAAACTTAATACATTTTATGATTCTCCCTCATCTGTGGTGTTTTTCCTGTTCCAGACAAAATGTCTGGAATTGTAGCCCAGGAATGGGATAAGCCAGGGGTTTCTTGTTCCCCTTCCCCTGGTTTTAAAAAGATGTTTCCGGTTGCTGACTCCTTTCGTGACTCATAGCGCATGTTGCCTAAGGTAGAAGGAGCTATCTCTACTCTAACTAAAATAACTACTATTCCTATAGAGGATAGTTGTTCCTTTTAAGAATCCTATGAATAAGAAGCTAGATGCTTACTTGAAAAGATGTTAGTGGGGGTTTGTAATTTTTTTTTTCATAAACAAAGCTGATTTCTTTAGGGCAATGCCCTACTAAAGGCCCTCTTAAGGGCCATTGGTAATTTATTCTAGGTTAGGTTTTTTATTTTGGGATGGTATTTTTTTTAATTTTTTTTAAAATGGGTATTCGAATAGGAATAATTTTTATTATTTTTGATAATTTGTTTATTTTGTGTAATGTATTTTTTTAGGGGGTGTTTGTTTTTCTTTTGTAGGAAAAGAGCTATTATCTTTAGGGCAATGCCCTTTTAAGGGCCCTTGGTAGTTTGGGGGGTGGGGGTTTGTATAATGTTAGAGGGTGTTTGGGGTTTTTTTTTTAGCATTTGAGCTGTTTAACTTAGGGCAATGCCCTACAAAAGGCCCTTTTTAAGGGCCCTTGGTAGTTTTATTTTAGATTAGGCTTTTTTGTAATGGTAGTTTGTTTGTTTTTTGTAATTTTAGGTTTTAGTGTAAGGTAGCTTAGGTTTTATTTGACAGAAAATGTTGTATTTATTTTAACTAGGTAGTTAGTAAATAGTTAATAACTATTTACTAACTAGTCTACCTAGTTAAAATAAATACAAACTTACCTGTGAAATAAAAATAAAACCTAAGCTAGCTACAATATAACTATTAGCTTAGGTTTTATTTCACAGGTAAGTATGTATTTAGTTTTAAATAGGTATTATTTAGTTAATAATTGTAAGTTTAATTTAGCTATATTATATTTATGTTAAAGTTATGGGGTGTTAGGGTTAGGTTTAAGGGTTAATATAGTTTAATTTAGGTTGCGATGTGGGGGGCTGGCAGTTTAGGGGTTAATAGGTGTATTTAGTTGAAGGGACAGTATACTGTAAAATAGTTTTTCCCTTAATGTGTTTACAATTGCTTTTTTTACCAACTGCAGAGCAAAAAAAATTATGAAAATTTGCATTTTATGGGTTATTTGTGTATATTAAAGCTCTGATTTTGTGTTTTGAAGCCACAACCTAATAAAATGGGTAAATGTTAGGTATAATCAGATCTTAATACTTTATCACTTTGTGTACATATACCTGCTTCTTTATCTTATATCTGTCAATAAATCAATCACCAGTACTTGGAGAGAACAATGGAAAATCAGCATTTTATTACCTTATCTCTGCTATATCCCACTGGGAGTGTAATTTCTTCTGCTGGCAGTGTTTACAAAGCTTATCTATAGCTTGGACCTGCGGCCACAAACTTTCAAAATAGGTTGGGATACCACATGCTAAATCAACTATTTCAAATACCAATATAAGGGTAAAGGAGTTACTTGTAAATAATTTAATACATTCCAGCAGGTAAAGTGGATCACTGGAAACAAATTAAAGGGGAGAAAATGTTTGAGTAAACTGTCCCTTTAATAATTGTAAGTTTTAATTTAGCTCTATTTTAAAGCGACAGTCAAGTTAAAAAAAAACAAAAAAAACTTTCATGATTCAAATAGGACATGTAATTTTAAACAACTTTCCAATTTACCTTTGTCACCAATTTTGCTTTGTTCCCTTGGTATTCTTAGTTGAAAGCTAAACCTAGGAGCTAATTTCTTAGACCTTGAAGGCCACCTCTAATATGAAAGCATTTTGAAAGTTTTTTTACCACTAGAGGGCGTTAGTTCATGTGTTTCATATAGATAACCTTGAGCTCACGCACGTGAAGCTCCTAGGAGTGAGCACTGATTGGCTAAAATGCAAGTCTCAAAAAAATTGAAATAAGGGGGCAGTTTGCAGAGGCATAGATACAAGGTAATTACAGAGGTAAAAAGTGTATTAATATAACTGTTGGTTATGCAAAACTAGGGAATGGCTAATAAAGGGATTATCTACGATTTTAAACAACAAAAATTCTGTTGTTGACTGTCCCTTTAATTATATTAAAGTTAGGGGTGTTATGGTTAGGGGTTAATAGTTTAATTTAGGTTGTTGAGATGTAGGGGGCTGGCGGTTTAGGGGTTAATAGGTTTATTTAGTTAATAATTGTAAGTTTAATTCAGCTCTATTTTAATTATGTTAAAGTTAGGGTGTGTTAGGGTTAGGGGTTAATAGTTTAATTTAGGTTGTTGCAATGTGGGGGGCTGGCGGTTTAGAGGTTAATAGGTTTTTCTCTTGTTAGGTGTATCCAGTCCACAGATCATCCATTACTTGTGGGATATTCTCCTTCCCAACAGGAAGTTGCAAGAGGATCACCCACAGCAGAGCTGCTATATAGCTCCTCCCCTAACTGCCATACCCAGTCATTCTCTTGCAAGCTCTCAACATAGCTGGAGGTAGTAAGAGGAAAGTGGTAAAATATAGTTAGTTTTTTCTTCAATCAAAAGTTTATTGTTTTTAAATGGTACCGGAGTTGTGCTATTTTATCTCAGGCAGCATTTAGAAGAAGAATCTGCCTGCGTTTTTCTATGATCTTAGCAGAAGTAACTAAGATCCACTGCTGTTCTCACATATGTCTGAGGAGTGAGGTAACTTCAGAGGGAGAATGGCATGCAGGGTATCCTGCAATAAGGTATGTGCAGTTAAGTTTTTCTAGGGATGGAATTTGCTAGAAAATGCTGCTGATACCGGATTAATGTAAGTTAAAGCCTAAATACAGTGATTTAATAGCGACTAGTATCAGGCTTGCTATCAGAGGTATATACTCTGATTAATGTGCAATATAAAACGTTTGCTGGCATGTTTAATCATTTTTATATATGCTTTGGTGATAAAACTTATTGGGGCCTAGTTTTTTCCACATGGCTGGCTTTATTTTTGCCTAGAAACTGAGGCTTTCCACTGTTATAGTATAAAAGTTACAGTTGGTGCAGTTAAAATTACAAACTGTGACATTCAGCTTCCCTGCATGCTATAGGACATCTCTAAAGGGCTCAACAGGCTTCAAAAGTAGGAGCTGTGGCAGTTGTTATGACTGTTTAAAAAACATATTTTTCGTTTTGTTAATCTGTTTTTTGTATTAAGGGGTTAATCATACATTTGCAAGTGGGTGCAAATGCTCTGCTAACTTGTTACATACACTGTAAAAATTTCGTTAGTTTAACTGCCTTTTTTCACTGTTATTTCAAATTTTGGCAAAATTTGTTTCTCTTAAAGGCACAGTAACGTTTTTTTTATATTGCTTGTTAACTTGATTTAAAGTGTTTTCCAAGCTTGCTAGTCTCATTGCTAGTCTGTATAAACATGTCTGACATAGAGGAAACTCCTTGTTCATTATGTTTAAAAGCCATGGTGGAACCCCATAGGAGAATGTGTACTAAATGTATTGATTTCACTTTAAACATTAAAGATCAGCTGTTATCTTTAAAAGAATTATCACCAGAGGATTCTGACGAGGGGGAAGTTATGCCGACTAACTCTCCCCACGTGTCGGACCCTTTGACTCCCGCTCAAGGGACTCACGCTAAAATGGCGCCAAGTACATCAAAGACGCCCATAGCGATTACTTTGCAGAACATGGCGGCAATCATGGATAATACCCTGTCAGCGGTATTAGCCAGACTGCCTGAATTCAGAGGAAAGCGCGATAGCTCTGGGGTTAGACGTACTACAGAGCGCACAGATGTTTTAAGGCCCATGTCTGATACTGCGTCACAATATGCAGAAGCTGAGGAAGAGCTTCAGTCTGTGGGTGACATCTCTGACTCGGGGAAACCTGATTCAGATATGTCTATTTTTAAATTTAAGCTTGAGAACCTCCGGGTGTTGCTTGGAGAGGTTTTAGCTGCTCTGAATGATTGTGACACAATTGCAGTGCCAGAGAAATTGTGTAGACTGGATAAATACTACGCGGTGCCGGTGTGTACTAACGTTTTTTCCAATACCTAAAAGGTTTACAGAAATTATTACTAAGGAGTGGGACAGACCCGGTGTGCCGTTTTCCCCCCCTCCTATTTTTAGAAAAATGTTTCCAATAGACGCCACCACACGGGACTTAAGGCAGGCGGTCCCTAAGGTGGAGGGAGCAGTTTCTACTTTAGCAAAGCGTACCACTATCCCTGTCGAGGACAGTTGTGCTTTTTCAGATCCAATGGATAAAAAATTAGAAGGTTACCTTAAGAAAATGTTTATTCAACAAGGTTTTATCCTGCAGCCCCTTGTATGCATTGCTCCTGTCACTGCTGCTGCGGCGTTCTGGTTTGAGTCTCTGGAAGAGGCCTTTCAGACAGCTACTCCTTTGACTGAAATACTTGACAAGCTTAGAACACTTAAGCTAGCTAATTCTTTTGTTACTGATGCCATTGTTCATTTGACTAAACTAACGGCTAAGAATTCTGGATTCGCCATCCAGGCGCATAGGGCGCTATGGCTTAAATCTTGGTCAGCGGACGTGACTTCAAAGTCTAAATTACTTAACATTCCCTTCAAGGGGCAGACCCTATTCGGGCCTGGTTTGAGGGAAATTATTGCTGACATTACTGGAGGTAAGGGTCATACCCTTCCTCCGGACAGGGCCAAATCAAGGGCCAAACAGTCTAATTTTCGTGCCTTTCGAAACTTCAAGGCAGGTGCAGCATCAACTTCCTCTGCTACAAAACAAGAGGGAACTTTTGCGCAATCCAAGCAGGCCTGGAAATCTAACCAGGCCTGGAGCAAAGGCAAGCAGGCCAGAAAGCCTGCTGCTGCCTCTAAGACAGCATGAAGGAACGGCCCCCTATCTGGCAACGGATCTAGTAGGGGGCAGACTTTCTCTCTTCACCCAGGCGTGGGCAAGAGATGTTCAGGATCCCTGGGCGTTGGAGATCATATCTCAGGGATATCTTCTGGACTTCAAAGCTTCCCCCCCCACAAGGGAGATTTCACCTTTCGAGATTATCTGTAAACCAGATAAAGAAAGAGGCATTCTTACGCTGTGTGCAAGACCTCCTAATAATGGGAGTGATCCATCCAGTTCCACAGATGGAACAAGGACAGGGATTTTATTCAAATCTGTTTGTGGTTCCCAAAAAAGAGGGAACCTTCAGACCAATTTTGGATCTAAAGATCTTAAACAAATTCCTCAGAGTTCCATCATTCAAAATGGAAACTATTCGGACAATCCTACCTATGATCCAGGAGGGTCAGTACATGACCACAGTGGATTTGAAGGATGCTTACCTTCACATACCGATTCACAAAGATCATCATCGGTTCCTAAGGTTTGCCTTTCTAGACAGGCATTACCAGTTTGTGGCACTTCCCTTCGGGTTAGCTACAGCCCCAAGAATTTTTACAAAGGTTCTGGGGTCTCTTCTGGCAGTCCTAAGACCACGGGGCATAGCAGTGGCCCCTTATCTAGACGACATCCTGATACAGGCGTCAAACTTCCAAATTGCCAAATCTCATACGGACATAGTGTTGGCATTTCTGAGGTCGCATGGGTGGAAAGTGAACGAGGGAAAGAGTTCTCTATCACCCCTCACAAGGGTTTCCTTCCTAGGAACTCTGATAGATTCTGTAGAAATGAAAATTTACCTGACGGAGTCCAGGTTATCAAAGCTTCTAAATTCCTGCCGTGTTCTTCACTACATTCCGCGCCCTTCGGTGGCTCAGTGCATGGAAGTGATCGGCTTAATGGTAGCGGCGATGGACATAGTGCCATTTGCGCGCCTACATCTCAGACCGCTGCAATTATGCATGCTCAGTCAGAGGAATGGGGATTACACAGATTTGTCCCCTCTGCTAAATCTGGATCAAGAGACCAGAGATTCTCTTCTCTGGTGGCTATCTCGGGTCCATCTGTCCAAAGGTATGACCTTTCGCAGGCCAGATTGGACAATTGTAACAACAGATGCCAGCCTTCTAGGTTGGGGTGCAGTCTGGAATTCCCTGAAGGCTCAGGGATCGTGGACTCAGGAGGAGAAACTCCTCCCAATAAATATTCTGGAGTTAAGAGCAATATTCAATGCTCTTCTAGCTTGGCCTCAGTTAGCAACCCTGAGGTTCATCAGATTTCAGTCGGACAACATCACGACTGTGGCTTACATCAACCATCAAGGGGGGACCAGGAGCTCCCTAGCGATGTTAGAAGTCTCCAAGATAATTCGCTGGGCAGAGACTCACTCTTGCCATCTATCAGCGATCCATATCCCAGGTGTAGAGAACTGGGAGACGGATTTTCTAAGTCGTCAGACTTTTCATCCGGGGGAGTGGGAACTCCATCCGGAGGTGTTTGCTCAATTGGTTCATCGTTGGGGCACACCAGAATTGGATCTCATGGCGTCTCGCCAGAACGCCAAGCTTCCTTGTTACGGATCCAGGTCCAGGGACCCAGAAGCGACCCTGATAGATGCTCTAGCAGCACCGTGGTTCTTCAACCTGGCTTATGTGTTTCCACCGTTTCCTCTGCTCCCTCGACTGATTGCCAAAATCAAACAGGAGAGAGCATCGGTGATCTTGATTGCGCCTGCGTGGCCACGCAGGACCTGGTATGCAGACCTGGTGGACATGTCATCCTTTCCACCTTGGCCTCTGCCTCTGAGACAAGACCTTCTACTACAAGGTCCTTTCAATCATCCAAATCTAATTTCTCTGAGACTGACTGCCTGGAGATTGAACGCTTGATTTTATCAAGGCGTGGCTTCTCCGAGTCAGTCATTGATACCTTAATACAGGCACGAAAGCCTGTAACCAGGAAAATCTATCATAAGATATGGCGCAAATATCTTCATTGGTGTGAATCCAAGAATTACTCATGGAGTAAGGTAAGGATTCCTAGGATATTGTCCTTTCTCCAAGAGGGTTTGGATAAAGGATTATCAGCTAGGTCTTTAAAGGGACAGATTTCTGCTCTGTCTATCCTTTTGCACAAGCGTCTGGCAGAAGTTCCAGACGTCCAGGCATTTTGTCAGGCTTTGGTTAGAATTAAGCCTGTGTTTAAACCTGTTGCTCCTCCATGGAGCTTAAACTTGGTTCTTAAGGTTCTTCAAGGAGTTCCGTTTGAACCCCTTCATTCCATTGATATCAAACTTTTATCTTGGAAAGTTCTGTTTTTGATGGCTATTTCCTCGGCTCGTAGAGTCTCTGAGTTATCAGCTTTACAATGTGATTCTTCTTATCTGATTTTCCATACAGATAAAGTAGTTCTGAGTACAAAACCTGGGTTTTTACCTAAGGTAGTTTCCAACAAGAATATCAATCAAGAGATTGTTGTTCAATCATTGTGTCCTAATCCTTCTTCAAAGAAGGAACGTCTTTTACATAATTTGGACGTAGTCCGTGCTTTAAAGTTTTACTTACAAGCGACTAAAGATTTTCGTCAAACATCTTCCCTGTTTGTTGTTTACTCTGGACAGAGGAGAGGTCAAAAGGCTTCGGCAACCTCTCTTTCTTTTTGGCTTCGGAGCGTAATACGCTTAGCCTATAAGACTGCTGGACAGCAGCCCCCTGAAAGGATTACAGCTCATTCTACTAGAGCTGTGGCTTCCACCTGGGTCTTTAAAAATGAGGCTTCTGTTGAACAGATTTGCAAAGCGGCGACTTGGTCTTTGCTTCATACCTTTTCAACATTTTACAAATTTGATACTTTTGCTTCTTCGGAGGCTATTTTTGGGAGAAAGGTTCTACAGGCAGTGGTCCATTCCGTTTAAGTACCTGCCTTGTCCCTCCCTTCATCCGTGTACTTTAGCTTTGGTATTAGTATCCCACAAGTAATGGATGATCCGTGGACTGGATACACCTAACAAGAGAAAACATAATTTATGCTTGCCTGATAAATTTATTTCTCTTGTGGTGTATCCAGTCCACGGCCCGCCCTGTCCTTTTAAGGCAGGTCTAAATTTTAAACTACAGTCACCACTGCACCCTATGGTTTCTCCTTTCTCGGCTAGTTTTGGTCGAATGACTGGCTATGGCAGTTAGGGGAGGAGCTATATAGCAGCTCTGCTGTGGGTGATCCTCTTGCAACTTCCTGTTGGGAAGGAGAATATCCCACAAGTAATGGATGATCCGTGGACTGGATACACCACAAGAGAAATAAATTTATCAGGTAAGCATAAATTATGTTATTTAGTGGAAGTGATGTGGGAGGCCAGAGGTTTAGGGGTTAATAGCTTTATTTAGTTGTGGCGATGTTGGGGAGCGGGCGAAATAGGGGTTAATAGATTTATTATAGGGTGGGCGATGTTGGGGTGCGGCGGAATAGGGGTTAATAACTTTAGTATAGTGGCGGCGATATCGGGAGTTGCAGATTAGGGGTTAATAACTTAGGCAGGCGTCTGCGATGTCAGGGGCAGCAGATTAGGGGTGTTTAGACGTAGGGTTTATGTTAGTGGTGTTAGTTTCAGTGCTCGTTTTTGGTGCGGTATGGAGCTTAAAAACCCTATATTGCACACACAAGCCTGGTTTTTAAAACTTGTAATGGCAGCGCTATAGGGGATTAAATAACGCCACTTTTGTTGCGTTCGTTAATTTCTCTATCGCTCAAAACTCGGAATCTAGCTGATTGTGAGCTATGGAGATGTGGTGATTAAAGGGATATTCCAGCCAAAATTGGAAACCATTTGGTGCATTTCGGTATTGAACAGAAGCAATTTTGTGATATACATGCATTAGCAAGAATGCTTCTAATAAAAGCTATAGCTGTTTCAAAAGTGTATTTAAGTATGCACTGTGCACCAGCATTTTAAACGCAACACTTGTTCTGAGAGCCTAAGGAGCTTGTTCTATCTGGTAATGTCTCAATTTGTTAATTGCTGACATGATACAAGCCCGACTGATGATCTGAGCAGCTACATTTTTTAAAATGTGAGTGCAGTGAAAATATCTAGCTATGCTTCACATGCACATTCAGAGAAAAATGTTGACACTAAAACAGTTAGTGCAAATATGTTTCTATTCAAAGATGCAATAAATCTATGTGCATTTATATTTTGACTGGAATGTCCCTTTAATACCATGTGTGTTCGATTCTCATTAGCTTGGTTACCATAGAGGCCATAGTATATACACACAAAAACTATTCATGCTTAACACAATGCAGTGTGATCTACATACACATATACGGATACAGTATATTACACGAAGTACAGACCCACACAATATTTATAACCCAATCCCTCAATGTTTCCCCAGTAATATACTTTGGCTCAGAAACATCCAGGTCCCAAAATAAAAATTAAGCTCCAATTGGAATAATATGACACATCAGAACCTCTTAAGCGCGAGTCATTGAAATGGACACCACCCTGCTCAGATGTGTTTCAGACAGTGAAATGAAGCCAGGGAGTCTCATTCTGTGCAGTCTTGATTTGAGGCATAGTACTGCAGTGTTGGAATTCTATTTTGGTATATTAGAATTGAATGATTCAGCCCAGTAAGGCTAAACTTTATAGTGTTAGGACCAGTCTATTTTCGGACACCTTGTAAGTGGTGACTGGTTGAGCAGAATATGGCCATATTGTGCTACTAAGATTCCAACTTTATTTAAAAAAAAATTGTAGGCAATTTTTCGCTGCATTTTAAAATATGTGGTCTCATTTGTGTGGATGTGTGCCAATACTTTTTTGTCTTGTATTAAAGGGACACTCAATCAAATTTAAACTTTCATGAATCAGATAGAGCATTCCATTTTAAACAACTTTCCAATTTATTTCCATTAACAAAATGTGCACAGTCTTTTTATATTTAAACTTTTTGAGTCACCAGCTCCTACTGAGCATGTGCAAGAATAAGTGTGTATGCGTTTGTGAATGGCTGATGGCTGTCACATGGTACGTGCATGCATTTGTGAATGGCTGATGGCTGTCACATGGTACAGGGGTAGTGGAAATAGACATAACTTTTAAAATTGTCAGAAAAAAAATCTACTACTCATTTAAAGTTCAGACTAAGTGCTATTACATTGTCTTGCTATCTTGCATTTGTTGATTATGCAAATCTACTGTGTTGACTGGTCCTTTAACCTTGGTCATTTTGGCAACACTCCCACAATATGTGTACTAATATATAAGTTTGTGTTAGGTGTGCTTAACCAAAAAAAAACCTTGAAATGGATGTTTGAATCATTAGCAAACTGATATTGCCTGTTGGCCACCTCTACAAGAAAAGGCAATAAAGTGAACATTGGAGTTTTACCTGCAAATAATTATATTCTAGTGTAGATTTATGATTATTCTTCAGATTCACATAACCACCATGGCCCTCAGACCCAAGCGTTTTAGGACCGCCCAAATGTGCGTGTCATCAAAGCTGACCAATCCTTGCGCAACGAACACTCGTGTCAGATGACCCACAAGCTGCCGTATAGATACGGAACAAACACATCTCAAAATGGACTCCTCCTCTCACTAGAGTGTAAACGTAATGTTATCGTAGGAGACATACAAATTCAAAGTTAAAGGTTAATTGGATGACAGCTACAATAGTAGACACAATGGTGATGGCCACATAATCTGCAGCAAAAATAAGATGTGGCCGTGCATTACGTAATATAATATGCAGAAGTAGTTCTGATCAAGAAAATCTGAATGGTTCCAGACAAACGGAACTAAAATTGTCTCTCCATGGAAGATTGGTTTGCAGCACTCCCACCTGGATAGGTGGGGGAAGTTTGGAGACTCAAGGACAATGGACTATACTACTCGGCATTCTCTCCTCTAGAGGTATCCACTTTGCAAAATGTGATACATTGAAATTACTATGTTATGTAATGATGTTATTAATTTGCCTGTTCTTATTGTTCTCATGGTCATTTATCTAAATAAAAAAATATATTTAAAAAAAAAAAAAAAGAAAAGAAAATCTGAATGGTAAATAACTAAAACTTAAAAGATGTCGGGTGTAATCTTATAGATTCAAATATGTGCAAATTACAAAAAAAAAAATACTTGAGGAAAATACGTGGGCTACTAAATAAAACCCAGTGTGTGACCCATTGAATGGGTATACAATGTGATGTTACCAAGTAGACAATGGCAACAATAGAGTAAAAAACAATGAATGGATTGGTGTAATGTGTACAATAAAAAATAAAAATATATATTGGGGTAATGACAGTGAATATATTAGCGTGATTAATTACAATAGTGTAAATATATAAAATTATATAATTTAAATAAGTAAAGTGTGATGTTTATTCTATATGGTGTTTTGGCTTATAAATAAATACAACCTACTGGGGGGCAGAGCCAACTTTGGAACCAGACGGTCGCACATCCCAACAGCTCTGACCATAATGCATATAAAAAAGTAATTTGGCGACCGTCTGTGTTACACAGATTTTTCTATTTAGCTAATATTGCAGTCTAGAGAGCACAGCCGTTTTTAGAAGCTGATCTTAAGGAGTGTGATCCTACATACACGGAGTTTCTCAGGACTATTGCGTTCAGCACAGAGCCAGGGGCAGCCATCTTGCGGCCTAGGCGGCACTTCCAACAGACAGCAAGTTTGCCCAGAAACTATTATTTCTAACCTTCGATTAGGGACTTACCTTCCTATCTAATAATGGAGGCTGCAGATCAGATTGTAGAGCAGATGCATACCTTTTTGGACGGGTGCAGAGTTTTGCTCGAACACCAAATTGCCAGAAAGCCTCAGCAGACAGCACCGGTGCTCACAGCACACGCCGCTCACTCACTCGTACCCATAGCAACTCCAGAGAACAGGAGAGTTGTAAGCTCACAGTGTCCGCCACTTGCTTGGGCCAGAAGAGCAGTAACACGGACTGATTCTTACCTCACATCCCCAGAGTTGTCCTCTCTGTCAAGTGGCCTTTCCCAGCATCGCCTACATTTTAAGGACCAGACTTACAACCCCACATATGAGCCCACTCGTAAGGCTAACGTCAGACCCACCACGTTTGGCGACACGTACATCATAGCTTGTTGTTCTCATGGGGCTGCGAGATGAAACTGGCAGGCACGAGCCCAGCTCAGCATCAGTACCGGTGACTATTCAAAGCGGCTATTAATACCAGATTCAGAGATAACGATCCCTAGAGGCATTGGATAAAGGGTCAGTCCTGCATATCTCCAAGCCCCCTACACTCTCTGCAGACTGTTAAGGGACGTTGGCTACGATGGAGACTTATCTGATTATTTCTGGACTGTCCAGGTTAAGCTGGGTAGACATTTATACTTGCTTAAAGCTATGTTCTATTTTAAGCTATGTTCTATTTTAGTATTTTTGCAATTTTCCCTTCCAGCTCTTTGACGTTTAAGCTCCTGGCCACTGTTGCAGCTACATCTGTATTTCTATGCCTAATTATATACTCAAACTATATTCAAACTGTTATAGATGTTTAGGGATTTAGTGTTCTACACTGTTTATTCTCAATAATGTTGAAAATAACTTCTAAATAATTATATAGCACCATCTGCTTATCAATGTGCTGTACCACAATATCGGTTTACAGTTAGCATTAAGCCTGTATGTCATGTCACGTATGAGTTTTTATAATATTATAGAATTAGACACACTAGAGAAAGCTGATGCTGAGAATTGAAGCTATACCCATGACTTTGCCTGCGGTTTAGACATAGGGCCCGTGTCTGAATGGCAGAGCTTACATTTATGGGTATGTGGAGCAGCCTTATCCTCTGGTTTCACTTCTACCTTTCACTTTTAATATAATGCCTGATTAACAGCTATTCCTCATGGTTTGGCGTTATTTCTATCTATAAATAGCCACATGTGCCTAAAAGTAAAGGATTTAATCTCTTCCCAGGCCATATCGAGAGACAGAGCATTCACATGGCACCTAGAAGTTAATTATTGGATTGTCTCAAGTTGGTGTCTGTAGCTATAAAGCATAATCCTGCTATTGATTCAATATATACTGTATGCATTACATTTCATGTTTAAATCCTTCATGCTATTGTCTTATATGATGAGGGCAATTTTATATATATATTTTTTTTTTTCTTGTTTTATTGCTTCTAAATTGCAAAATAACTTAGAAAATGTATGGTTAGGTCCCCACAGTGTTATCAGTGCAGGCTGGACCTGCTCTGCTTCTAGTGGTTACAATCTTCTCTACCATACTGTGCATTAAGGCTTCCTAGACTCTATCACATCAGATAATACTCGCCCAACAAGAATTAGTCTCTTTTTATGTGTGTTCTTAATAACACCTAATGCGCTCTTGGAATTTCTCATATAGCAATGTTGCCTGGCCACACTAAAGCCTGTTTGTTACGAGTTATATATTTATGGCTTAACTAACCCCCCCCCCCCCACCCCCCCATATGTTAATGTACCTTCTAGATTAGGAGGGCTATCTACGCGGCTTCTCTTGTCTATGCCGCACCCTATACCTATGCTGAACAGCAGCCCCTGTCCATATAATATCTCTGTATACCAGACCCAAGAGGGTCTTGCTGTGTTCTATTTGGGGTAGACAAATTAAGTCCACTATACTATAGTTTCACTAAAATAGCATACTAACTACAAACTAATACCGCACCTTCACTACATTTTTACTAGGAGCTATTCCTTTCCCCATAGTGTTGACTTAAATCTATCAACTTCTTATTATGTAACATGTTCAGCCTCACTTACAAATTGAGTTAAAAGTCATAAGTCTAGCAATTTAAAGTTAATCCTATTTATACATCATAAAAACTGGTTTTACTGTATTATTATGTAACATGTCTAGCCTCATTTACAAAGTTAAAACTGTTTTACTGTATTATTAGTTATTAGCCATAACATCATGAAAATATAAAATTTGAGGTGAATGTTAAGGGATCCATAAGTGATCTCTCCTATTTTAGGCAGCCTTCTTCAAATGCTTATTTCTCCTGTTAAGTGTAGTCAGTCCACGGGTCATCATTACTTCTGGGATATTAACTCCTCCCCAACAGGAAGTGCAAGAGGATCACCCAAGCAGAGCTGCTATATAGCTCCTCCCCTCTACGTCACACCCAGTTATTCTCTTGCACCCAACTAATAGATAGGATGTGTGAGAGGACTGTGGTGATTATACTTAGTTTTTATATCTTCAATCAAAAGTTTGTTATTTTAAAACAGCACCGGAGTGTGTTGTTCCTTCTCAGGTAGAATTTGAAGAAGAATCTACCTGAGTTTTTGGATGATTTTAGCCGGCGTAGCTAAGATTCATTTTGCTGTTCTCGGCCATTCTGAGGGGTGAGGTAAACTTCAGATCAGGGGACAGCGGGCAGGTTCACCTGCAAAGAGGTATGTTGCCAATACCGATATAATGTAAGTTCAGCCTTAAATGCAGTAGTAGCAACTGGTATCAGGCTGTTATGTATATATGTTTACACTTCAGTATTCTGGGGAATGGCACTTCATGGGTTAATACTATATGCATATAACTTTTAGCCTAACTTGCAGTGGGAACGTCTAGCAACAGGCTGTTTAATGACATTTCATGTTATTTGATTTTAAACGTTTTTCTGGCATGTTAAATCGTTTAATTATCTGAGGTACTGGGTGAAAAATTGTTTTGGGCACTGTTTTTCCACTTGGCTGTCGTTTATTTTAATTTAAGACAGTTTACTGAACTTCCCTCACTGCTGTGTGTGAGGGGGAGGGGCCTATTTTGGCGCTTTTGCTACGCATCAGAAATTCAGTCACAAGTCTGTTTCTCTCCCTGCATGATCCGGATCGTCTCTAGAGCTCAAGGGTCTTCAAAAATTATTTTGAGGGAGGTAATCACTCACAGCAGACCTGTGAGATTGTGCTTTGACTGTGATAAAAAAAAAAAAATTCTGCTATTAAGGGTTAGTTATCCATTGCTAATGGGGGCAATCCTTTGCTAAATTTATGCTTTACCAGGAAAAATTTGGTTTTTATAATTTCTCCGGTTCATTGTTATTCAACTGTCATAGTTTTTTTCTGTGCTTCTTAAAGGCACAGTGCGTTTTTCATATTACTTGTAAATTGAGTTGAAAAGTATTTCCAAGCTTGCTAGTTTAATTGCTAGTTTGTTAAACATGTCTGACTCAGAGGAATATCTCTGTGCTATATGTGCAAAAGCCAAGGTGGAGCCCAATAGAAATGTATGTACTAATTGCATTGATGCTACTTTAAATAAAAGTCAATCTGTACAAATTGAACATCATTCACCAAACAACGAGGGGGAAGTTATGCCGACTAACTTGCCTCACGTGTCAGTACCTGCATCTCCCGCTCGGGAGGTGCGTGATATTGTAACGCCGAGTACTTCAGGGCGGCCATTACAAATCACACTACAGGACATGGCTAATGTTATGACTGAAGTTTTGTCTAAATTACCAGAACTTAGAGGTAAGCGAGATCACTCTGGGGTGAGAACAGAGTGCGCTGATAATGTTAGGGCCATGTCAGATACTGCGTCACAATTTGCAGAACATGAGGACGGAGAGCTTCAATCTGCAGGTGACGGATCTGATCCAAATAGAGTGGATTCAGACATTTCAAATTTTAAGTTTAAACTAGAAAACCTCTGTGTACTGCTAGGGGAGGTATTAGCGGCTCTGAATGATTGTAACACCGTTGCAATCCCAGAGAAATTATGTAGGCTGGATAGATACTATGCAGTACCAGCGAGTACTGACGTATTTCCTATACCTAAGAGGCTTACAGAGATAATTACTAAGGAGTGGGATAGGCCCGGTGTACCCTTTTCCCCCCCTCCTGTATTTAGAAAAATGTTTCCAATAGACGCCACCACACGGGACTTATGGCAGATGGTCCCTAAGGTGGAGGGAGCGGTTTCTACTCTGGCTAAGCGTACCACTATCCCGGTGGAGGATAGCTGTGCCTTTTCAGATCCAATGGATAAAAAATTAGAGGGTTACCTTAAGAAAATGTTTGTTCAACAAGGTTTTATATTGCAACCCCTTGCATGTATTGCGTCTGTCACGGCTGCGGCCGCATTTTGGTCCGAGTCTCTGGAAGAGACTCTTGACTCAATAACCATAGACGAGATTTCAAATAAGCTTAAAACCCTTAAGCTAGCTAATTCATTTATTTCAGATGCCGTAGTACATTTAACCAAACTTACGGCTAAGAATTCCGGATTCGCCATTCAGGCACGTAGAGCACTGTGGCTAAAATCCTGGTCAGCTGATGTTACTTCTAAATCTAAATTACTTAACATACCTTTCAAAGGGCAGACCTTATTCGGGCCCGGTTTGAAAGAAATTATCGCTGACATTACAGGAGGTAAAGGCCATGCCCTGCCTCAAGACAGAGCCAAACCTAGGGCTAGACAGTCTAATTTTCGTGCCTTTCGTAACTTCAAGGCAGGAGCAGCATCAACTTCCTCTGCACCAAAACAGGAAGGAGCTGTTGCTCGCTACAGACAAGGCTGGAAACCTAACCAGTCCTGGAACAAGGGCAAGCAGGCCAGAAAACCTGCTGCTGCCCCTAAGACAGCATGAATTGAGGGCCCCCGATCCGGGAACGGATCTAGTGGGGGGCAGACTTTCTCTCTTCGCCCAGGCTTGGGCAAGAGATGTCCAGGATCCCTGGGCGTTAGAGATCATATCTCAGGGATATCTTCTGGACTTCAAAATCTCTCCCCCAAAAGGGAGATTTCATTTTTCAAGGTTGTCAACAAACCAAATAAAGAAAGAGGCGTTTCTACGCTGTGTACAAGATCTTTTGCTAATGGGAGTGATCCACCCGGTTCCGCGGTCGGAGCACGGACAGGGGTTTTACTCAAATCTGTTTGTGGTTCCCAAGAAAGAAGGAACCTTCAGACCAATCTTGGATTTAAAGATCTTAAACAAATTCCTAAGAGTTCCATCGTTCAAAATGGAAACTATTCGGACAATCTTACCCATGATCCAAAAGGGTCAGTACATGACCACAGTGGATTTAAAGGACGCTTACCTTCACATACCGATTCACAAAGATCATTACCGGTATCTAAGGTTTGCCTTCCTAGACGGGCATTACCAGTTTGTAGCTCTTCCATTCGGATTGGCTACGGCTCCAAGAATCTTCACAAAGGTTCTGGGCGCTCTTCTGGCGGTACTAAGACCACGAGGAATTTCGGTGGCTCCGTACCTAGACGACATTCTGATACAAGCGTCAAGCTTTCAAACTGCCAAGTCTCATACAGAGTTAGTACTGGCATTTCTAAGGTCGCATGGGTGGAAGGTGAACGAAGAGAAAAGTTCTCTCTTTCCACTCACAAGAGTTCCCTTCTTGGGGACTCTTATAGATTCTGTAGAAATGAAGATCTACCTGACAGAAGGCAGGTTAACAAAGCTTCAAAATGCTTGCCGTGTCCTTCATTCCATTCAACACCCGTCAGTGGCTCAATGCATGGAGGTAATCGGCTTAATGGTAGCGGCAATGGACATAGTACCCTTTGCACGCCTACATCTCAGACCGCTGCAATTGTGCATGCTAAGTCAGTGGAATGGGGATTACTCAGATTTGTCCCCTACTCTGAATCTGGATCAAGAGACCAGAAATTCTCTTCTATGGTGGCTTTCTCGGCCACATCTGTCCAGGGGGATGCCATTCAGCAGACCAGATTGGACAATTGTAACAACAGACGCCAGCCTACTAGGTTGGGGCGCTGTCTGGAATTCCCTGAAGGCTCAGGGATCATGGACTCAGGAGGAGAGTCTCCTTCCAATAAACATTCTGGAATTGAGAGCAGTTCTCAATGCCCTTCTGGCTTGGCCTCAGTTAACAACTCGGGGGTTCATCAGGTTTCAGTCGGACAACATCACGACTGTAGCTTACATCAACCATCAAGGAGGGACAAGAAGCTCCCTAGCGATGATGGAAGTATCAAAGATAATTCGCTGGGCAGAGTCTCACTCTTGCCACCTGTCAGCGATCCACATTCCTGGAGTGGAGAACTGGGAGGCGGATTTCCTAAGTCGTCAGACTTTTCATCCGGGGGAGTGGGAACTTCATCCGGAGGTCTTTGCCCAAATACTTCGACTTTGGGGCAAACCAGAGCTAGATCTCATGGCGTCTCGCCAGAACGCCAAGCTTCCTTGTTACGGGTCCAGGGACCCGGGAGCGGTCCTGGTAGATGCTTTGACAGCACCTTGGACCTTCGGGATGGCCTATGTGTTTCCACCCTTCCCGATGCTTCCTCGATTGATTGCCAGGATCAAACAGGAGAGAGCATCGGTGATTCTAATAGCGCCTGCGTGGCCACGCAGGACCTGGTATGCAGATCTAGTGGACATGTCATCCTGTCCACCTTGGTCTCTGCCTCTGAGACAAGACCTTCTAATTCAGGGTCCTTTCAAACATCAAAATCTAATTTCTCTGAAGCTGACTGCTTGGAAATTGAACGCTTGATTTTATCAAAGCGTGGATTTTCGGAGTCAGTAATTGATACCTTAATACAGGCTAGGAAACCTGTTACCAGAAAGATTTACCATAAAATATGGCGTAAATACTTACATTGGTGCGAATCCAAGAGTTACTCATGGAGTAAGGTTAGGATTCCTAGGATATTGTCTTTTCTACAAGAGGGTTTAGAAAAGGGTTTATCTGCTAGTTCCTTAAAGGGACAGATCTCAGCTCTGTCCATTCTTTTACACAAACGTCTGTCAGAAGTTCCAGACGTTCAGGCTTTTTGCCAGGCTTTGGCCAGGATTAAGCCTGTGTTTAAAACTGTTGCTCCACCATGGAGCTTAAATTTAGTTCTTAACGTTTTACAGGGTGTTCCGTTTGAACCCCTTCATTCCATTGATATTAAATTGTTATCTTGGAAAGTTCTGTTTTTAATGGCTATTTCCTCGGCTCGTAGAGTCTCTGAGTTATCAGCCTTACATTGTGATTCTCCGTATCTGATTTTTCATTCAGATAAGGTAGTTCTGCGTACTAAACCTGGGTTCTTACCTAAGGTTGTCACTAACAAGAATATCAATCAAGAGATTGTTGTTCCATCATTGTGTCCTAACCCTTCTTCAAAGAAGGAACGACTTCTGCACAATCTAGATGTAGTCCGTGCCCTGAAATTTTATTTACAGGCAACTAAAGATTTTCGCCAAACTTCTTCCCTGTTTGTCGTTTATTCTGGACAGAGGAGAGGTCAAAAAGCTTCTGCTACCTCTCTCTCTTTTTGGCTTCGTAGCATAATACGTTTAGCCTATGAGACTGCTGGACAGCAGCCTCCTGAAAGAATTACAGCTCATTCTACTAGAGCTGTGGCTTCCACTTGGGCCTTTAAGAATGAGGCATCTGTTGAACAGATTTGCAAGGCTGCAACTTGGTCTTCTCTTCATACTTTTTCCAAATTTTACAAATTTGACACTTTTGCTTCTTCGGAGGCTGTTTTTGGGAGAAAGGTTCTTCAGGCAGTGGTCCCTTCCGTATAAAGATCCTGCCTGTCCCTCCCGTCATCCGTGTACTTTAGCTTTGGTATTGGTATCCCAGAAGTAATGATGACCCGTGGACTGACTACACTTAACAGGAGAAAACATAATTTATGCTTACCTGATAAATTCCTTTCTCCTGTAGTGTAGTCAGTCCACGGCCCGCCCTGTTTTTTATGGCAGGTCTAAATTTTTAAATTATACTCCAGTCACCACTGCACCCTATAGTTCTCCTTTCTCGTTTGGTTCTCGGTCGAATGACTGGGTGTGACGTAGAGGGGAGGAGCTATATAGCAGCTCTGCTTGGGTGATCCTCTTGCACTTCCTGTTGGGGAGGAGTTAATATCCCAGAAGTAATGATGACCCGTGGACTGACTACACTACAGGAGAAAGGAATTTATCAGGTAAGCATAAATTATGTTTTTTCCTTTTCATGGTTTGAGGTCTAAGTGAGACCTCCTACATTTGCAGAGATGGTTTCAGTTACCATAGGTATTTACCTGCTTTGTCTTTTAATAGTACAATTGATCTTATTAACCTCAGTTTACGCAGCCTATAATGTATACTGTATATGATACCTTATTATTGTAACTCTGCGTAGGTGATTGTACAATGCTCAATTGTTTGGCTTGTTTACCGACATTTTTCCCTCAATAAAAATTATTTAAAAAAATAATAATAAATACAACCTACCGTAATGATTGCAAACAATTCTAGATATGTATTGCTAGTATGTAAGAAAATAAACAATACAGCCTACCCAAAATAGGAAGTGGGCTGATGGGAGGATAACAATATGAACTATTAGTCTCAATCTTATTGATAAATTATGAGTACTAAACTATAATAATTAATAAACTACTGGGATTCAAGTAGATATGTGCATGATCGAAAAATTAGTTTCGGTTCGGATCGATTCAGAGTTTTTCGATTTTCGTTTCGGATCGATTAGAATTCGGGAAACTTCGAATGAATTCATTTCGGATTCGAAAAAATTCGGCTGGATTTGGTTCGGAAATTCGGAATTTCGGTATGTGTGCTGTGTATTAGACTAGTATTATGTACTGTATATTAGGTGTAACCCATAGCAGAGTGATAAAACCTAATATACTGTACAATACTAGTGTAATCCATGGCCATCCGAAATTACCGAATAAATCCGAACTAATTCGGATTTATTCGGTAAATTCGGCAGTATTTTAATTCGGAAATTCGGTCCGATCCGAATTTCCGAATCGAACAGAAACGAATTGCACATGTCTAGATTCAAGATATTTAAACCATAAATACTATATGTACCAATAACACATTGTGTTATATAAAAGCAGCCATATCCAAATTCTCATTAAGTCCCTCTGGTTGAAGTGTTTTTAGTTTTATAATCCAAAAGCATTTTCATTGTCTAAGTGTGAGAAAAGCGTTGGTTTGAAATCTAGATATTTGTTCTATAAGGATAACTTTCATCATATTTTTGTGTCCTTTATGCAAATGTGCACAATGTCTAGAGACACTGTGTGACATCAGATTTTTTGTAATGTTATAGGCATGTTTGCTCAACCTCCTCTTGACCTTTCTACAGGTGCCAATGTTTTGAACCCCACATTTACAATACAATAAATATATAACAAAGGTGGATTCACATGTCATATGCCCCCTAATGGGGAATTGGTCACCAGTCATATTTGATTTAAAAGATGATGCCCCATGTTCTATATAGCTGCACATGACGCAGTGTTTTCTAAAACATTTGGACACTTTGTTCCTTTCTTGGCTCTCATCTTTATTTTTATAATAAGAAGCTATTGTATGTTGGGGGTTTTTGTCCCTTACTGGGTGCCAAAGTGGTCTTTAAAGGGACAGTCTAGGCCAAAATAAACTTTCATGATTCAGATAGAGCATGTAATTTTAAACAATTTTCCAATTTACTTTTATCACCAATTTTGCTTTGTTATCTTGGTATTCTTAGTTGAAAGCTTAACCTAGGAGGTTCATATGCTAATTTCTTAGACCTTGAAGCCCACCTCTTTCAGATTACATTTTAACAGTTTTTCACCACTAAAGGGTGTTAGTTCACGTATTTCATATAGATAACACTGTGCTTGTGCACAAGAAGTTATCTCGGAGCAGGCACTGGTTGGCTAGACTGCAAGTCTGTCAAAAGAACTGAAAAACAGAATTTATGCTTACCTGATAAATTACTTTCTCCAACGGTGTGTCCGGTCCACGGCGTCATCCTTACTTGTGGGATATTCTCTTCCCCAACAGGAAATGGCAAAGAGTCCCAGCAAAGCTGGTCACATGATCCCTCCTAGGCTCCGCCCACCCCAGTCATTCGACCGACGGACAGGAGGAAATATATATAGGAGAAACCATATGATACCGTGGTGACTGTAGTTAGAGAAAATAATTCATCAGACCTGATTAAAAAACCAGGGCAGGCCGTGGACCGGACACACCGTTGGAGAAAGTAATTTATCAGGTAAGCATAAATTCTGTTTTCTCCAACATTGGTGTGTCCGGTCCACGGCGTCATCCTTACTTGTGGGAACCAATACCAAAGCTTTAGGACACGGATGAAGGGAGGGAGCAAATCAGGTCACCTAAATGGAAGGCACCACGGCTTGCAAAACCTTTCTCCCAAAAATAGCCTCCGAAGAAGCAAAAGTATCAAATTTGTAAAATTTGGCAAAAGTGTGCAGTGAAGACCAAGTCGCTGCATTACATATCTGGTCAACAGAAGCCTCGTTCTTGAAGGCCCATGTGGAAGCCACAGCCCTAGTGGAGTGAGCTGTGATTCTTTCAGGAGGCTGCCGTCCGGCAGTCTCATAAGCCAATCGGATAATGCTTTTAAGCCAAAAGGAAAGAGAGGTAGAAGTCGCTTTTTGACCTCTCCTTTTACCAGAATAAACAACAAACAAGGAAGATGTTTGTCTGAAATCTTTAGTAGCCTCTAAATAGAATTTTAGAGCACGGACTACGTCCAAATTGTGTAACAAACGTTCCTTCTTTGAAACTGGATTCGGACACAAAGAAGGTACAACTATCTCCTGGTTAATATTTTTGTTGGAAACAACTTTCGGAAGAAAACCAGGCTTAGTACGCAATACCACCTTATCTGCATGGAACACCAGATAGGGCGGAGAACACTGCAGAGCAGATAACTCTGAAACTCTTCTAGCAGAAGAAATTGCAACTAAAAACAAAACTTTCCAAGATAGTAACTTAATATCTATGGAATGTAAAGGTTCAAACGGAACCCCTTGAAGAACTGAAAGAACTAGATTTAGACTCCAGGGAGGAGTCAAAGGTCTGTAAACAGGCTTGATCCTAACCAGAGCCTGAACAAATGCTTGAACATCTGGCACGGCTGCCAGTCTTTTGTGAAGTAAAACAGATAAAGCAGAGATCTGTCCCTTTAGAGAACTTGCAGATAATCCTTTCTCCAAACCTTCTTGTAGAAAGGATAGAATCTTAGGAATTTTTATCTTGTTCCATGGGAATCCTTTAGATTCACACCAACAGATATATTTTTTCCATATTTTATGGTAAATTTTTCTAGTTACAGGCTTTCTAGCCTGAATCAGAGTATCTATTACCGAATCTGAAAACCCACGCTTTGATAAAATCAAGCGTTCAATCTCCAAGCCGTCAGTTGGAGGGAAACCAGATTCGGATGTTCGAATGGACCCTGAACAAGAAGGTCCTGTCTCAAAGGTAGCTTCCATGGTGGAGCCGATGACATATTCACCAGGTCTGCATACCAAGTCCTGCGTGGCCACGCAGGAGCTATCAAGATCACCGAGGCCCTCTCCTGATTGATCCTGGCTACCAGCCTGGGAATGAGAGGAAACGGTGGGAATACATAAGCTAGGTTGAAGGTCCAAGGTGCTACTAGTGCATCTACTAGAGTCGCCTTGGGATCCCTGGATCTGGACCCGTAGCAAGGAACCTTGAAGTTCTGACGAGACGCCATCAGATCCATGTCTGGAATGCCCCATAATTGAGTTATTTGGGCAAAGATTTCCGGATGGAGTTCCCACTCCCCCGGATGGAATGTCTGACGACTCAGAAAATCCGCTTCCCAATTTTCCACTCCTGGGATGTGGATCGCAGACAAGTGGCAGGAGTGATCCTCCGCCCATTGAATTATCTTGGTCACTTCTTTCATCGCCAGGGAACTCCTTGTTCCCCCCTGATGATTGATATATGCAACGGTCATCATGTTGTCTGACTGAAACCTTATGAATTTGGCCTTTGCTAGTTGAGGCCAAGCTCTGAGAGCATTGAATATCGCTCTCAGTTCCAGAATGTTTATCGGGAGAAGAGACTCTTCCCGAGACCATAGACCCTGAGCTTTCAGGGATTTCCAGACCGCGCCCCAGCCCACTAGACTGGCGTCGGTCGTGACAATGACCTACTCTGGTCTGCGGAAGCTCATTCCCTGTGACAGATTGTCCAGGGTCAGCCACCAACGGAGTGAATCTCTGGTCTTTTGATCTACTTGAATCATCGGAGACAAGTCTGTATAATCCCCATTCCACTGTCTGAGCATGCACAGTTGTAATGGTCTTAGATGAATTCGTGCAAAAGGAACTATGTCCATTGTTGCAACCATCAATCCTATTACTTCCATGCACTGCGCTATGGAAGGACGAGGAACAGAATGAAGTACTTGACAAGAGCTTAGAAGTTTTGATTTTCTGACCTCTGTCAGAAAAATCCTCATTTCTCCAACATAGGTGTGTCCGGTCCACGGCGTCATCCTTACTTGTGGGATATTCTCTTCCCCAACAGGAAATGGCAAAGAGCCCAGCAAAGCTGGTCACATGATCCCTCCTAGGCTCCGCCTACCCCAGTCATTCTCTTTGCCGTTGTACAGGCAACATCTACTTTTAAGGCTTTAAGACACTGTGGTGAAATTTTGGTGAATTTTGAACAATTCCTTCATACTTTTTCGCAATTGCAGTAATAAAGTGTGTTTAGTTTAAAATTTAAAGTGACAGTAACGGTTTTATTTTAAAACGTTTTTTGTGCTTTGTTATCAAGTTTATGCCTGTTTAACATGTCTGAACTACCAGATAGATTGTGTTCTGACTGTGGGGAAACCAAGGTTCCTTCTCATTTAACTATATGTATTTTATGTCATAAAAAAATTTAGTAAAAATGATGCCCAAGATGATTCCTCAAGTGAGGGGAGTAAGCATGGTACTGCATCATCCCCTCCTTCGTCTACACCAGTCTTGCCCATACAGGAGGCCCCTAGTACATCTAGTGCGCCAATACTCCTTACTATGCAACATTTAACGGCTGTAATGGATAATTCTATCAAAAACATTTTAGCCAATATGCCCACTTATCAGCGAAAGCGCGACTGCTCTGTTTTAGAAAATTCTGTAGAGCATGAGAACGCTGATGATATGGTTTCTGAAGGGCCCCTACACCAGTCTGAGGGGGCCAGGGAGGTTTTGTCTGAGGGAGAAATTTCAGATTCAGGAAACATTTCTCAACAAGCTGAACCTGATGTGATTACTTTTAAATTTAAGTTGGAACATCTCCGCGCTATGCTTAAGGAGGTGTTATCCAATTTGGATGATTGTGATTATCTGGTCATTCCAGAACCACTATGTAAAATGGAAAAGTTCTTAGAGGCCCCGGGGCCCCCCGAAGCTTTTCCTATATCCAAGCGGGTGGCGTACATTGTTAGTAAAGAATGGGACAGGCCCGGTATACCTTTAGTACCTCCCCCCATATTTATAAAATTGTTTTCCTATAGTCGACCCCAGAAAGGACTGATGGCAGACAGTCCCCAAGGTCGAGGGGGCGGTTTCTACTCTACACAAGCGCGCCACTATACCCATAGAAGATAGTTGTGCCTTCCAAGATCCTATGGATAAAAAATTAGAAGGTCTGCTAAAGATGTTTGTTCAGCAAGGTTCCCTTCTACAACCAATTGCATGCATTGTCCCTGTCACTGCAGCCGCGTGTTTCTAGTTTGATGAGCTAGGAAAGGCGATTATTAGTAATTCTTCTTCTTATGAGGAGATTATGGACAGAATTCGTGCTCTTAAATTGGCTAATTCTTTCACCCTAGACGCCACCTTGCAATTGGCTAGGTTAGCGGCGAAAAAATTCTGGGTTTGCTATTGTGGCGCAGAGCGCTTTGGTTAAAATCTTGGGCAGCGGATGCGTCTTCCAAGAACAAATTGCTTGACATTCCTTTCAAGGGGAAAACACTCTTTGGCCCTGACTTGAAAGAGATTATCTCTGATATCACTGGGGGCAAGGGCCACGCCCTTCCTCAGGATAGGTCTTTTCAAGACCAAAAATAAACCTAAGTTTCGTCCCTTTCGCAGAAACGGATCAGCCCCAAGGGCTACGTCCTCTAAGCAGGAAGGTAATACTTCTCAAGCCAATCCAGCCTGGAGACCTATGCAAGGCTGGAACAAAGGAAAGCAGGCCAGGAAACCTGCCACTGCTACCAAGACAGCATGAAATGCGGGCCCCCGATCCGGGACCGGATCTGGTGGGGGGCAGACTCTCTCTCTTCGCTCAGGCTTGGGCAAGAGATGTTCTGGATCCTTGGGCGCTAGAAATAGTCTCCCAAGGTTATTCTCTGGAGTTCAAGGGGCTTCCTCCAAGGGGGAGGTTCCACAGGTCTCAGTTGTCTTCAGACCACATAAGAAGACAGGCATTCTTACATTGGGTAGAAGACCTGCTAAAAATGGGAGTGATTCATCCTGTTCCATTAGGAGAACAAGGGATGGGGTTCTACTCCAATCTGTTCATAGTTCCCAAAAAAGAGGGAACGTTCAGACCAATCTTAGATCTCTAGATCTTGAACAAGTTCTCAAGGTTCCATCGTTCAAGATAGAAACCATTCGAACACTTCTTCCTTCCATCCAGGAAGGTCAATTCATGACCAAGGTGGATTTCAAGGATGCGTATCTACATATTCCTATCCACAAGGAACATCATCGGTTCCTAAGGTTTGCATTCCTGGACAAGCATTTCCAGTTCGTGGCGTTTTCTTTCGGACCACGGAGATGGCTTAGAGTTTTTTAGTGTTTAACTGTAGTTTTTATTATTCAATCAAGAGTTTGTTATTTTAAAATAGTGCTGGTATGTACTATTTACTCAGAAACAGAAAAGAGATGAAGATTTCTGTTTGTATGAGGAAAATGATTTTAGCACCGTAACTAAAATCCATGGCTGTTCCACACAGGACTGTTGAGAGCAATTAACTTCAGTTGGGGGAACAGTGTGCAGTCTCTTACTGCTTGAGGTATGACACATTCTAACAAGACGATGTAATGCTGGAAGCTGTCATTTTCCCTATGGGATCCGGTAAGCCATGTTTATTAAGATAGTAAATAAGGGCTTCACAAGGGCTTATTACTGTAGACTTTTTCTGGGCTAAATCGATTCATTATTAACACATATTTAGCCTTGAGGAATCATTTATTCTGGGTATTTTGATATGATTATATCGGCAGGCACTGTTTTAGACACCTTATTCTTTAGGGGCTTTCCCTAATCATAGTCAGAGCCTCATTTTCGCGCCGGTATGGCGCACTTGTTTTTGAGGACAGCATGGCATGCAGCTGCATGTGTGTGGAGCTCTGATACATAGAAAAGTCTTTCTGAAGGCATCATTTGGTATCGTATTCCCCTTTGGGCTTGGTTGGGTCTCAGCAAAGCAGATTCCAGGGACTGTACAGGGGTTAAATATAAAAACGGCTCCGGTTCCGTTATTTTAAGGGTTAAAGCTTCCAAATTTGGTGTGCAATATTGGAAAATTGGGAAGCGGATTTTCTGAGTCGTCAGACATTGCATCCGGGGGAGTGGGAACTCCATCCGGAAATCTTTGCCCAAGTCACTCAACCGTGGGGCATTCCAGACATGGATCTGATGGCCTCTCGTCAGAACTTCAGAGTTCCTCACTACGGGTACAGATCCAGGGATCCCAAGGCGGCTCTAGTGGATGCACTAGTAGCACCTTGGACCTTCAAACTAGCTTATGTGTTCCCGCCGTTTCCTCTCATCCCCAGGCTGGTAGCCAGGATCAATCAGGAGAGGGCGTCGGTGATTTTGATAGCTCCTGCGTGGCCACGCAGGACTTGGTATGCAGATCTGGTGAATATGTCATCGGCTCCACCATGGAAGCTACCTTTGTGAGACCTTCTTGTTCTAGGTCCGTTCGACCCACTCCAGCTGACTGCTTGGAGATTGAACGCTTGATCTTATCAAAGCGAGGGTTCTCAGATTCTGTTATTAATACTCTTGTTCAGGCCTGAAAGCCTGTAACCAGAAAAATTACCACATAATTTGGTATATCTGTTGGTGTGAATCTGCAGGATTCCCTTGGGACAAGGTTAAGATTCCTAAGAGTCTATCCTTCCTTCGAGAAGGATTGGAAAAAGGATTATCTGCAAGTTCCTTGATGGGACAGATTTCTGCCTTGTCTGTGTTACTTCACAAAAAGCTGGCAGCTGTGCCAGATGTTCTAGCCTTTGTTCAGGCTCTGGTTAGAATCAAGCCTGTTTACAAGATTTTGACTCCTCCTTGGAGTCTCAACCTAGTTCTTTCAGTTCTTCAGGGGGTTCCGTTTGAACCCTTACATTCCGTTGATATTAAGTTATTATCTTGGAAAGTTTTGTTTTTGGTTGCAATTTCTTCTGCTAGAAGAGTTTCAGAATTATCTGCTCTGCAGTGTTCTTCTCCTTATCTGGTGTTCCATGCAGATAAGGTGGTTTTGCGTACTAAACCTGTTTTTCTTCCAAACAAAAACATTAACCAGGAGATAGTTGTGCCTTCTTTGTGTCCAGTTTCAAAGAAGGAACGTTTGTTGCACAACTTGGATGTAGTTCGTGCTCTCAAATTTTACTTAGCAGCTACTAAGGATTTCAGACAAACTTGTCTTTGTTTGTTTATAAAAAGTCAATATTCATGTGAGCACCTGATCAACTGTACAGTCTTTATGTTGAATTTACGTTAAATTAACTTCTGTTCCTTCGGATATTAGCCGGAACAGGTGGTATTAGTTAAAGACTCACCCACTCGAGGATCTCTGCCCGGTACCGCAACTGTAAAGGAGACTCGCCCGTCCACAGAGAGCGTGCATTCATCATCCGAAAAACTTTAGGCTGTAGGTTTGCTTGATCAGTGTCCCTTCATATGCCTCCGGCTTCGACACTGCTCTCCTCCTGGGCCGTTACTCCGTTTGCGGGTAACTACGGTGACTTGGCGTGTGACGTCACCGATTCTGTTTGTTCGCGGCTTCTGGATCCTCTCGCCGTTGGATCAACCACAGGTGTTGGCTTGATTACCTTGCGGATATGGAAGTGTCCATGTGCTTGCTCCGTTTCTCAAATAGCTATTTACAAAGTGATGAGCCGCACCAAAGTACTTCAATTAAAATGACTTTATTGTTGATCACCAAAACTTCACCAGGGAAGTAACAACAAAGTAGGGGGCTTGGTGGTGTGTGTGGATAACACCCAAAGAGCTATTGCTGACGCGTTTCAGCCGATAGGGCCGTAGTCGTAGCATAAAGCTCTTAATCTTAACTACCTTTAAATACCTAGTGCACAATTGTGATTGGATAAAAACATTTATCCTGGGCGTTATCCTAAACACACCTGTATATTCCAGTTTCAAATACAGCGATTCTAAATAGAAACAATTGTTACATACTGTTAACTAGTTACAAAATTTGTACAAGACATCACATCATTGCAGGCTTCGATAAACTAAAAATCAAAAACTTATAATACATTAGTATACTCTGATTATTCTAAATTTTAAATTCGTTTCATAACAGAAAAAACTTTTCTAATGCTAGGATATGATTCCTATATTTCTAGAATCAAATTACTCAACAAAATTTATTGAGTCATTATTTTTATAGTCTTCTGTTATATAATGTAATATAATAATCTACTACTTACTTGTGTATATGACTACCTTAAAAATTGCTGTGGTAGGATGTGGGAATAGTTTTAGATATTACTATTGCTCTATATTTAAACGCTGATTTGTATTGAATAAGCATATATTTAATAATATATAAATAAATATATATGCTGATAAATCTTATCCGTTTCGCTTGGGTCATCCTGAATACACTGACCAAGAACTATTCCCAGAAATTGATGATATCAAACTCTGAATTTAAACCTAATGGTATTCTGGTTCTTAGCCTGTGTATCCAGAATGCTTCCCTTTTGGACAAGAGCTTGTCCTTGTCCCCACCCCTAGTTTTACAAGTGACTTTTTCAATGATAGTCCACCTTAAGGTGTCAGCTTTTTTGTTATGTTTCAGATTGAAATGCTGTATCAACGGAGTGGTCAATTTACCTGCCTTAATATTATTCACATGTTCACGAATTCTATCTCGTGTCTCTCTAGAAGTGAGACCTGTGTATTGGACTCCACATTCTACACAGGTGAGTAAATATACCACATAAGTGGCTCTACAGTTAAGACAGGAATAGTGATTAAATCTCTCCCCTGTTACTGTACTCGAAAAGCCTTCTCCATTTTGGAGATAACTGCATGCTATGCATGACGTGTAGCTACATTTGTATACTCCTTTAAATCTTAGCCACGATGAATGGTCTGGTCTCGTGGAATGTAACTGTGTCGGGGCCAGAATGTTTCCTAACGTTTTCCCTCTTTTAAAGGCATATCTACACCCTTGTGAGACTATATCTTTAAGATCATCATCCGCTGACAACATACGGAAATGTTTCCGTATGATGTTGCAGATCCGATGGTATTGGTTACTATACCCTGTGATGAAAGTGACACCCTTTGAGGTTTTTTGTTTGGTTGTTTTTTCTGTTTTTAGGAACTCTGACCTATCTTTCTTCGCTATGTCCATCTTAATTAAGGACACCTCTTTCCTATTATATCCTCTCTGGCATAAGCGGTTTTCCAGGTCTGAAGCTTGTTTTTCATACTCCTCTTGTGTAGTGCAGTTTCGTCTAAGACGTATAAACTGCCCTTTTGTGACTGATCTGAAAACTCTTCTGGGATGATTGCTTCTTGCATGAAGCAATGTATTCCCAGAAATGGGTTTCCTATACACCTTGGTGTATATCTTGTTGCCCTTACTCATAAGGGTCACGTCCAGATAATTTAGTTGGCTCGCATTGTATTCAAAAGTAAATTTGATTCCTACAGTGTTGTCATTTAGGTACATAAGGAAATTTCTGGCTTCTTTCTCATTGCCCTCCCAGATGACCAAAAGGTCATCTATATATCTCTTATAATATTTTATCCTATTCGTCCAGGGCCCACCACATCCATAGATGTGGGACAGCTCCCACCACCCCATAAAGAGGTTGGCATAGGAGGGGGCAAACTTGGCCCCCATAGCTGTCCCACATCTCTGGAGGTAGTGGACCCCCTCAAACAGAAAAAAATTGTGGGTCAATAGAAACTCAGTTACTCGTAAAATGTACTGACAAAAATTTGAATCATAAGTAGTCATTCGTTTTAAACAGAATGATATCGCTTCCAGACCTTTTTTATGAGGAATGGATGAGTACAATGCTGTTACGTCTATAGATAACCAACTAAAATTTTCTTGCCAAGTTATAGATTCAAGTTCAATTAGAAGTTGCTTGGTGTCTCTCAGATAACTAAATAAATTTGACACCATTGGCTGCAAAATGGAGTCCAACCACTGGGACATTGGCTCAATGAGAGAGCCAATGCCGCTAATGATTGGACGACCCTTTACTTCTGTTAGTGATTTGTGAACTTTTGGCAGGAAATTGAAGATCGGCATAACTGGGGAGTCAACCATTAAGAAATCACATGTTTTTTCGTCGAGAAAGCCTGCTTCCTTACCATCATCAATTAGATGTGATAGTTCTCGACTGAACCTTAATGTGGGGTCACTTAGTAATTGTAAATACTGTGATGGGTCCGATAGCTGTCGTGTTGCTTCCTGAATGAAGAAGCTCCTGTCCATGACAACTACCGACCCACCCTTATCTGCTGATCTTATGACCCGATTCTTATCCCCCTTAAGTTCTTTAAGTGCTGCTGCCTCTTCTCTGGTTAAATTCTGATATGCGGTCGTTCTAACCACATAGGCTAGTTCAGTCAGATCTTTCTCTATTCTTTTTTGAAATTGTTCCAAGATGTTCCCTCTCACTTGTATGGGATAAAATTTAGAGACACAAGAAAGACTTGGGCCACTTTGTACCATATTTCTGTCTGAGGATGGCTCAATAGTGGAGTTTTCTAGAATTAAATTCTCTAATACCTCTAAATCACACACTTCCTGAAACGTAAAAGCTTCAATATTACCAGATTTATTTGTCACATTAATTGTAGCAATATTTAAATCATCATTATCACCCATATTCTTTTGTGCAAAATACTTTTTAACTGTTAGATTCCTGATCAGTTTATTTACGTCCACCAGTGTTTGAAACAGATTGAAAGTATCAGCTGGCACGAAACTTAGGCCATAATTTAAAACTTTTGTTTCAATACAACTGAGTGGACGCGTTGAAAGATTGATCACCGAATCTAACAGTATTTCGTTCTTGATCTGCCCCTCCTGGGGGGTTGTCGCTGCTGTAAAGGACCTTCTTTTACCTGGTTGATCCTGCCAGTAGCATATGCTTGTCTCAAAGATTAAGCCATGCACGTGTAAGTACGCACGGCCGGTACAGTGAAACTGCGAATGGCTCATTAAATCAGTTATGGTTCCTTTGATCAAATTAGCACACAAGTCCAAAAAGGTAACCTTTAATGAAAGTGAGGCAGAGTCCTCGGGAGATTGCTCTACTTCTGGAGAGGAAGAGAATATAGTACAGGAGAGGGCGTCTCATATAAACACAAACACAGAGAACTCTTTAACTCAATCAGCTAATACATCTACAGAAATTAGGGCTTCTCGGTATCAGGCATTAGAACAAGAGACAGATAGTGGGTTCCAAAGAGAACAAGATAGATCAGATATAGCGCAGGTTTTTTCCAAAGTCCCACAAGGGTTCGAAGGGAGGGGAAGCGATACAAAAGGGAAAGGGATTCTAAAAGAAGGTCCTTTACAGCAGCGACAACCCCCCAGGAGGGGCAGATCAAGAACGAAATACTGTTAGATTCGGTGATCAATCTTTCAACGCGTCCACTCAGTTGTATTGAAACAAAAGTTTTAAATTATGGCCTAAGTTTCGTGCCAGCTGATACTTTCAATCTGTTTCAAACACTGGTGGACGTAAATAAACTGATCAGGAATCTAACAGTTAAAAAGTATTTTGCACAAAAGAATATGGGTGATAATGATGATTTAAATATTGCTACAATTAATGTGACAAATAAATCTGGTAATATTGAAGCTTTTACGTTTCAGGAAGTGTGTGATTTAGAGGTATTAGAGAATTTAATTCTAGAAAACTCCACTATTGAGCCATCCTCAGACAGAAATATGGTACAAAGTGGCCCAAGTCTTTCTTGTGTCTCTAAATTTTATCCCATACAAGTGAGAGGGAACATCTTGGAACAATTTCAAAAAAGAATAGAGAAAGATCTGACTGAACTAGCCTATGTGGTTAGAACGACCGCATATCAGAATTTAACCAGAGAAGAGGCAGCAGCACTTAAAGAACTTAAGGGGGATAAGAATCGGGTCATAAGATCAGCAGATAAGGGTGGGTCGGTAGTTGTCATGGACAGGAGCTTCTTCATTCAGGAAGCAACACGACAGCTATCGGACCCATCACAGTATTTACAATTACTAAGTGACCCCACATTAAGGTTCAGTCGAGAACTATCACATCTAATTGATGATGGTAAGGAAGCAGGCTTTCTCGACGAAAAAACATGTGATTTCTTAATGGTTGACTCCCCAGTTATGCCGATCTTCAATTTCCTGCCAAAAGTTCACAAATCACTAACAGAAGTAAAGGGTCGTCCAATCATTAGCGGCATTGGCTCTCTCATTGAGCCAATGTCCCAGTGGTTGGACTCCATTTTGCAGCCAATGGTGTCAAATTTATTTAGTTATCTGAGAGACACCAAGCAACTTCTAATTGAACTTGAATCTATAACTTGGCAAGAAAATTTTAGTTGGTTATCTATAGACGTAACAGCATTGTACTCATCCATTCCTCATAAAAAAGGTCTGGAAGCGATATCATTCTGTTTAAAACGAATGACTACTTATGATTCAAATTTTTGTCAGTACATTTTACGAGTAACTGAGTTTCTATTGACCCACAATTTTTTTCTGTTTGAGGGGGTCCACTACCTCCAGAGATGTGGGACAGCTATGGGGGCCAAGTTTGCCCCCTCCTATGCCAACCTCTTTATGGGGTGGTGGGAGCTGTCCCACATCTATGGATGTGGTGGGCCCTGGACGAATAGGATAAAATATTATAAGAGATATATAGATGACCTTTTGGTCATCTGGGAGGGCAATGAGAAAGAAGCCAGAAATTTCCTTATGTACCTAAATGACAACACTGTAGGAATCAAATTTACTTTTGAATACAATGCGAGCCAACTAAATTATCTGGACGTGACCCTTATGAGTAAGGGCAACAAGATATACACCAAGGTGTATAGGAAACCCATTTCTGGGAATACATTGCTTCATGCAAGAAGCAATCATCCCAGAAGAGTTTTCAGATCAGTCACAAAAGGGCAGTTTATACGTCTTAGACGAAACTGCACTACACAAGAGGAGTATGAAAAACAAGCTTCAGACCTGGAAAACCGCTTATGCCAGAGAGGATATAATAGGAAAGAGGTGTCCTTAATTAAGATGGACATAGCGAAGAAAGATAGGTCAGAGTTCCTAAAAACAGAAAAAACAACCAAACAAAAAACCTCAAAGGGTGTCACTTTCATCACAGGGTATAGTAACCAATACCATCGGATCTGCAACATCATACGGAAACATTTCCGTATGTTGTCAGCGGATGATGATCTTAAAGATATAGTCTCACAAGGGTGTAGATATGCCTTTAAAAGAGGGAAAACGTTAGGAAACATTCTGGCCCCGACACAGTTACATTCCACGAGACCAGACCATTCATCGTGGCTAAGATTTAAAGGAGTATACAAATGTAGCTACACGTCATGCATAGCATGCAGTTATCTCCAAAATGGAGAAGGCTTTTCGAGTACAGTAACAGGGGAGAGATTTAATCACTATTCCTGTCTTAACTGTAGAGCCACTTATGTGGTATATTTACTCACCTGTGTAGAATGTGGAGTCCAATACACAGGTCTCACTTCTAGAGAGACACGAGATAGAATTCGTGAACATGTGAATAATATTAAGGCAGGTAAATTGACCACTCCGTTGATACAGCATTTCAATCTGAAACATAACAAAAAAGCTGACACCTTAAGGTGGACTATCATTGAAAAAGTCACTTGTAAAACTAGGGGTGGGGACAAGGACAAGCTCTTGTCCAAAAGGGAAGCATTCTGGATACACAGGCTAAGAACCAGAATACCATTAGGTTTAAATTCAGAGTTTGATATCATCAATTTCTGGGAATAGTTCTTGGTCAGTGTATTCAGGATGACCCAAGCGAAACGGATAAGATTTATCAGCATATATATTTATTTATATATTATTAAATATATGCTTATTCAATACAAATCAGCGTTTAAATATAGAGCAATAGTAATATCTAAAACTATTCCCACATCCTACCACAGCAATTTTTAAGGTAGTCATATACACAAGTAAGTAGTAGATTATTATATTACATTATATAACAGAAGACTATAAAAATAATGACTCAATAAATTTTGTTGAGTAATTTGATTCTAGAAATATAGGAATCATATCCTAGCATTAGAAAAGTTTTTTCTGTTATGAAACGAATTTAAAATTTAGAATAATCAGAGTATACTAATGTATTATAAGTTTTTGATTTTTAGTTTATCGAAGCCTGCAATGATGTGATGTCTTGTACAAATTTTGTAACTAGTTAACAGTATGTAACAATTGTTTCTATTTAGAATCGCTGTATTTGAAACTGGAATATACAGGTGTGTTTAGGATAACGCCCAGGATAAATGTTTTTATCCAATCACAATTGTGCACTAGGTATTTAAAGGTAGTTAAGATTAAGAGCTTTATGCTACGACTACGGCCCTATCGGCTGAAACGCGTCAGCAATAGCTCTTTGGGTGTTATCCACACACACCACCAAGCCCCCTACTTTGTTGTTACTTCCCTGGTGAAGTTTTGGTGATCAACAATAAAGTCATTTTAATTGAAGTACTTTGGTGCGGCTCATCACTTTGTAAATAGCTATTTGTCTTTGTTTGTTGTTTATTCTGGTAAACGGAGAGGTCAAAAAGCAACTTCTACCTCTCTCTCCTTCTGGATTAAAAGCATTATCCGATTGGCTTATGAGACTGCCGGACGGCAGCCTCCTGAAAGAATCACAGCTCACTCCACTAGGGCTGTGGCTTCCACATGGGCCTTCAAGAACGAGGCTTCTGTTGATCAGATATGTAAGGCAGCGACTTGGTCTTCACTGCACACTTTTTCTAAATTTTACAAATTTGATACTTTTGCTTCTTCTGAGGCTATTTTTGGGAGAAAGGTTTTGCAAGCCGTGGTGCCTTCCATTTAGGTGACCTGATTTGCTCCCTCCCTTCATCCGTGTCCTAAAGCTTTGGTATTGGTTCCCACAAGTAAGGATGACGCCGTGGACCGGACACACCTATGTTGGAGAAAACAGAATTTATGTTTACCTGATAAATTACTTTCTCCAACGGTGTGTCCGGTCCACGGCCCGCCCTGGTTTTTTTAATCAGGTCTGATAATTTATTTTCTTTAACTACAGTCACCACGGTAACATATGGTTTCTCCTATGCAAATATTCCTCCTTAACGTCGGTCGAATGACTGGGGTAGGCGGAGCCTAGGAGGGATCATGTGACCAGCTTTGCTGGGCTCTTTGCCATTTCCTGTTGGGGAAGAGAATATCCCACAAGTAAGGATGACGCCGTGGACCGGACACACCGTTGGAGAAAGTAATTTATCAGGTAAACATAAATTCTGTTTTCTAAGGAATCTATTATTGTTCCCAAGAAGGGAACTCTTGTTGACGGGGACAGAGAACTTTTTTCTTTGTTCACCTTCCATCCGTGAGATCTGAGAAAGGCTAGGACGATGTCCGTATGAGCCCTTGCTTTTGACAGGGACGACGCTTGAATCAGGATGTCGTCCAAGTAAGGTACTACTGCAATGCCCCTTGGTCTTAGAACCGCTAGAAGGGACCCTAGTACCTTTGTGAAAATCCTTGGAGCAGTGGCTAATCCGAATGGAAGTGCCACAAACTGGTAATGCTTGTCCAGAAAAGCGAACCTTAGGAACTGATGATGTTCCTTGTGGATAGGAATATGTAGGTACGCATCCTTTAAATCCACGGTAGTCATAAATTGATTTTCCTGGATAGTAGGTAGGATCGTTCGAATAGTTTCCATTTTGAACGATGGTACCCTGAGAAATTTGTTTAGGATCTTTAGATCCAAAATTGGTCTGAATGTTCCCTCTTTTTTGGGAACTATGAACAGATTGGAATAAAATCCCATTCCTTGTTCTCTTATTGGAACTGGATGTATCACTCCCATCTTTAACAGGTCTTCTACACAATGTAAGAATGCCTGTCTCTTTATTTGGTTTGAAGATAATTGAGACCTGTGGAACCTTCCCCTTGGGGGTAGTTCCTTGAATTCCAGGAGATAACCTTGAGAAACTATTTCTAGCGCCCAAGGATCCTGAACATCTCTTGCCCAAGCCTGAGCAAAGAGAGAAAGTCTGCCCCCCACCAGATCCGGTCCCGGATCGGGGGCTATCCCTTCATGCTGTTTTGGTAGCAGTGGCAGGCTTCTTGGCCTGCTTACCCTTGTTCCAGCCTTGCATTGGTTTCCAGGCTGGTTTGGGTTGTGAAGTATTACCCTCTTGCTTAGAGGATGCAGAATTAGAGGCTGGTCCGTTTCTGCGAAAGGGACGAAAATTAGGCTTATTTTTTGCCTTAAAAGACCTATCCTGTGGGAGGGCGTGGCCCTTTCCCCCAGTGATGTCTGAAATAATCTCTTTCAAATCAGGTCCAAATAATGTTTTACCTTTGAAAGGAATGTTAAGCAATTTTGTCTTGGAAGACACATCCGCTGACCAAGACTTTAGCCAAAGCGCTCTGCGCGCCACGATAGCAAACCCTGAATTTTTCGCCGCTAATCTAGCTAATTGCAAAGCGGCATCTAAAACAAAAGAGTTAGCCAATTTAAGTGCTTGAACTCTGTCCATAACCTCCTCATACGAAGATTCTTTACTGAGCGACTTTTCTAGTTCCTCGAACCAGAAACACGCTGCCGTAGTGACAGGAACAATGCATGAAATTGGTTGTAGAAGGTAACCTTGCTGTACAAAAATCTTTTTAAGCAAACCCTCTAATTTTTTATCCATAGGATCTTTGAAAGCACAACTATCTTCGATAGGAATAGTAGTGCGTTTGTTTAGAGTAGAAACCGCCCCCTCGACCTTGGGGACTGTCTGCCATAAGTCCTTTCTTGGGTCGACTATAGGAAATAATTTCTTAAATATAGGGGGGGAACAAAAGGTATGCCGGGCCTTTCCCACTCTTTATTTACTATGTCCGCCACCCGCTTGGGTATAGGAAAAGCGTCGGGGGGCACCGGAACCTCTAGGAACTTGTCCATCTTACATAATTTCTCTGGAATGACCAAATTGTCACAATCATCCAGAGTAGATAACACCTCCTTAAGCAGTGCGCAGAGATGTTCTAATTTAAATTTAAATGTCACAACATCAGGTTCAGCTTGATGAGAAATTTTTCCTGAATCTGAGATTTCTCCATCAGACATAACCTCCCTCATGGCCCCTTGAGATTGGTGTGAGGGTATGTCAGAACAGTTATCATCAGCGTCCTCTTGCTCTTCAGTGTTTAAAACAGAGCAATCGCGCTTTCTCTGATAAGTAGGCATTTTGGATAAAAGATTTGCTATGGAGTTATCCATTACAGCCGTTAATTGTTGCATGGTAATAAGTATTGGCGCACTAGATGTACTAGGGGCCTCCTGTGTGGGCATAACTGGTGTAGACACAGTAGGGGATGATGTAGTATCATGTTTACTCCCCTCATTTGAGGAATCATCTTGGGTAATATCATTATCTGTGGCATTACTGTCCTTACTTTGTTTGGACACTATGGCACAATTATCACATAAATTTAAATGGGGAGACACATTGGCTTTCATACATATAGAACATAGCTTATCTGATGGTACAGACATGTTAAACAGGCTTAAACTTGTCAACAAAGCACAAAAAACGTTTTAAAATAAAACCGTTACTGTCACTTTAAATTTCAAACTGAAAACACTTTATTACTGAATATGTGAAAAAGTATGAAGGAATTGTTCAAAATTCACCAAAATTTCACCACAGTGTCTTAAAGCATTAAAAGTATTGCACACCAAATTTCAGAGCTTTAACCCTTAAATTAACGGAACCGGAGCCGTTTTCAAATTTAACCCCTATACAGTCCCAGCTATATGCTTTGCTGAGACCCAACCAAGCCCAGAGGGGAATACGATACCAAATGACACCTTCTAGAAGCTTTTTTAGTGATTCTTAGATCCTCACACATGCATCTGCATGCCTTGCTCTCCAAAAACAACTGCGCAGTAAAGGCGCGAAAATGAGGCTCAGTCTATAACTAGAAAGGCCCCCAGACTAAAAAAGGTGTCCAACACAGTGCCTGCCGTTTTTTAAACGTTCCCCAAGATTATAATGCCAATTATTAGCTAGAATCTGCATAATATGCCCCAATAAAGCAATCGTTTTAGCCCATAAAAATGTCTACCAGTTTTTAAGCCCTTTTTTAAGCCCTTTATTCTTTTATGTTTGACTAAGAAAATGGCTTACCGGTCCCCATGAGGGGAAATGACAGCCTTCCAGCATTACATGGTCTTGTTAGAAATATGGCTAGTCATACCTTAAGCAGAAAAGTCTGCTAACTGTTTCCCCCAACTGAAGTTACTTCATCTCAACAGTCCTGTGTGGAAACAGCAATCGATTTTAGTTACTGTCTGCTAAAATCATCTTCCTCTTACAAACAGAAATCTTCATCCTTTTCTGTTTCAGAGTAAATAGTGCATACCAGCACTATTTTAAAATAACAAACACTTGATAGAAGAATAAAAAAAAACTACATTTAAACACCAAAAAACTCTTAACCATCTCTGTGGAGATGTTGCCTGTGCAACGGCAAAGAGAATGACTGGGGTGGGCGGAGCCTAGGAGGGATCATGTGACCAGCTTTGCTGGGACTCTTTGCCATTTCCTGTTGGGGAAGAGAATATCCCACAAGTAAGGATGACGCCGTGGACCGGACACACCAATGTTGGAGAAAAAGGGGCAGTTTGCAGAGGCTTAGATAGAAGATAATCACAGAGGGTAAAAGTATATTATTATAACTGTGTTAGTTATGCAAAACTGGGAAATGGGTAATAAAGGGATTACCTATCTTTTAAAACAATAAAAATTCTGGTGTAGACTGTCCCTTTAAGGTCGGTGCTCTTCTGTATACTACTTTCGGTTTGGAACCTAGAATATTTCTAAGTATAGGATCGCTTGTTAGCACAGGCCAATGTTTGCATAAACTTTCCCAATTGGATTGGAGTCTTTAAATGTTTCTTGTGTTATAGTTTTCTTAATAAAATATTTGTCCCTATCTTCTTCTCTGACCCTATTTAGATCTCTGTTAATAAGGGCTGCGGGATATCCTTTTTCAAGGAACCGGTCTCCAATCGCCTTGGATTGCTCATTGTTATCTTGGAGGGTGGAACAGTTCCTTCTAATTCTCCTAAATTGTCCATATGGAACATTATTTTTCCAACATTGATAATGATTACTCTCATAATGGAGGAAACTGTTACAATCAACATTTTTTTTTAAAGAAACTGTTCCACGGTCCGACCACTCCAAAGCAGGCCCAAAAATAGTATCTTTTTGGATATTGTGAGAAAAAGAAGTACCAAAATCATTATGATTCAAATGATTAATAAAGCCCACTACCTGTTCATGAGAACCCCTATGTTGGTTCTGTCTCTACCCATTTAGGAGTATATATCGATATCCATTGCTGGGACTCTACTTCAGACACTTTGTTGCTTCTATACAGTTAGCTGGACAACTGTGAGCTTCCAGTCTGCCTGTTTGCACCTCTGGTGCTATTCGTTTGTGAGTAGCCTTTTGTCTTATTTATACTTTATCGCAGAGGATAAATCTGGATGTGGATTTCACAGGAACATCTGTCTCGTGGCACTTACTTCCTGAGACCTTCCTGGGTGATTGTGACTATGGAAGCCATCCTGTTAGGCTGGGGAGCTGTTTGGGGTTCTCTAAAAGCTCAGGGCCTGTGGTCCCGGGAAGAGTCTTCTCTTCCCATAAACATCTTGGAGTTGAGAGCAATCTTCAATGCCTTG